>NW_010969446.1:71739-75681 GCF_000463585.1 Tarenaya hassleriana | reverse complement strand
CGGATTCGCCATTGCCTCTGGGTATGTGGTGGGCTCGTCATGTTCTAATAACATGAGTTCCTCATTCCCAGTTACGAGAAATCCATATCTCGTTGGCTCTTGGCGAATCCTGCCTGATCTCCGAGGTTCACTCGTCAGAGGTTGAGTCACAACGGGCAGTGTGACAGGTTGAACTTCTTCAACTTGTTCACTCGGCTCAGCGTCTACTTGCTGCTCTCGAACTTCCTCAAGTTCGATCCTACTCCCACTGACTCTTTTGGAGACGAACTCTCGCTCCATAAAAGTCGCATTCCTGGCAATGAACACTTTGTTCTCTGCCGGAATGTAGAAGTAGTAACCCTTAGTTTTCTTAGGGTAGCCTACAAATAAACACTTATCAGATTTGGAGGATAACTTATCAGTCATCTGACGCTTCACGTAAGCGTCGCAACCCCAAATTCTGACAAACGATAACGCGGGACGCTTCCCCGTCCATATCTCATATGGTGTCGTTTCAGCCGACTTCGTTGGACTCCTGTTTAGCAGGTATGCAGCGGTCTCTAAAGCATAGCCCTAGAAGGACTTCGGAAGATCTGTCTGACTCATCATAGACCGAACCATGTCTAATAGTGTTCGGTTCCTCCGTTCAGACACGCCGTTCCATTGTGGCGTTCCAGGAGGAGTTAATTGTGATACAATACCACAATCAACCAGCTAGTCAGTGAACTCTTGGCTCATATATCGCCATCACGATCGGATCGAAGTGTCTTGATCGTCTTGCCAAGTTGGTTCTGTACTTCGTTTCTGAAAGCCTTGAACATTTCAAGTGTTTCAGACTTATGTCTCATTAAATAGACATAACCGTATCGACTGAAATCATCAGTGAACGTAACGAAATACATATAACCTTCTCTAGCTGGACAGCTCATTGGTCCGCATACATCACTATGTATCAGATCCAATAACTCTGTCGCTCTCTGTCCTTTCCCTTTGAAATGATGCTTTGTCATCTTGCCCATCAAACAAGATTCGCAAGATTCAAGAGACTCTAAGTCAAATGAATCCAGAAGACCTTCAGAATGAAGCTTCTGTATGCGCTTCTTGTTTATATGGCCTAGACGACAATGCTAGAGAAAGGTCGGGTTTAAGTCGTTCGGCTTAAACCGTTTGGCACAAACGTTATAGATTGACCTGTATCTTGACGGTTCGTCATCCAAAACATAAAGGCCATTAATATGGTAACCTTTACCATAAAATAAGTCACCTTTATAAATGGACAGACATTTGTACTCAATAACAAATCTAAAACCATCCGAGTCTAAGCATGAAATCGATATAATGTTCTTACTTATAGCATGAACAAAATAACAATCATGAAACTCCAATACAAGTCCAGAAGGTAAATTCAGATCGTAAGTCCCGATGGCTAATGCAGCAACCTTTGCTTCATTCCCAACGCGGAGATCTACTTCTCCTTTTGCCAATTATCTACTTCCTCGCAACCCTTGCATATTTCCATAAATATGCGAGGTGCTTCCGGTATCTAATACCCATGACGTAGAAGTAAACGAATTAGCCTCTATAACGAAGACACCAGAAGTCGAAGCTTCTTTAAGCTTCTTCTTCACCTGATCTTCCAGGTAGAGTCTACAATTTCTGTTCCAATGCCCAACTGCATGACAGAAATAACACTCTTCCTTTTTGGACTTAGGCTTAGGTTCTATGACAACGCTTGTCACTTTCTACTTGCCCTTGCTCTTGGAACGCTTCCTTTTGCTGGAACTCTTTCCAACAACTACCATTTCACTCTTACCATGGCTTTCAGCTCTCTTTTTGGAATGATGCATTCTACTGATCAACAATCAAAGAATCGTCCATGTCCTCTAATCGCTTACGCAATTCCGAGGTCACGTTTCCAAACATCAAGCTAGACTTGTCCAGATCATCATCCACACATGTTTCCAAATGTTAAGCTAGACTTGTCCGGATCATCATCCACATGCTTCCAATCAGCATCAATGATCGATCTAGAAGCCGTGGACAGAGGTTTATCCTTCATAAGGATAGATCGCATCGTCAACTTCGGTACAATACCGGTTAATGCTATGTCCTACAGAAAAAGACAAAATAGAACGAAAACACATCTACATGCAGATTCTATCAATGATCTACTACCAGCTAGTCCATCATCAATCAGTGTCAATCTATCTATGATCCACTACCAGCTAGTCCATCATCAAACAATGACAACACAGATGTAAAGATGAGCTATATTCCCATAAAGAAAACTAACCCTACAATAGTTTTCTATATGGGACTAAGATCCGTATTTCACATAAGAACATGTTTTTACACTCAGTCTTATGCTATTTAGGTAGACATCTAATGTCAATCACATCCAATGTGATTCTTAGATCTTTTATGAGACTTATGATATCAAATATCACTGCATACTTGTCTCATATGTACCATTAAGTTTCAAGTCAAAACTTGCCAACTTAATCCAAGATAAACCATATTCAAGCTGTATGAACCACGATTTCCTACCCTGCCTCACAAAGATAATCCGGTACGCTCAGCTTTGGCATGACCCGTGTTACGGACGATCGATGCCTTGACAGGCGCTCTAGTAATGGGAGGTACACACTTAGCATTACATGAATAAGGGTTTTTCGAAACCGCACCTAGATCAAGCATCTACTTTCAAGCTATGAGAACCACCATTTCTCCATCTTGCCTCACCAAGATAATACGGCACACCCAGCTTTGGCATGGCCCATGACACGTACGATCGAGGCCTTGACAAGTGCTTTACTTATAGAGCTTCTAGATCTAACCGGTTTCTGTGCAACGATTGTACATATCAAGGATCAACAATTATTCCTTGATCAGATGTATTACATAATCTGAATAGACCATCCATTCGATTATGTAATCCCACTCTCGAAGCTCCCACTCAATCAAGCATATCAAATATCTTGATTAAGTTACATGCATTCATTCACTATGGACCATCCATAAGAATAAATCATGTCTATTTGAGTTACAGTTGATCAGATTATGCAACGATTGCGTAATCGGACCTCGAAAACGGAAATTTTCGGAATCTGGACTTCGGACTGTCCGTTCTGGAGGTAGAACGGACGTTCCAGGCTTGGCAGAACGTTCGGTCTCGACTGCAAAAGTCAGAACGGATGTTCTGCCTAGTAGAACGGACGTTCTGCATGGCAGAACGGACGGTCCAACCTTTCGTTCTGTGCCAATCAGTCCGTCACCCGTGGACCGTCCGTTTCGGCTTACCAGAACGGACGGTCTAGGGTAGTTCTCTGTGATCAGATCACGTTTCCCCGCGTTCTCAGCCCCGATCAGACCCGAAACTGAACCGAATTCTTCTGTACACCCAAAATTCGAACTCCTGCACTCTATGCAACATGAAACATGCAATCTACACTAGATTCAATCATCAAACATGCATAGATATCAAAGCAAACATGGATTCAAACAATTCAAATCCTAAAACATGCGTGATCGGGTTCTATGAAATCAAAACAGAGCAACCAGGCTCTGATACCACTGTTGGGTTTCTTGGGATCTCATGAGGGAATCTAATTCCTAAGAGATCGATTCTAGGGTTTGCGCAGCGGATATAAAACAAAATTGTTGATGAAACCCTAGAACCATGCTACTATTGAATCATAGAAACGTTAGAACGCTTACCTCAATCGATCCGGGGCCTGTATCAATCGAAGAACACGTCTGATCACGAAAGGCAGGAAATTACCTCGCCCTCTACACGTATCCACACGTCGGGATGGATTCCAACACCTTGGCACTTGTCTGCTAGGACTAGAGATCCCGATCTCTCTTGTGTGCAAGGTTTTGGAGGCTTAGGGTTTTATTTTTCTTCCTTTTTTTTTCTCTTAAAACCCTAGAAGACATTCTCCTTATATAGACTTTCCAAAA
>NW_010969446.1:51480-71718 GCF_000463585.1 Tarenaya hassleriana | reverse complement strand
ACCGTCCGTTCTGGACTTCCGGTCCGTCCGTTCCAGACCCTTCTGTCTCGGTTTTTCATCGTTTTCTCGTGCGGTTTCGTCATTCCCTGCGTGTATGACCCTGTAGGCTCATTCGAATAGCAGTATAACCCGAAATCTCTATTTCGGGTATACAAGTCATAGGCGGTCTCTAGCAAGACACTATGACTACCTATCTCGAATAGAGTTTGTTTGTGATCATACGAACGCCAGTGATGATTCCGGCTGATGATCCTTTTGTATCGCGATATCATATGTCGAACATAAGGCATGGACAAGCCACCTTATCTGATTCGACTGCTTTCTCGTTCACTGAGTTCGACTGTCTGAAATAGACGATGTTCGTCTATAGTGCGGCCACACATTTCTACAGTCTTGCTCACACGAGGGGCCCAGCGATATCTCTCTCTTTTACGAGAGGTACAAATCCCGTCTTGACTATCTACAATCCAGTACATGATTCGTTTCGTACCTGATACACGCCTTTATAGTCCTCCTGTTACGCAGGACGTTTGACGTAATCAAAGCACGCAACTCCTCATGTTGGATTCTGTAGATATCTCAGGTCTTAGGATCCAATCATGGAATCGTCGTATGAGGTTCAAGTCATGACGCTAGTCCATGTGGCAATCTCATGCGGGTCAGTCCAGTATTCCGTTCTCCAATGAATACCTATGATTGTGATCGTATCCAATACCTATGATCATCTATGTGATCATCAATCACACATCATACTAGTCTTATTATGTCGTTATTCCCATAATGACACAAGACTAGGGAGTTTAGTATCATTCATAATGATACATGGATTTCATAACAGATCTAGCATGCAGGAACATGTAATGAACAAAATACTCTCATAAAAAAACATATAGAAAGTATCAATACATCGAATGTATCTGAACAAAGCTCATAATCAGTACATCATAGAGCACTAAACCAACAATGGGTAACCTCAATCTCCTGTGGCCGTAAAATGTGGGATGGATCTGCCCATGTATTTTCGTAACATGGACACGTGGAATACATCATGTATGTTGCCGAGTTCTGCCGGTAACTCCACTCGATACGCCACTGCTCCCACTTTCACAATTACTGGATACGACCCAATATAACGAGGCTTGAGCTTCCCTGTTTTACCGAACCTTGCATGTCCTCTAATCGCCTGTACCCGAAGAAATACTTGATCGCCCACCTCTAGTTGGAAATCCCGTCTCCTTTTGTCTGCATAAGCCTTCTGACGGTCTTGAGCGACTTTCAGGTTAATTTTGATATTTATGATAATCTCAGTCGTTTTCTCCACAATTTTTGGCCCAAAATTCCGTCGTTCTCCGATTTCTGTCCAACAAAGTGGTGTCTTACAAGGTCGCACATACAATGCCTCATAAGGTGGCATACCGATGTTGGCATGAAAACTGTTGTAGTACGCAAATTCGCACAACATCAGGTGTCGATCCCACGGAATTCCCCAATCCAGTATACATGCTCTCAACATATCTTCAAGCGTTTAGATAGTCCGTTCCGACTGTCCATCTGTCTGTGGTGATATGTCGTACTCATCTTCAACTTCGTTCCCAATGTTGGTTTAGTGCTCTATGATGTACTGTTTGCGAGCTTTACTTTGATACATTTGATGCATTGACGCTTTCTATGATTTATGGATGAGTGTTTGATTCATTACATATTTTGCATACTAGATATGTTATGAAATCCATGTATTGTTATGAACAATACTAAACTCCCTAGTCGTATATCATTGTAGGAATAATGATATAATAAGACTAGTATGATGTGTGATTGATGATCATAGAGATGATCATAGGTATTGGATACGATCACAATCATAGGTATTCGTTGGAGAACGGAATACCGGGTCGACCTGCATGAGATTGTCACATGGACTAGCGTCATGACTTGAATCTCATATGGCGAATCCATGATTGGATCCTAAGACCTGAGATATCTACGGAATCCAACAAGAGGAGTTGCGTGCTTTGAATACGTCAACCGTCCTGCGTAACAGGAGGACTATAAAGACGTGTATCAGGTACGAAACGAATCATGTGCTGGATTGTAGATACTCAAGACGGGATTTGTACCTCTCGTAAAAGAGAGAGATATCGTTGGGCCCCTCGTGTGAGCGAGACTGTAGAAATGTGTAGCCGCACTATAGACGAACGTCGTCTATTTCAGACAATCGAACTCAATGAATGCGAAAGCAGTCGAATCAGATAAGGTGGCTTGTCCATGTCTTATGTTCGATATATGATATCGTGATACAAAAGGATCATCAACCGGAATCATCGCTGGCGTTCGTAAGATCATGAACAAACTCTATTCGAGATAGGTAGTCATAGTGTCTTGCTAGAGACCGCCTATGACTTGTATATCCGGAATAGAAATTTCGGGTTATACTGCTATATCGAATGAGCCTACAGGGTCCCACAGGCAGGGAAGGACGAAATGCACGAGAAAACGATGAAAAAACCGAGATGGAAGGGGCTGGAACAGACGGACCGAAGGGGCCAGCCCCGACGGTCCACGTTTAGACGCAGATCGTCCGTTCTAAGTGTTGGAACGGACGGTTCGCGTAGACAGCAGACCGTCCGTTCTGGCTTGTCTGGAACGGACGGTCCATGTATGCAGACCGTCCGTTCTGGCTTGCTGGAACAGACGGTCCACATGTATTTCTGGACCGTCCGTTCCGGCTTTCGGGTTTTCGAAAATTAGACCAAATTAGGGTTAAATCTCCTTATAAGAAGGAGATTGAAACCCTAATTAAGGAAGGAACTTGAGTAGCCGTCTGATACATAACTTGGAGAGCTTTTGGTGAGATCCAAAGAGTTCTAAGAGTTCTAAGTCTTGTTTTTCTCGAAGCATCATACCGAATAGCAGATTCGGGTCCTAGCAGATAAGTTCCAATCGTTGGAATCCATCCCGAGGTGTGGATACGTGTAGAGGGCGAGGTATTCTTCCTCCCTTTCGTGATCAAACGAGTTCTTCAATTGATACAGGCCCCGGATCGATTGAGGTAAGCGTTCTTACTTTTCTACGATTCATAAGAAGCATGGTTCTAGGGTTTCATAAATTTTTGTTTTACATCCGCTACAAACCCTAGAATCGATCTCTTAGGAATAGGATTCGCTCTAGAGATCTCAGGAAACCCAACACCCAATGCATCTTGTATAGCATTCCACAGTCTTGTAGTAAAGCGAGGATCTCTATCAGAGATAATCTCACTCGGTACTCCATGTAATCTCAACTGTGTACTCTTGTCAGATCGATATGAAATGTGGCGATTTAGTAATCGGTCCACAACCACCCAAATTGCATTCTTCTTCGTCGGAGTTGTTGGCAATCCAACCACGAAATCCATTACTATAGAGTCCCACTTCCATTCCGGAATCTCTAATGGTTGCAACTTCCCTCCAGGCATTTGTCGTTCAGCCTTCACTTGCTGACACATCAGACATCGCGCAACGAAATCCGCAATGTCTTTCTTGATACCGGCCAAGTATACCACGGTCGTAAACCTCGATACATCTTGCTAGCTCCTGAATGAATCGCTAACTTGGTCTGATGAGCTTCCTGCAAGATCTTCTGTCTCAGCTCACCGTTACCCGGTACACAAAGCCGGTTATGCAGTCTTAATGCATGTGCGTTATCCAACTGATACCCTTTCTCGCGATATCGCTCAATATCCTGTATGTACTTCATCAGCTCTGGGTCACTGCGCTGCTCTAACATTACCCGCCTTCTCAGGTCGTGGAATTGTTCATCTTCTGCAATCGTCAAATGACCCAATATAGCCGACAACTCTGCTATATTCTCTTGTGATGAGGACAATACTCTGATAGCAGACAATATCTTCTTCCGGCTCAATGCATCAGCTATGGCATTTGCTTTGCCCGGATGGTACACAATTTCCAAGTCATAACCAGCCATCAGCGCTAGCCATCGTCTTTGTCAGAGGTTCAAATCCTTTTGTGAGATGACATGGGTTAAACTCTTATGATCGGTGTTGAGTTTAACCTTCTCACCGTAAAGATAAGATCTCCAAATTTTTAGAGCGTGGATTATCGCGGCTAGTTCCAGATCATGAGTCGGATAATTCTCTTCGTGTCTTTTCAACTGTCTGGATGCATATGCTATCATATGTCCTTCTTGCATCAAAACACAACCCAAGCCTTGCATCGACGCATCAGTATAAACATCATATGGAACTCCTGGACGCGGTAACGCCAGAATAGGTGCAGTTGTCAATCTCTTCTTGAGTTCAATGAAACTCTTTTCGCAATCCTTAGTTCATTCGAAGCGTACATTCTTTCCCGTCAATTTCGTCATTGGTTTTGCTAGTTTAGCGAATCCTTCAACGAAGCGACGGTAATAGCCTGCTAAATCCAAGAAAATTTGAATATCGGTTGTGTTGGTGGGCGTCTTCCAATCCATTACTGCCTCGATCTTTGCTGGATCAACCTTGATACCTTGCGCCGAAACGACATGACCAAGGAATCCGATTTCTTGCAACCAAAAACCACACTTGCTGAATTTAGCGTATAATTGATTATCCCGCAATCGCCATAAGATCTTTCGCAAGTGTTCTTCAATAAAGATTATGACAAACTCATCGAGATAATCCATGAATACGCGGTGCATTAACTGCATGAAAACTGCTGGGGCATTCGTCTAACCAAATGGCATGACCACAAATTCAAAGTGGTCGTACCTCATGCGAAAGGCAGTCTTCTGAATATCCCCAGCCTTTACTCGGATCTGGTAATACCCAGAACGTAAATCGATCTTGGAAAACCACTTCACTCCTTGCAACTGGTCAAGCAGCTCATCAATTCTCGGCAAGGGGTACCGATTCTTGATGGTCACTTGGTTAAGGCCTCAGTAGTCGATGCAGAGTCGCATACTACCATCCTTCTTCTTCACAAATAACACCGGTGCTCCCCACGGTGATACGCTCGGTCGGATAAACCCTGTCTGCATTAGTTCGTTCAACTGCTTCTTCAGTTCTGCCATCTCGGTCGGAGCCATTCGATAGGGAGCCTTAGATATTGGCTCCGTTCCTGGCACAACCTCAATGGAGAAATCTACCTCCCGTTCTAGTGGTAGTCCGGGTAGTTCATCAGAAAACACATCGGGAAATTCCCGAACCACAGCAATATCTTCTAGCTTTGCTTCGGCTCCTTCGGTTGCTGTTATTACAACCAAGAAGGCTTCATTCCCCTTCTTGATCATCATGTTAGCCTTCAAAGCTGATATAATTGGATACACCTTAAGTGATCTGTTCCCAACGAACTCGAATCCTCCGCTCTCCTCAGTGAACCAAATAGTTTGCTGGCGACAATCAATCTGGGCGTGATGCTTCGATAACCAATCCATTGCCAGTATTAACTCGTAACCCTGGATAGGTACGACGATAAGATCTGAAGTCAACATCCTCCCATAGATAGTCAAGGGCATGCAATGCAAAATCCCCTGTACTAGAAGAGTCTGTCACGCAGGTGTACACACCGTAAAGTGTGTAATCGTATCGATCTCCATGATCGACAATTCTCCTGCCTTTTTCTCACTCAAGAAGCTATGTGAAGTCCCTGTGTCAAATAAAGTGACGCATGCAACATCATGTATGCAAATGATACCTGTGATGGAGGCAACATCAGCCTCCTCCAGATAATCTTCATTAGTGGCCTCGTAGGTGGTCAATGGCTCGGCAGCAAATGGCTCCTCCACTGTGTATGACTTTCTCCTAGACATCCTCCTCAGCTGTGAGAGCAATAACTTTCGGAGCAATACCCGATCCCCTCTGTGCTGGACGCGGTGGCTTGTTGTTGGCTTGAGGAGTTATGTTCGCAGTGCATCTAGCAGCAAAATGCCCCGGTTGACCGCAACGGTAGCACGTCATGGTGTTTCCACAGGGTCCAGTATGGTCTCGATCACACTTAGCACATGGCTTCCTATACTGTAGTGGTTGAGCCGGGGTCGTGGGGCGAAACGCTGGAACCTTCCCCTTGTCGCGGGGACCGGGGGACGGTTGACTGGCACTCTCCTGTATGAACCACGGTCTTGTATCTTGGCGTCCATCTTCTTCTTCTCGCTTCGTTCCACCTTGTCGAGTTGGTTGATGTACCGACTAAACGTAGGGTATTCATGACACTCGATTCTCCTCCTGAGAGAAGCACGTAACCCAACAATGAATTTCTGGATCTTGTACTCCTCGGTTGGCACTAGGTGGTCTCCATACTTTAGCAGCCGGTTGAATTCCGCTTCGTACTCTCGAACAGTCATGTTACCCTATTCAAGGCGAAGGAATTCCGTAATACGGTGACCCTGATCTTGCCTCCGATAGTACTTCTGCTCGAACTCCGCCCGGAACTCTTCCCACGAGAATTGGTGTCCTGCGGAAGCCTCACGTACAACTTCTTCCCACCAGTGGCGAGCCGTGCCAGCTAGATGATGGCTCGCTAATTCAGTACGGTACTCCAGCGGGCACCGAATGCAGTTGAAGTGGTGGGTGATCTTGATCATCCAGTCTTCTGCTGCCTCCGGGCTAAGAGAACCCTCAAACTTCGGAGTGCCCAAGCTCGGAGTTCCTTGACAAATGGCAAGTAGTCCACTACCACTTGCTCTGGAATCCTCAGAGGTGCAGACATCGGTGGTGGTGGTGGTGGCAAACCTCCCTCCGACCTTGTCGCAGGTGGAGCAGCAGGCAGTGGCGGTGGTGGTGGCATGCAACCTCGTATAAACTGCCAGACGTTCACTTGGAACAATGCGAACTAACGTTGCATTTTCGTCATGTCACTATTCGGCGGAGGTGCCCTCGGTCCTTCAGGTCGTTGCGCAGGTGCAGCACGTCGTAGAGGCATAGCTACTGCGGACAAGAAACTTTATTTAGTATTGGGACTTGGTGATCATGTTTGGATTTTTATAAAATCTTTAAAAATCAATCTTTACCCATCCCCAAATTCCAGTGAAAATGCGAGCACATTCTTTCCCCGTGGAAGGAACGGCTCTGATACAACCGCTGTGACACCCGAAACCCGCATCCCGCAATACGAGTTGTGTCACATGGACAACTAAAATAAAAACTCAATTTCCAAAAAGTCCGCGGGAATTTAAAACTTTTCTTTTCAGAGTTAGCGGAAGAAAACACTCGTATATACATATATGATACATTATTTGCAGTTATAATTATACATAATCGAGTGGTAGTGTAACATTATTACAAACCTTAAAAGTCTACCACCGATATGAAACAAACCGTTTCCCATAATATAAATGTATCAAAATACATAATTATACATGATCGGTAGTGGTAAGCTGCCCAGGTCTCCGATGTCCGCTCCTCGGCTACTACTGCTCACGACCTGAAATGTTGCGTAACAACGTCCTAAGCTAATTGCTTAGAGAGTGAACTCGGGCGTAACCCGGAGTTCTATTCTCATGGACCCATGGAAAACAAATACATATATGTATACTAATACTCTAATAAACAGGAATCGAAAACAGGGAATCACGATAATCATGCGGCAATCACAATCAAGTCTGTACGACAAGTCGCAGGACATAGTCCGTCAAATCGTCTCTACGCGCACCATGCGTAGGTAATGTACTCCCTATGTGCAAAGCACAACCACCACTCTCCTCGGAATCCATCTACTCCGCAACCACTCGGATTCGGCATAAATATATTTTTCTCCGCCCGAACCCATCACCCCACCCTAGTATCGATGTCACCTCTCGATACTAGGCGTGTCACCTCGCTCCGGCATTGATGTCACCTCTCAATACCGGAGTTCACCGGATATCGGCTACAACCGACGCCATCGACTATAACGGGAGAGCCAAATAACCCCCCCCCGCCGCCCATCCGCCGCAGAATTACTTGTCAGGTTCGGGCCTGAACCTGCCAGAGTAAGTCCGTACCACCTCCTCGGGAGACCCCAATCTACCCGAATCTCAAGTATGTGTAATGCCTCATCCTCGGGATACTCATATCCCGGGATCTGCTCCGTCGCTAACGGAAACATTGGCGCGGTTCCAAGAACCGTATGTTCCTCGTCACGCAATAGTACCGACTACAATCGGCTATCTACGCAAGTCATCGGGGTGTCCATAACCGTCCTATCGTTCGGACGTTGGCGCGATTAGGTTATCACCTCATTCACAATCATATCCCATATGGGTGACATCCGACCCGGATCGGATAGCCCATGAACGGGATGAAATCTCGCAAACATCGTGCAATCATTCACAAACGTCCGTTTCTACAATCACGTGCTAAACGTTAATCCGAACCCTTTCGAATTAACGCTAGTGCCATGCCAGCTACCCCAGTCACGTGCTAAACGTTAATCCGAACCGTTTCTATATAGTTTAGTTACTATACATGCATTTCCGCTTGCGTAGTCTTTTATATTTATTTATATATTTTCTTTGAGTCTTTCCATTCATATTGCCGAATTGTATCTCTGGTATGACCTATCTGGTTCCGGTCCGCCCGGATAACCAGTTCGGTTCATTCCGTGGTTTTTAATCTTACCTGTTATTTATTTTGGGTGCAGACTACGTGGGGTCCGGTCTGACCCGTATTTTCGGTATATTTTACATTTTTCACTTTTTTACTATATTGAGTCGGGGTAATACTAGGTCCGACTAGTCTAGTTTTTCACTTTCTCACATGGTGAATTTTTAAGGTTCCGTTACTCTTTTTTTTCAGACCGATCGGTCTAGTCCTAGACCGATCGGTCCAGTCGGTTCAGAACGGACGTTCTGTCTTGTCCAGACCAGAAGCTCTGACTTGTCCAGAACGGACGGTCCATACTGTCCAGAACGGACGGACTGGACTTCGTCTTCAACCTCTAGACTTTGCGATTTCTCCTGCAGACCTAAAACGGACGGTCTGACCTCAGGTCGGACGTTCTAGCCCTCGGAGTTCATCAAAAACACTCAAACAAGCTCGCTTTGCTATGGGTAATACACTAAAACTCATAAAATTGCATGTAGAACAAGAATCAAGTAACAATTTCGCATGAATCACCCAAAAACCCAAAATCCCATGTCAACAGACTTCCGAATTAAACTCGAATTCACTCACCTCGGGTTATCCTCATGTTCTGGGTGATGAATGAGAAGCTTGGGGATGCTCCTCTTGCTCTGTAGAAACCGATTTGAGAGAGAAATTTTGGGTCGAAGTTGAAGAAGAATGAAGAGGGAGATGAGTTATGTATAAACCCGAAATTGGACGGATTTGGATGGAATTCGGGCCCAGGCATTGAAAAATCGGGATTTTTGTCGAAGATTGGTGGGTAAACATCGTTTTCAGCCAAATCTGGACGAAAATCGCGACTTTGGTCCCTGTCGTCAGTCTAGTCCATTCCGGGACTGTCGGGTCTGCCGTTCCAGTCTAGTCGTGGTCCGTCCGGTCCGGGATATCTGGACCGGATGGTCCGGGTTTTTTTTTTTAAATTATGGGTTGTTACAACTACATTCTCTCTTCTCCCTTTTGTAGTTGCTCCATCGCCATCATCAACTATCTCTTCCATTCTCTCTCTTGGTCTCGACATATAGTGAGGAGGGATGGGCTGAGCACTAGAGAGGAGAAATATGAGAGATTGAACAACAAGAGAAGCCATAAGAATCAATAAAAATAAAAAAAAGGGAGGAAGGTAAGCAAATTTGAGTTTAAGTTAAAAATAATCTCATTGATTTCGGAGTTTTTGCATGTTGTGTGTAAATTTGATGATTGATTAAAGTTCTTGAATTGGTTGTTGTGAAATCCATTGCATTTTGGTGCGAAATTTCGTGTTGTTGTGAAATCCTGACATTTAGTCCGGGTCAGATATATATAGTTCGTCCAGACTAGTGTTGCTGAGAAATGTTTAAAAAAAAATTAAACTGAGGAAGAAGATGAAGTTAGTCTGAACCAGACCAACAATTAGTCCGTCTGGACCAGGCGATCCTAGGCCAGTCTGGGGCGAACTAAAATGCAGGCCATCCGGGCTGACCCGCTTTAGCCTATACCGCACGAATTAGCGGCTGAACCAGAGATAACGAGCTGGTCCAAGACGTACCAAAGTATTGTCCGTCCAGACCAGTATAGTCCCTTCGTGGTCCGAAATGGTCCAGAGTCAGATCCGGACCGAACTTGTACGAATTTTCCACAGAGCCACCAAATCAATCCAAACTGAAACAAAGGATGGTTCGACATCAGGGTAGTTGGTATAGCTTTGGTGATACTCAGAGGGGTTTGGGTATTGTCCATGCGTGATTGTAGATGGACAATTTTGTGATATTCCCGATGAGTACTATGATTGTGGTCTCAACGTAGTGACATCCAATCTGGGTTGGATGTCATGCGAAGGAGACATGATTATGAATGTGATATGATAATCGCGCCAACATCCCTGACGAACAATTATGGCATCCAGTGATTTGTGTATATAGCCTACCGAGTGAGTCAGTATTATTGCATAATGAGGAAATTATGAGGACATCGGAGCTAGCATGGACGAGAATGAAGCTACCAGCTTGGATGAGGACGGGAGCTTAACGGAAGGAGCTCTAGAAGACGTTGAAGACTTGGCCCATCAGGCGTCAAGACTCTTGCCGAATGATCATGATGTCACAAGATCATTCGAAGCCGCGGGAACGGGATTTGACGTGCACCACGCGAAGGCTCCCCGAGCACCCCATAGAGTCGAGCCTTCACTTACTCGTGCTAGAGCTCGAGCACTTCGTGTCACACTCACCAAGGCCATCAATCACATTCCAACGGATATCCGTTATAATTTTCCAATGGATAGTCGTTGTAAATACCGTTGTAACATTCCGACGATGATTCCAATGGCATTTTCAACAGATATCCGTGGCTAATGCCATTGGAAATCCGTTAGAATTTTTCTAACGAAAATTCTAATGTATATCGGTGGGAATTTTGCCACGGATATGCCGTTGGAATTCCGTTGGAATTATACCACGGAAAACCCGTTGGAAATCTGTTGAAATATTTCAACGGATTGTTGCGTTGGAATTCCGTTTGGAAATTGCCACGGATTTCCAACGGAATCGATTTTCCAACGACGTTTTCCAAAGGAATTATCCGTTGGAATCCATTGGAAATCGAACGGAATTGCCGGTTGAAATTTCGGGTTTTTTTGTAGTGTTCTTAGCGGACCCCGGGAGCCCAAGGACGACAT
The DNA here is from genome assembly GCF_000463585.1 of Tarenaya hassleriana. Lineage (NCBI taxonomy): Eukaryota > Viridiplantae > Streptophyta > Magnoliopsida > Brassicales > Cleomaceae > Tarenaya > Tarenaya hassleriana. Next base: position 60,493 of record NW_010969446.1, on the reverse strand, counting down.
TTCACTTTTCGGACGAAATCCAACCCGGAACTTACTCACATTTGAAGATGACGTCTCTTAAGCCCAAGTAAAGCCCATGGGCCTTTTCTCCTCAAGGAATTTCGGCCCACATAATGCTCCAACAGCTATATTTTTGTTGTTTTCTCCTTATTTACTATTAGGCTCCTACTAGCTTGCATGTGAACTAGCATTTAATGCTTTGTTTTACTTAAACTCTTTCCAACACTTTTGATCATCAATCTAAGTTGCATTTTGTTTGAGAACTCTCTCTCTCTCTCTAAAAAACTTGGTTGGTTTGTCCGCCACTCTCCACGAGCCTCCGGTGTGTCTGCCGCCCCTGTCACCGTCCGGTGTATCCGACGGTCCCCTTTGAGCTCGGTTAGTCCGGTTCATCCCCCCTTTGTTTGTCCGAGGTTCTATCCTTCGTTTCTCCATCCCACCTACTGATTCTAATCCGAATTCGAGAGCCCTACGGGAGCCGGTGATTGGGTTTGAATCCCGTTTGATTTCTCCTTTGTTTTCTTCTTGTTTGGACCGTGAATTCGAGAGCCATTTAGTGAGCCGGTGATTGTTGTTCAAACCAAGGGTCTGTTTTCATTTTATCGCTTTGTTGTTTCCCTTTCATCGCTTTGTTGTTTTCATTTCATATAAACCGAAAATCTAAAACAAAAAATCTGTTTTCTTTCGTTTGATAAGGGCTGATTATTTTTCGAAATTTTTTTGGGTTTACTGCAGAAAAACAAATCCTTTGAAGCCTCGCTCAATCGTGACGAAAACCGCACCTCAATCGGATCCCTGGCGCACACGTTCGGTTGTGTTGTTCCATGTGATTCGTTTGTGATCTTCTTTCGTATTCGTTCGACTGTATAATCTTATCACTCTTGGCTTTTGTTCGCAGCAAGTGGTCCATTTACTAGACTGGAGCAAAATAGAGTCTCCACTGTTCACTTGAAGCCGCGTATCTTCGTTTAACTCGTTCCCCGCCCATTACTTGCATTGCTTTTTGGGTGACCAAATCTGTTCTTTGAGTGTGTGTCAATTCGATTGAATACTTGAGTATTGGTGAGTGAGACATTTGATGAGAGCAAGTATTAGGATTGATCATCAGTTCCACGTTTAATCGTTTCGCATGTTTCGTAATAAAACGTAAGCATCCCACACGTTTTGTGTCTTCTGTCGTACGATTGCTACCGTTTCATACCACCGACTTTGGCACGGTTGTTTGACGTGTTTGCTGATCATTTTTAAGTGTTTGAATCTTCTGTACGTTGCGTGTTGCCGTTGTTCATTTCCATTCCGTTAGTCGTTCGGTAGTTCGCACGTCATTGCCTAACACGTTGTGTTTGATTTGCTTTGCGCGTTGTGTGTTTCACTTTTGTATTCGTCCGCTGTTTGTTTAATACGTGTACGCCCGCTACTTGTTTAATTGCCATTGCATGTTGCGTGATTGCTCGTTGATATCCACGTCGATCATTTCCCCTCTTGCACGTTGATTGTGGATTCGTTTGCGTGTATAGTACGTTACTTGTGCTATGCGAGGATTGAGAGAAAAATGAGTGCCAATGACGCCTCTAACGAGGGTGTGAACGTTGGATCTTCTAGCAACGATGAACTATTTCGAGCTCTTCAACAGATGATAGAACGTATTGCTAGATTAGATGAGTCTAGACCGGCTATGCAAACAATTAGAGAACATGAACCGCACAATCGGGAACCCGTAAACCAACCTAGACCACGCCTGTTGGTTTAGTGCTCTATGATGTACTGTTTGCGAGCTTTACTTGGATGCATTTGATGTATTGACACTTTCTATAGTTTATGGATGAGTGTTTGATTCATTACGTATTGTGCATGCTTTAATATGTTATGAAATCCATGTATTGTTATGAACAATACTAAACTCCCTAGTCATGTATCATTGTGGGAATAATGATATACCAAGACTAGTATGATGTGTGATTGATGATCATATAGATGATCATAGGTATTGGATACGATCACAGTCATAGGTATTCGTTGGAGAACGGAATACTGGATGACCCGCATGAGATTGTCACATGGACTAGCGTCATGACTTGAATCTCATATGGCGGTTCCATGATTGGATCCTAAGACCTGAGATATCTACGGAACTCGTGTGAGCGAGACTGTGGAAATGTGTGGCCGCACTATAGACGAATGTCGTCTATTTCAGACAGTCAAACTCAGTGAACGAGAAAGCTGTCGAATCAGATAAGGTGGCTTGTCCATGCCTTATATTCGACATATGATATCGTGATACAAAAGGATCATCAACCGGAATCATCACTGGCGTTCGTAAGATCACGAACAAACTCTATTCGAGATAGGTAGTCATAGTGTCTTGCTAGAGACCGCCTATGACTTGTATATCCGGAATAGAGATTTCGGGTTATACTGCTATATCGGATGAGCCTACAGGGTCACACACATAGGAAAGGACAAATGCGCGAGAAGAGACGAGAAAATCCCGGTGGAGCGGAGGCCAGACCGACCGATCTAGAAGGACTAGACCGATTGGTCCAGCCAACCCAGACCGATCGGTCCAGACACTTGGACCGGTCGGTCCGGAGATAACGTGTGACAGTCACTCGGTCTGAAAGTGTTCCAGACCGATCGGTCCAGACGTCGGGATTTCCTAAACTCGCTCTAATTAGGGTTTTAAGTGGGATAAACTTAGGGGAACGCCTCCTAATTCTCTTGGCACGATTTTCAGACTCTATTGAGAGGTTTTGAGAGTGAAAATCCTAAGAGAAAGATCCCTGAATCCCTTGCGCAAAGAAGAACGTGTTCTTCAGTCCTAGCAGACGAGTTCCAATCGTTGGAATCCTTTCCGCCGTGTGGATACGTGTAGAGGGCAAGGTATTCTTCCTTCCTACAGTGATCGGACGAAAACATCAATTGATACAGGCCCCGGATCGATTGAGGTAAGCGTTAGTTACATCCGCTGCGCAAACCCTAGAACTGATCTCTTAGGAATTAGATTCGCTCTCGAGATCACAGGAAAACCCAACAGTGGTATCAGAGCCTGGTACATGATGAGCCTACATGGCTTGCATGCCATTTATCATTTAATGCTTTGTCTTTGGATAATTTCTACTTAATCCCCTCTCTCTCCTCTTGTAAGGGTCATGACTCCCACTTGCTCTAATCATGGACTGCTAAACATCTAATGTCCATATCCCTAACATGACCCTCATGATTCGACGAAGGGAGAGGCTTCGTCAACGGATCGGCAATGTTGTCATCTGTCGACACTCTGCAAATGTGCACGTCTCCTCTGTCTATGATCTCCCTGATAAGGTGAAATCGTCTGAGTATGTGTTTGGATCGTTGATGGGATCTGGGTTCTTTCGCTTGTGTGATCGCTCCATTGTTGTCACAATACAAAGCAATGGGGCTATCAGCACTAGGAATGACACCCAAGTCACCAACAAACTTTCTGATCCAAACAGCTTCCTTTCCTGCGTCCGACGCTGCAATATACTCAGCTTCTGTAGTATAATCTGCAACGGTCGCTTGCTTGGAACTCTTCCAGCTAACAACGCTTCCGTTCAAGCAGAAAACATAGCCAGACTGTGATCTGTAGTCATCCGGGTCTGACTGGAAGCTAGCATCGGTGTAACCCTTTACAGCGAGCTCCACTTCCGACCCACCGTACACCAAGAACACATCGTTAGTCCTTCTCAAGTACTTAAGGATGTTCTTGACGGCGATCCAGTGCGACTCACCCGGATCTGACTAGTATCTACTCGTGATGCTCAACGCGTAGGATACATCCGGTCGAGTACAAAGCATGGCATATATGATGGATCCAATTGCCGAAGCATATGGAATCCGATCCATGCGTTCTCGCTCATCAGGTGTCGTAGGACACTGACTCTTGCAGAGAACTATGCCATTGCTCATCGGTAAGGTTCCTTTCTTGGAATCTTGCATCTTGAACCGTTTCGAGACCTTATCGATGTAAGTACTCTGACACAATCCTAGAAGACGCCTCGATCTATTTCTATAGATCTTGATGCCTAAAATATAGGTCGCTTCTCCTAGGTCCATAGAAAACTGCGTTCCTAGCCAAGACTTAACGTCTTGCAGGGTAGGAACGTCATTCCCTATAAGGAGAATGTCATCCACGTACAGCACTAGAAATACAACTGTGCTCCCACTAGCCTTCTTGTAAACACATGGCTCGTCTTCGTTCTGTGAGAAACCAAACCTTTTGATTGTCTCATCAAAGCGAAGGTTCCAGCTCCTCGAAGCCTGCTTCAGTCCGTAAATGGACCTCTGAAGCTTGCACATCATCCTCGGGTTCTTCGGATCGACAAAACCTTCTGGTTGCGCATGTACACATCCTCGGTCAAGTTCCCGTTAAGGAACGCGGTCTTGACATCCATTTGCCATATCTCATAGTCGTAATATGCGGCTATGGCAAGTAGGATCATGATGGACTTCAGCATAACTACGGGCGAAAAGGTCTCATCATAGTCAATACCATGAATTTGACGGAATCCTTTCGCCACAAGTCGTGCCGTATACGTGTGCACGTTGCCATCCATGTCGGTCTTCTTCTTGAAGATCCACTTGCATCCGATGGGTTTTATCCCTTCAGATGCATCAACCAGAGTCCATACTTGGTTATTGGAACATGATGAGCCTACCACATACCCAGAGGTTATGGCGAGTCCGGATTCCGAGAAATGGCGCGAGGCTATGAAGTCCGAGATGGAATCTCATATGGCGGTTCCATGATTGGATCCTGATATGAGCACAGCCTCGTATAGATGGGATTGATCTCGGTTGCAGTCTCTCGCCCTTCACGGAGAAGGCTCTCGACTTTCAACGAGGGCTGGAACTTCCGATGTTGGTGTCGGAAGAGGTATAGTTTCGGTTTAGTAGAGAAACCGAGGGGAAGTGATGGCGGAAGTGATGTTCGATGGAGAGGACGTCATTGGAGGGCGGAGGAGTGGATGGAGACACGAAGGATAAACCTCGGACACACCAAGGGGTTGGCTCGGACACACCGAAGCCGAGGCAAAGTCGGACACACCGAGCCTTAAGCTAACGGACACACCGTCGGCGAGAAGGAGGGAGATGGCTCAACCTCAACAATGGCAATTCACCAAAGAGAATTTCTGATTTCTGAAAACGTACCCTTACAAGAGGAGAGAGAGGGGATTAAGTAGAAATTATCCAAAGACAAAGCATTAAATGATAAATGGCATGCAAGCCATGTAGAGCCTAGGACATTAATGCTAATTTGACTTAGAAATATGGCTGTTGGGCCCAAATACGTGCAGCCCATATTCGCGATCCGTTAGTCCCGTAGCGTTGGCTCCATAAGATGACACGTGAAAACATTCCGAGACTTGAGATTGGTGTCGCTCGGAAATGACGTGTCAAGGCCCCATGTCCCGTCAAGGTGGAACTCCAAGTCGGACATAAGTGAGTTACGAATAGCCCGAGCTTTGGCACGAGTGAGTGGAGGCTCGGCCCGATGTGATACTCGTGAAGGCCTCGTATATGGTCCATTTGGTGCGATGACGGGGTTGGACGTCCGAGGTGATAGTGGCACGTGCGTGTGCGTCGGTAAGTGGCGATCGGTCGAAAGAGACGCCAAGTGTTCGGCCGATCGAGCAACGTTCTCCAAAGCTCTGAGCTCCGCTCCTTGCTCCGCTTCAATCCCTCGTTCGAGCTCCGGATGTCCTCATCATTCCCTCCCCCTTGCGAAGATTTCGCCCACGAAATGTCGGTACCTGCATCAAAGAAATGTTGGTACCTGCATCAAAAGGAAGTAAATCAGAGACATTGAAAGTAGGAGATACAGTATACTCACTAGGAAGCTCAAGACGATAAGCATTATCATTGATTCGCTCTAAGACCCTAAAGGGACCGTCTCCTCGCAGTGAGAGCTTGGACTTGCGCTTGTCGGGAAAACGTTCGGTTCGAAGGTGTAGCCACACCAAGTCTCCTTCTTTGAATTGGACCGCCTTGCGTCCTTTGTTCGCCTGTCGTGCGTATTGCTCGGTCCTGTGAGCAATGTTTTCGCGAACCTGCTGATGGAGTGTCTTAACGAGATCAGCCTTTTGGGCTCCATCGAGGTTAACTAGCTCGTCATTCGGAAGGGCGACGAGATCTAAGGGAGTAGTCGGATTAAAGCCGTAGACGACCTCAAATGGGGAGTGTCTCGTGGCCGAGTGAACGGCACGATTATAAGCAAACTCGATATGAGGAATACACTCAACCCAACTCTCTAAATGTTTACCGAGGGTGGCTCTCAAAAGAGCGGATAAAGTCCGGTTTACGACCTCGGTTTGTCCGTCCGTCTGTGGATGACAAGTGGTAGAATAGACGAGTTTAGTGCCGATCTTTTTCCATAACGTCCGCCAAAAGTGGCTTAGGAACTTAGAGTCCCGATCCGACACTATCGTCTTTGGTATGCCATGAAGTCTCACGACCTCTCGAAAGAAGAGATCGGCTATGTGCTTGGCATCGTCCGTTTTAGCACACGGCACAAAGTGAGCCATTTTCGAAAACCGATCGACGATGACAAAAATGGAGTCCTTATGTTGTATATTGGGCAGTCCAAGTACAAAGTCCATCGACACGTCTACCCAAGGATGAGTAGGGATCGGTAATGGCATATAAAGTCCATGAGGTTGCGTTCGGGATTTTGCCTTAAGGCAATCGACGCACTTAGCACAGAACCTCTGGACATCCCTCTTGAGGTGCGGCCAATAGAAATGGTCGTGTATGGCGGCCAATGTCTTTTCAACTCCAAAATGGCCAGCGAGTGCGCCGCCATGAGCCTCGTGGAGTATGACATTCCTCATCGATCCTTGAGGGATACAAAGCCGCTTGTCGCGGAAGAGGTATCCATCGTGCAAATAGAACGGGCCCGACGCACCGTTTGCGCAATCGGAGACGATGGAACCAAAATCGGGATCGGTCGAATATTGATCTTTTAAGTACTCGAATCCAAACATTCGAGTCTCCATGACCGATATCAGGGTGTGGCGTCGAGATAATGCGTCAGCGACGACATTGTCCTTTCCTTTCTTGTACTTAATGACGTACGGGAAAGTCTTGAATTCAAGCCACTTAGCGTGCCTACGCTTAAGAGCGGTCTGTCCCTTGAGGTGCTTAAGGTGTCATGATCCGAATGCACGACAAATTCTTTGGCAAGCAAATAATGCTGCCAAGTTTCTAGAGCACGCACAAGAGCGTAGAGCCCTTTGTCGTAGGTCGGATAGTTTAGCATAGCTCCGCTGAGCTTCTCGCTAAAGTAGGCCACCGGCCTCTTCTCCTACATGAGAATGGCACCAATGCCAATCCCGGAGGCATCGCACTCTATCTCAAACGTTTTGTCAAAGTTCGGAAGGACTAAGACCGGTGCGGTAGTAAGGCTGTCCTTGAGAGCGGAGAATGCGCGCTCTTGAGCCTCGCCCCATTCAAAGACCACGTCTTTCTTAGTGACTGCAGTAAGGGGAGCAGCGATACTGCTGAAATCCCGGACAAATCGATGATAGAAACTAGCGAGGCCGAGAAAACTTCGTACATGTCCGATCGTGGATGGTGTCGGCCACTCCTGAATGGCCTTGACCTTCTCACCGTCGACTCGCAGCCCTTGAGAGCTGACCACGAATCCTAGAAAAATCAACTCATTTGTGCAGAACGAGCATTTCTTAAGGTTTGCATAGAGGCTTTCTTTCCGAAGGGTGGTCATTACTTGCTCTAAGTGCGAGATATGGTCTTTTTCATCTTGACTATAGATGAGAATATCGTCGAAGTAAACCACTACGAACTTTCCGATAAAGGCTCTTGGAACTTGGTTCATGAGTTGCATGAAAGTGTTCGGGGCGTTCGTTAGCCCGAATGGCATGACGAACCACTCATAAAGACCTTGTTTGGTCTTGAAGGCGGTTTTCCATTCGTCGCCTTCTTTCATCCGGACTTGATGGTAGCCACTCTTAAGATCGATCTTTGAGAAGATCGTGGCTCTACTTAGCTCATCGAGCATGTCATCAAGTCGAGGTATGAGATGCCGGTGCTTAACTGTGATGTTATTGATTGCTCGGCAATCCACACACATTCTCCAAGTCCCATTCTTTTTTGGTACAAGTAGTACGGGAACTGCACAAGGACTAAGGGACTCTCGGATGTAACCCTTACTCATAAGCTCTTGAACCTGCTTCTCGAGCTCTTTGGTTTCCTCGGGATTCATCCGGTATGCGGGCTGATTAGGCAAGGGTGCTCCCGGCACTAGATCGATCTGATGCTCGATCCCGCGTATAGGTGGTAGTCCCGCCGGAATCTCATCCGGAAATACATCGCTATAGCGCTCTAAGAGTCGGCTAATAACGGGACTCAACGGTGTCTCCGTACGGAGGCTCAATTGATCTTTGAAGACCAAGAGCAACACCGGATGTTCTTGACGAACAGCACGTACCACCTGACTAGCCTTAAGATAGAAATTCCCTTTCTTCGGTTCGGGTTCCTTGGCTAGTTTAAGCTGCATCTCGTGAACTTGAGATGGACTCAATGGTGCGAGCACAACCTTTCGCTTGTCGTATACGAAAGAGTATTGGTTTGCTCGACCGTCGTGTTTGACCTCCCGATCAAATTGCCAAGGCCTACCAAGCAGAATGTGGCCGGCTTGCATAGGGACGACGTCACAGATGACCTCGTCGCGGTACTTACCTATGCTGAACGGGATCTTGACCCTTTCGGTCACCTTTATCTCCCCGTTATTATTAAGCCACTGAAGCTTATACGGGTGCGGGTGCTTCTCAGTGGGTAGTTCCAACTTCTTTACCATGTACGCACTCGCGACATTGGTGCAAGACCCACTGTCGATGATCATCCCACAAACCTTCCCGTGTATAGTACATCGGGTGTGGAAGATTGTCTCCCGCTGGGCTGTTTCCTCCGGAGTGGTTAGTGTGCTAAGTACTCGCCGAGTGACAAGCAACTCGCCGCTATCCGGGTATTCGATCTC
>NW_010969446.1:33269-49323 GCF_000463585.1 Tarenaya hassleriana | reverse complement strand
AAACTCGATACGGTTCGGCTCTCGGGGACCTCTCTCCTAAAGGATGTGGGTTTGGACGGAGTACTAGAGGTTCCGGAAGCGTATGCTCGGGGTTTACCCAGCCTAGAAGACTTACGTCTTTCGTGTTGCTCGATTTGCACGGCTAGGTGCACGAGATCCTGGAGGTCTTGGTACGGATGGCGTTCGACCTTGCAGCCAATCTTATCCTGCAGTCCGTCTAAGAACTGGGCCATAACCGTTTCATCGTCCTCGTCTAGCTCTAGTCGGCTTCTAATGCTCTCAAATTTCTCAAAGTATTCTTCTACCGACCTAGACCCTTGCGCTAGACGCCTATACCTCCGTTGTAAATCTCGATGGAAATGAGGAGGTACGAAACGTTTTTCGCATGAGATTCTTCATCTCACGCCAAGTCTCGACCTGAGCGTAATGGCCTCGCCGACGCTCAGTAACCTCACGATCCCACCAAGTGAGGGCATTCTCGGCTAATTGGGTGGCCGCATATTAGACCTTCTTACGCTCCGAATAGGAATAACAACCAAAGATGTTATCCATTCGTCGCTCCCAGTCGAGATACGCCTCGGGATCTACCTTACCTAGGAAGAGAGGGGGCTTGAGCTTAAGCTCGGTTGATCCGTGATAAGCACGGGGCTGATCTATGTAAGGATCGTCTAAGTCATCGGGTGCCTCTCGTCTACGATCGGCCCGAACTCTCGGTCTTGGTTGGGCTCGTCTCCTAGGTGGTTCATCGTATTCGGATCCCTCGTCATCTATCCTATCTCGAGGTCTATAAGCTCTACGGGGTTCGTCGTAATCCGACCCTTCATCGGGTTGGCGCTCGCAGTGCCTAGGGGCTCGGTTCCTATGGTTGCGGTCTCGGTCTACCACAGGTTCTACTATTCTCTCGTGCAACCTCCTAGGGGGTCCTACGTCACTCTCGTCACCGCTAAGGGTCCCGGGACTGTGGTCTCGACGTGGTCTAGGATGGGCAGCTAGTTCCCTAGGATCAGGTGGGGGATTAGGACGAGTATCCTCTAGCCTAGCTAATCGGTCCATGATTTGTTGTAGGGACCGAAAGATTGCTCCTTCGCTAGATTCGATATTCTCACCCTCACGTGACCGTTCGTGGTTACTCATGTCACTCAACCTCAGAACAAACAATCATGCAGCAACAACCGTGCAAAACAAACACTTAGGCACTCAACCTAACGCCTAACGAACACAGATACGTGCGATCGAAGCAAATAGTTCGTACAAGGTGTGTGGTGCAATGCAAGTGCCCTATAACGTGCGAATGACTAAGGTGAGTACTGTATGATGCATGATAAGTCACGTGCTCACAGAGATGTGTCAAACAGTAAGCGAAATCGGTTGAGTCACTCAAACTATCACAGAGAACAATGTCAACGCAACAACAGAACACAGTCCTAGATGTCGTGCGAAACGAGTGATTCAACTTCGTGCTTCGAACTAAGATGTTAACGTGCAAGATTAAGCAACCAAACAGGGGATGTTGAGGCAATGATCAAGAAATTTTAAACGTGCATCAAGGTAGGTTATACACAGATCGGACACGAGTGACAACGAGAAGTGATGCGACGTGCACAATGACGGGATGCGATAGCAAAACGTGCAAGTTTCTTTGATTCAACAACTGATCAGATTTGAATCACCCTATCACACCTCACCCTAAGGTTGTATGTAATGGAATTAGACCGCCTTATACTCACTAAACACGCAGTAAACACGGAACAACAAAACAGAAACGTAAAACACGTAAAACGCCCTAGTATTTGCTAAGTTGGAAGGAATTCACCGTGGGGTTAGCGGGCGATCCTTGCAGCCGTGATTTGGGTGCGAGCGGACTTCGAAGAGGGAGTGTGAGGGCTGTCAAAATCACAGACAACACGCAAGTGAAAGTAGCCAAATAAAACAATCCAATTGTAAACAAAACCGAAAGTAATGATCAAGGAGTGATCTCACCGGGTTTATGCGACCGTTTGGCTCGACTTGACTCTGATACCAAAATGATATGAGCACAGCCTCGTATAGATGGGATTGATCTCGGTTGCAGTCTCTCGCCCTTTATGGAGAAGGCTCTCGACTTTCAACGAGGGCTGGAACTTCCGATGTTGGTGTCGGAAGAGGTATAGTTTCGGTTTAGGAGAGAAACCGAGGGGAAGTGATGGCGGAAGTGATGTTCGATGGAGAGGACGTCGTTGGATGGCGGAGCAGTGGATGGAGACACGAAGGATAAACCTCGGACACACCAAGGGGTTGGCTCGGACACACCGAAGCCGGGGCAAGGTCGGACACACCGAGCCTTAAGCTAACGGACACACCGTCGGCGAGAAGGAGGGAGATGGCTCAACCTCAACAATGGCAATTCACCAAAGAGAATTTCTGATTTCTGAAAACGTACCCTTACAAGAGGAGAGAGAGGGGATTAAGTAGAAATTATCCAAAGACAAAGCATTAAATGATAAATGGCATGCAAGCCATGTAGAGCCTAGGTCGACATTAATGCTAATATGGCTGTTGGGCCCAAATATGTGCAGCCCATATTCGCGATCTGTTAGTCCTGTAGCGTTGGCTCCGTAAGATGACAAGTGAAGACATTCCGAGACTTGAGATTGGTGTCGCTCGGGAATGACGTGTCAAGGCCCCATGTCCCGTCAAGGTGGAACTCCAAGTGGGACATAAGTGAGTTACGAATGGCCCGAGCTTTGGCACGAGTGAGTGGAGGCTCGGCCCGATGTGATACTCGTGAAGGCCTCGTATATGGTCCGTTTGGTGCGATGACGGGGTTGGACGTCCGAGATAATAGTGGCACGTGCGTGTGCGTCGGTAAGTGGCGATCGGTCGAAAGAGACGCCAAGTGTTCGCCCGATCGAGCAACGTTGTCCAAAGCTCCGAGCTCTGCTCCTTGCTTCGCTTCAAGTCCCTCGTTCGAGCTCCGGATGTCCTCATCAGATCCTTAGACCTGAGATATCTACGGAATCCAACATGAGGAGTTGCATGCTTTGAATACGTCAAACGTCCTGCGTAACATGAGAACTATAAAGGCATGTATCAGGTACGAAACGAATCATGTGCTGGATTGTAGATAGTCAAGATGGGATTTGTACCTCTCGTAAAAGAGAGAGATATCGCAGGACCCTTCGTATGAGCGAGACTGTAGAAATGTGTGGCCGCACTATAGATGCACGTCGTCTATTTCAGACAGTCGAACTCAGTGAACGAGAAAGCAATCGAATCAGATAAGGTGGCTTGTCCATGCCTTATATTCGACATATGATATCGTGATACAAAAGGATCATCAACCGGAATCATCACTGGCATTCGTAAGATCACGAACAAACTCTATTCGAGATAGGTAGTCATAGTGTCTTGCTAGAGACCGCCTATGACTTGTATATCCGGAATAGAGATTTTGGGTTATACTGCTATATCGGATGAGCCTACAGGGTCACACACAGAGGAAAGGACAAATGCGCGAGAAGAGACGAGAAAATCCCGGTGGAGGGGAGGCTAGACCGACCGGTGTAGAAGGTCTAGACCGATCGGTCCAGCCAACCCAGACCGATTGGTTTAGACACTTCGACCGGTCGGTCCGGAGATAACGTATGACAGTCACACGGTCTGGAAAGTGTTCCAGACCGATCGGTCCAGGCCTGGACCGATCAGTCCAGACGTCGGGATTTCCTTAACTCGCTCTAATTAGGGTTTTAAGTGGGATAAACTTAGGGGAACGCCTCCTAATTCTCTTGGCACGATTTTCAGACTCTATTGAGAGGTTTTGAGAGTGAAAATCCTAAGAGAAAGATCCCTGAAACCCTTGCTCAAAGAAGAACGTGTTCTTCAGTCCTAGCAGACGAGTTCCAACCGTTGGAATCCTTTCCGCCATGTGGATACATGTAGAGGGCAAGGTATTCTTCCTGCTTACAGTGATCGGACGAACACATTAATTGATACAGGCCCCGGATCGATTAAGGTAAGCGTTCTAACGTTTCTACAAGATCATGCATGATACGTTTTAGGGTTTCATCAAAATTTTTGTTTTACATCCGCTGCGCAAACCCTAGAACTGATCTCTTAGGAATTAGATTCGCTCTTGAGATCACAGGAAAACCCAACAATTAGGGGTTTTTTTTGTAATGCCATTTGTCGGAGAGTGAACCCAACGATGAGTCAGACCATGAGGAAATACCTAGGCGGAGAGTGAACCCTAGGTATATATGTACGTGTACGAATATATGTATATAAATTTATGTGTATATGTGTAATGTATGTATATGTGAATATATGTATATATGTGTATGTGTATAATATATTATTTTTTATTTTTTTAAATTAAAAAAATATTTACGATGGATTTTTCTATTGTAAATCCATCGTAAAACGCAGATTTTTTTATTTTTTTAACAAATAAATTAAAAAATATTTGCGACGGATTTTTTTGTCGCAAATCCATCGCAAAACGCAGATTTTGTCTGTCGCAACTTTGTGACGGATTAACGACCGTTAAACTTCTACGAAAACGATATACGGACGGAAGTTATTCCGTCGCTTTTTGTCACAAATTTGTAATTGCGACGGATTTAATTTATATTTGCGACGGATTTTTCCGTCGCAAATTCGGATGTTTCTTGTAGTGCTAGAGGTGTTATACGCATATATATATCTTGTATGTTTAGGTAGGCACTCTATACCCGCTTTGTTTGATAACTAGGTAGAGATACGGTTTGATAACTAGGTTGTGGAATTGAATGGATGATTCGAATTTCGCTATCGAGAGATAGGTTAGACGGATTAGGGTTCATGATTGCGTTCTTCATGCACTTAGTTTTTGGTAGGAGTTATAGAGATATAAGTCATCGAAACCTCCGTAGAGTCTAAGGCTGAGAGGTAAATTCTCTATACACTAGTTGCTTGAAATCCCTGAATCAATCCATGAATGTAGAATTCGCATGCTTATTATATACCCAGAATACGTGACGAACAAACCCGATTCCCGCATGCTTTGTTATTAGATTTTTACACACGTTACTTGCTTACTTGCTTTGGGTACTACGATTCATTACCATCACCATACACTATCCATCATATTCTTCTTTGCCTTGAATTGATTTGAGCTAAAGGTACAACTAGTCCTTGTGTTTGACCCCGTACTACGGTGATTCGTATTCTTGCGGTGAGATGTGATAACGGGTTTAAATTAAGATTCGGTACACGCGCCGTTGCCGGAAACAATAAACAATAGATTAGAGAAGAATAGAGAAGATTGAGGTGATTGACAAGCTTCCACCGCCGGTAAACGTTAAAGGAATCCGCAGTTTCCTCAGGCACGGGGGATTCTACAGGAGGTTCATCAAGGACTTCTCGAAGATATCACGACCTCTTACGGAGTTACTTGGGAAAGATGTCCCTTTCGTCTTTACACGAGAGTGTCTGGCTGCATTTGAGCAGTTGAAGAAAGCCTTGATCTCACCTCCGATCATTCAGCCTCCGGATTGGGAGAAACCATTTGAGCTGATGGGTGACGCCTCTGATTACGCAATTGAAGCAGTTTTGGGTCAGCAGAAAGATAACAAGCTCCATGCTATTTACTACGCTAGTCGGACTTTAGATGATGCTCAGATCAACTACTCTATTACGGAAAAAGAGCTGCTAGCGGTTGTCTATGCCTTTGAGAAGTTCCGATCCTACTTGGTAGGATCGAAAGTGATAGTGTATACGGATCATGCTGCTCTTCGATACCTAATTGCGAAGAAAGATGAGAAGCCAAGGTTGATTCACTAGATTCTCTTGCTACAAGAATTCAACCTCGAAATTAGAGATCGAAAGGGTATTGAGAACACAGTAACTGATCATCTATCCCGTCTCGAGATACCAGACCCCATACCCATTGACGACTCCATGCATGAGGAACAGATCATGGCAATATCTATCGACAAGAGCACACCATGGTACGCTGATTTTGTTAATTACTTGGTATCAAAGGTAACTCCTCCTGAGCTCAGTTATAACGGACGGAAGAAATTCCTCCGCGATGTTAGGAATTATTTGTGGGATGACCCATTTTTGTTCAAGAGAGGTTTGGATGGGATTTTCCGTCGTTGTATCCCCGAGGATGATGTGCAAGACGTTATACGTGGATGTCACTCTTCTGATTACGCCGACCATTACGCTGCCCCGAGGATGACAACTAAGATCCTTCAGGTCGGTTTCTATTGGTCCATAATGTTCCGCGATGTCCACGATTTCATCACTTCTTGCGACGCGTGCCAACAGACAAGGAACATATCCAGGCGACAGGAAATGCCACAAAACTACATATTGGAGGTCGAGCCATTTGACGTTTGGGGAATAGACTTCATCGGTCCGTTTCCATCGTCGTGTGGGAACGCCTACATATTAGTTGCAGTTGTCGATGTGACTAAGTGGGTTGAAGTTCTCGCTTGCCCGAAGAATGACGCCTCTACTGTTGGGTTCCCTGCGGGTTCCTAGCATGCGATCTCATCGATCTATGGGTTGGTTTATTAGGTTTCATGCAGCGGAAGAAAGATCTAAACCTAGTCAAGTGTCACACGCAACCAAAATTACAAAACCCGAAAGATCGGGTATATCACCGAGGGAATCGTTACTTACCTCGTTCTCAATGAAACTTGATGCAAATAACGATCCGGGGCCAGTTTTTAATCACCTAGAACTGAAGTCACAGTCCCTCTACACGTATCCACACCTACGGGAAGGATTTCGAATGATTTGGAACAAATCTCATAGGATTAGTGAAGAAAAGGGTAACTCAAGAGGAGATCCAATCCCGGGACAATAGAAATCAAAGAGAACAGGTTCTCTAGGGTTTTAGGATGTTTCTCTGAGTTTTAGGACGACCTTTTTTTTTAAGTTTTGACAAAATCCCAAACTTAAATAAGCTTAGAAAACTCTAAATCTGAATTTTGGAAAATTTCCAGATCCCGGTCCGCCGGACCAGGAGCTCCGGACCAACACACTGAAAACTCCTTTTCACATTATCGGGAGGCAACCCGACGTTTGTTTTCTTTTGCATTTTTTACTCTTTCTTTTTCTCTGCATTTTTTTGGACACTATAGATTTTGGTATGTGTGCGTCGCCCCCTCGGGAACTTTGCGGGTTATGCTGCATTTTGCAGGTTCTAGCACAGAATTGGCGAGTTTCAACAGAGATTTGACACAGACCGTGTCACTTATGACGCGGTCCGTGCCACTATTCATCACCAATTTTGTCTCAGAGAAATAACGCGGACCGTGTTAGTAATAACTCGGACCGCGCTACATTTGCACAAAATCCAGGTAAGACTCAGGAATCTGACTCGGCCCGTGTCACATGTGACATGGTCCATGCCAATTCCTGTTTAGGTCGCGATTCGGACTTGTTTTGCTCACTCCTCGCCGCAAGTTTGACCTACATTCGCTCTCTCCGCCATTTTGCCTCAAATATTCAATTTTTTTGACTCGATTTCGTTTGAGTAAGTGTCCCTATACCTAATCTTACCCTTTGGTGCATCATTACATGATTCTAAGCCATGAATTTGGTTAGAGCATCAAGAGTTTGGGTTTTAGTGCTTCTGCGGTTTCTTGTTCAACTTTGGTTGATTTGTGGGGGATTCATGAGCCTAGATATGTGGTAATAGTTGCTCCTAGGCCTGGCACGCCTTTTCCGGGTTGAGACTTTGCAGGTTTCGACTCGCCCTTGCGATTCGTGCAAGTCTGTTCATCATCGCAATTTCTAAAAAATGACGCGGACCGTGTCACATGTGAGCATCAAGAGTTTGGGTTTTAGTGCTTCTGCGGTTTCTTGTTCAACTTTGGTTGATTTGTGGGGGATTCATGAGCCTAGATATGTGGTAATAGTTGCTCCTAGGCCTGGCACGCCTTTTCCGGGTTGAGACTTTGCAGGTTTCGACTCGCCCTTGCGATTCGTGCAAGTCTGTTCATCATCGCAATTTCTAAAAAATGACGCGGACCGTGTCACATGTGCGGGGAGCCGTGTCAGTTTCCAGACAATTGCAACTCGGGTTTACATAAGTGGCTCGTACCGCGCCAGTTCCTGACGTAGTCCGAGTTACTTCCTTGCATTCCCCGATTTTTGACGACTAATCTTGTTTGTCACATGCTTTTAGATGGTCACTCACAAAAGCAAACGCGAACACGATGGGAGGATCAAGGACAAGATCCCGACATTCACGAAATTCGAGTCGGGACCCAATGCCAACACCGAGCTCACACCGGGTACCGCTTATGCTGAACCAGTATGCACTCGCGGGTATCGCATGGAATTCGACTCACCAAATACGCGACAGACATGATCGACAACCTTGGATTTTTTGACATTTTGTCCAGTGGAGATTTATGATGAGAACGGAGCCGACGAATAAGTTGCTTACGGCAGAATTTGCTGCTACATTCCGCCTCTACATTTTGTCCAATGGTCTAGCCGAACATTCATACCTGGGATTTCAGCTGGGAGGGCGCGAACATCGACTCACGATGACTCAGTTCGCCGATATCCTAGGGGTACACCCGGGTGACTCCGCATACCTACCAAACGTGCGTGAAAGTGAACTGGCAAGCTTCTGGAACCTCATCGGAGCAAATCCCTACTCTTCTTCGAATCTCAAGTCGACATGGATTCGCCACCCCGCAAAGCGTTTCACCCACATGATCCTGGCAAACTCGTTTTTCGGCCGGGAAGAATCGGGAACGCTCAATATCAGTGAGCTCGTCCTCTTGCGATGGGCTCTATCTCATCTCTTCGATGGGGATGACTGGAGAGCTGCGGTCACTGTCATTCCATCCCATATTGCCCTACACATGAACAAGGTGCTCCATACAAGGTCGACTAGCGTGCACATCTACTTCAGCGGACTGATCACCATGATCGCGAGATGCGTGGGGATTGACATTGGTCTATTCAAAGCAGAGATGCTTAGTGGTAGGAATGAGCTGGACACCAGAATGTTAGTCCTGAAACAATCTCTGTCACGAGTTGCCGATGGATGGATGTGGCTCTACTCCGATGAGAACGGCACGGCACGATGATGAAATTGCCCAACATCCACCTACCTCCAGTGACGATTGCTGGACTTCGCCTCTCCCTCACCATGGCTCAACGACTAGGCTTGGAGGAAGGCGCTTATGACATCCCCGACCACGTCTTGCACGCTCCACCTCCTCCACCGAAGAGCGAACACGAGGCAGGTCTATCCAGCTCTGCCAAGCCGACCAACCCATACCCATTCCCGAGCCAGAACGTATTCCAGCAGTTCGTATACGGCGAGTTTAGGGACATCCGGAGCCAGATGACGACCATGCAGACATCATTCAGTGATCAGATGTCTACCCTGATGTCTCAGGTCCAACAATTGGCTATACAGCAACAACAGTTTCATGACGAGTATCGCAGCCATTTCCAGCACTCGGTTCCAGATTCGGAGGAGACGGAAGCCGAGGACGTGTTCGACCAGTCACCTGACACCTAGACAGCCACCATACATGTCCACAGATTTGTTTTCTTTTTCATATTTTTCATTCTTTTTGGTAGTAATGGTTGTAGTAGGACCTTGATGTACGGAGACCTCGGTCATTCTCTGTCTATGGTTGGTGTATTTTCTACCGTTTGTTTGTTTTCGGATAACCTTGGTTTATAGCCTTTCTTATCTGATTCGAACACATGGATGCGAGAGTTCACCGATTACAACACTGCGACTCCGATCTCGAGTGACCATAGGCACATTCCACGTTAGTTAACTTCATTGCGAGCGAATGACTACGTGCAGCTAAGCCACTCTTTCTTACCTTTTTTCCCTCTATGCGCCTTTATCATTGCTTCATCTCATAATCCCGTGCTTGGATTTTCACTGCGGACGGTGAAACGTTCAGGACTATGGGATTGCATCGCATGCATTATTTTGTTTCGGATTTACACAGCATATAGTTGCATTGTGATTAGGACTCAGAACATTTGCACGACTCTACCGTGGTACCTCTCCCTTAGGCGCATCACAGGAACATGAGCATAACCGTTTTGAGCAAGATACTGGAAAATGATGATCGATAAACGGTACACAATTTGCATTATGTAGAAGGCAGAAGGAAATACGTCTTTAGAGCTTATTTTTTAACTCTAATATTTAGCTGGATTGTCGAGCTGAACCGTTTGAGTATGCCTAGCCTAATTGACTAAATAGGCAGTGGGACGATATCGGACACCGAGTTAGGAAAAGACTTACGCTTGCCCGAATCCGATGACCGCATATCCTTGGAACCACGACCGACACTCTAGGTAATGCGAATCCCAAAGAAAAAAAATAAATATAATAAAAAGGGCAGAACAAACACACCTACATCCCGACACTTTGCTGCCACCATCACTCGTCAACGAAAATCGTTCGAAGGCATGAGTGTATCGAGCATAGATAGTTCGGGTCTAAGTTGTGGGATGGTTGTCGATACTAAATAGACGACCACCAAGTTCAACGTCCTAGAAACCCGGAATGATAAAAAAAAAAAAAAGAGAGAGAGAGAGATTCTTTTCTTGGTGTGAAAGCTAAGTTGATTCGCGTAGTGGGACATAGCCATCCATGAGTTAAGGATAGTGTGATCCGAGGGGTGGAATAGGATGAGTCTCGGTACGAGCCTAGGTTCCAACGGAAGTCACATGCCGACGTAGCTAACAATGTTCGGGATCACTTAAGTAGCTAGGCTCGATTTCATTTGCGTCATTCTCTAAACCTTCTGCATAGTCCATACTTGACCCTCATTCTGATTTCACTAACTGCTCACCCACGTCACCCAACCGAGGCTTTTTGTTAATCTCCTTTACTCGTGGACGCGCAAAAGTTTAGGTTTGGGGGGATTTGATAACTCTTATTTTATACTACATTTTGGGTGTCTAGAGGTGTTATACGCATATATATCTTGCATGTTTAGGTACTGTAGGCACCCTATACCCGCTTTGTTTGTCTCTTTTCGTGATCTACAGGAAGATAGGATCAAAGGACGGATTTCAGATAAAAACAACTAAGAGATCTGACACGGCCCGTGCCAGAAGTGACACGGTCCGTCCCACAATCCTGGAGAATTGAAGTTTGCTCAAAATCTTGGTGCGGTCCGTGCTAATACTGGCGCGGTCCGAGTTACTTATCCGGACTTTGACCTAATTTCGGGAAATAAAGAGAAATCAAAGAGAGGAGCCCAGGGGGAGGATTTTTGGAGGGAGGAACTGCACTAGACACAAGAGGGGAGATCCTAAGCGAAGAAAAAGAAGATCGGAGAGCATCGAATTCATGAGCCATTCTCTATTCTTCTCTTTTCCCTTGTTTATTGTTTCCCCATTCACCATTATGACGGTTGAGTAGATTCCATCTGTGGGATTAGGGTTTTGTTCAGTGTTCTGGGTATGTCTGTTCTTTAACGGATTTTTCATGAGTGGATTTGGATTTTGTCTATTCATTCCATATTCTTCATTCCTTGGTTGATTGAATGCTAGCCCCATAATCAATACCCTAGAATTGAATGGCGTAGATATACGGTTTGATAACTAGGTTGTGGAATTGAATGGATGATTCGAATTTCGCTACCGAGAGATAGGTTAGATGGATTAGGGTTCATGATTGCGTTCTTCATGCACTTAGTTTTTGGTGGGAGTTATAGAGATATAGGTCATCGAAAACTCAGTAGTAGAGTCTAAGGCTGAGAGGTAAATTCTTTATACACTAGTTGCTGGAAATCTCTAAATCAATCCATGAATGTAGAATTCGCATGCTTAGTATATACCCAGAATACGAGACAAAAAAACCCGATTCCCGCAGGCTTTGTTATTAGATTTTTACACACGTTACTTGCTTACTTGCTTTGGTTACTATGATTCATTACCATCACCATACACTATCCATCATATTCTTCTTTGCCTTGAATTGATTTGACCTAAAGGTACAACTAGTCCTCATGTTCGATCCCATACTACGGCGATCCGTATTCTTGCGGTGAGATATGATAACGGGTTTAAATTAAGACTCGGTACACGCGTATCAAGCACCAAATAGACCTAGTACCCGGTGTCCCTTTTACCTAACCGACCAGCTTACCGAATGGACCCACAGGAGACCAAAGAGCTCGAAAAACAAGTTCAAGAGCTTATGAGTAAGGGTTACATTCGAGAGAGTCTTAGTCCATGCATAGTTCCAGTACTCTTAGTGCCAAAGAAAGATGGAACTTGGCGTATGTGTGTCGATTGTCGAGCGGTCAACAACATTATCGTTAAATATCGGCACCCAATCCCTAGACTCGATGACATGCTTGATGAGTTGAGCGGAGCCACGATCTTTTCAAAGATCAACCTTAGTGGCTACCAACAAGTGAGAATGAAAGAAGGTGACGAGTGGAAAACCGCCTTCAGAACCAAACATGGTCTTTACGAGTGGTTGGTTATGCCTTTCGGGTTGACCAATGCCCCGAGTACATTCATGCGCCTCATGAACCAGGTTTTGAGAACCTTCATAGGGAAGTTTGTCGTGGTTTATTTTGACGATATTCTTGTGTATAGTCGGACCACCGAGGACCATTTTTCGCACCTAGAGCAAGTCTTGACCACTTTGAGGAAAGAAAGCCTTCAGTGAACCCGAAGAAGTGTTCGTTTTGCACCGACGAGTTGGTATTTCTAGGCTTCGTTGTCAGCTCTAAAGGTTTGCGAGTTGACGAGGAAAAGGTTAAAGCCATTAAGGAATGCCCGACTCCTACCACAGTGGGACACGTGAGGAGTTTTCTCGGTTTAGCAAGCATTTATCGCCGATTTGTTCGGAACTTCAGTAGTCTAGCCGCTCCTCTCACCAATATGTAGGCACTTGATGAGACTGTTGTCCGTTTCCAGCTGTTGTTCCCCTCCCTTAGAATTCTTTAGAATTCTATACACATAACTTTCTGCTCGTATATATGACCTGTTTGATCTTGGCGTTTATGCATAACTATGAAAAAATATTTCTAATGTTATAAAGAAAAAATTATTTAGGGCATATTATGTGGCTCGAATTCCGGACCATGAGCCGATGGCTGGCGATTTGAGTCGACAGCTGAGTCATAGATCATCTATCAAATGACGACTAAAAATTTTGGTTGATTTTAAGATCATCGGATTACCAATCGAGAGTTGGCTGAAGATTTGTATCGATATGTAGGCACTCGATGAGACTGTTGTCTAAATATGCACAACTTTCTATTCGTATATTAGATCTACTTGATCTTAGCATCTGTGCATAGCTATGAAAAAGAGTTTTCTAATGTTATAAAGAAAGAATTATTTTGAGCATATTTTTTGGATGTTATGAAGTTTATAATATCACCAGCCAACAATCGATCTCCCCATCGAGTGATGGCTGATTATGTGGCTCGAATTCCGGACCATGAGCCGATGGCTGATGATTTGAGTCGACAGCTGAATCATTGATCATCTATCGAATGATGATGATCAATGATTCAGCTGTCGACTATTTGGGATTGTTTTGTAGAAGTTATGAAGTATATATATAAACAACCAACAATCGACCTACCTATCGAGCGAAGGCTGATTATTTGGCTGAAATTACGGACCATTAGGCGATGGCTAGCGATTCGAGTCAATAGTTGGATCTTGGGTCACCTATCGAATGACGAATAATTTTTTTTATATTTTTATATCATATTGATATGTAGGCACTCGATGAGACTGTTGTCGAAATATGCACATAAATTTATGCTCGTATATTAGATCTGCATGATCTTGGCATCAATGCATAGCTATTCAAAAATTATTTCTAATATTATAAAGAAAAAATTATTTTGGGCATATTTTTGGAAGTTATGAAGTTGATAATATCACCAGCCAACAATCGACCTACCCATCGAGCGATAGCTGATTATGTGGCTCGAATTCCGGACCATGAGACGATGGCTGGCGATTTGAGTCAATAGCTGAATCATTGATCATCTATCGAATGATGACTAAAAAATTTGGTTGATTTCATATCATCGGATTACCAATCGAGAGTTGGGTGACAATTTTTGTCGATATGTAGGCACTCAATGAGACTGTTGTCTAAATATGCACATGACTTTCTGCTCGTATATTAGATCTGCATGATCTTGACATCTATACATAGCTATGAAAAAGAGCTTACTAATGTTATAAAGAAATAATTTTTTGGGAATGTTTTGTGGAAGTTATGAAGTTGATAATATCACAAGCCAACAATCGACCTACCTATCGAGCGATGGTTGATTATTTGGCTCAAATTATAGACCATCAGGCGATGGCTAGCATTTCGAGTCGACAATTGAATCATGGATCATCTATCGAATGATGATTAAAAATTTTGGTTGATTTTCAGATCATCGGATTACCAATCGAGAGTTGGCTGATGATTTTTGTCGATATGTAAGCACTCGATGAGACTGTTGTCTAAATATGCACATAACTTTCTCTTCATATATTAGATCTACTTGACCTTAGCGTCTGTGCATAGTTATCAAAAAAGAGCTTTTTAATGTTATAAAGAAAGAATTATTTTGAGCATATTTTTTGGAAGTTATGAAGTTTATAATATCACTAGCCAACAATCGACCTCCCGATCGAGCGATGGCTGATTATGTGGCTCGTATTCCGGACCATGAGCCAATGGCTGGCGATTTGAGTCGACAGCTGAATCATTGATCATCTATCGAATGATGACTAAAAATTTTGGTTGATTTTCAAATCATCGGATTACCAATCGAGAGTTGACTGATGATTTTTGTCGATATGTAGGCACTCAATGAGACTGTTGTCTAAATATGCACATGACTTTCTGCTCGTATATTAGATCTGCATGATCTTGACATCTATACATAGCTATGAAAAAGAGCTTTCTAATGTTATAAAGAAAGAATTATTTTGAGCATATTTTTTGGAAGTTATGAAGTTTATAATATCACTAGCCAACAATCGACCTCCCGATCGAGCGATGGCTGATTATGTGGCTCGTATTCCGGACCATGAGCCAATGGCTGGCGATTTGAGTCGACAGCTGAATCATTGATCATCTATCGAATGATGACTAAAATTTTTGGTTGATTTCAGATCATCGGATTACCAATCGAGAGTTGGGTGACGATTTTTGTCGATATGTAGGCACTCAATGAGACTGTTGTCTAAATATGCACATGACTTTCTGCTCGTATATTAGATCTGCATGATCTTGGCATCTATGCATAGCTATGAAAAAGAGCTTTCTAATGTTATAAAGAAATAATTATTTGGGAATATTTTGTGGAAGTTATGAAGTTGATAATATCCCCAGCCAACAATAGACCTACCTATCGAGCGTTGGCTGATTATTTGGCTCAAATTACGGACCATAAGGTGATATCTAGCGATTCGAGTCAACAGTTGGATCTTGGCTCACCTATCGAATGACGAATAATTTTTTTATTTTCACATCGTCAAATTACCAATCGAGAGTTGGGTGAAGATTTTTGCCGATATGTAAGCACTCGATGAGACTGTTGTCTAAATATGCACATAACTTTCTGCTCGTATATTAGATATACATGATCTTGGCATCTATGCATAGTTATGAAAAAGACCTTTCTAATGTTATATTTTGTGGTAGTTATGAAGTTGATAATGTTGGTTGTGATGCTCTAGGATGATCCGTGATATGACACTTTGACTTAGTATTGATTCATTGGTTCATGAATGCATTACTCTTTCCGTTATATGATTGGTATGTTTGTTATATTTCGGTATCCTTGAATCATTAGAGAATGATTCTAAACACCCTGGTCAGTTATCATTGTGGGAACAATGATGAATTAAGTCTAGCATGAGGTGTGATCGATGCATTGGATGCATATCACAATCATGGGTACTCGTTGTGAACGAGTGACTGGTTGACCCGCATGAGATTGTCACATGGACAGAGTCATGACTTGAATCTCATACAGTGGTTCGTTCTTGGATTCTCAGACCTGAGATGTCTAGAGTATCTGATATGAGAAGTGGC
>NW_010969446.1:32745-33023 GCF_000463585.1 Tarenaya hassleriana | reverse complement strand
CATGCCCTTATTCAACATATGATATCGTGAGACAAAGGATCAGAACTCGAGCTGTTACTGCATCGGATAGATCACCTCTAGCTCAATTCAACGTGGGTAGTCATGGCGTCTTGCTAGAGGCTAACCATGACTTGTAGATCGGGAATGGTTCTCGAGGCTGCTGCCATGGCGAATGGGCCTACAGGGTCACACACCAATAGGGATACACTTATACGTGAAGAATACGAAGAATGGAAACGAGATTTGACCGAAACGAGCATGAAAAGGAGTTTTCAGTG
>NW_010969446.1:28757-32152 GCF_000463585.1 Tarenaya hassleriana | reverse complement strand
GTTTGGAATCCTTCCCGTTGGTGTGGATACGTGTAGAGGAGTTGTACTTTCAGCTCTTGGTGATTAAAACAGGCCCTGGATCGATTGCTACTTTCAGATCTTCAGGAAAGAGGTAAGTATTCGATTCCTACGGTGATATACACGATTAAACGGGGTTTTATGGATGATTTTGGTTGCGTGTGACGTTTGACTAGGTTTAGATTATTCTTCCGCTGCATGAAACCTAGTAAACCAAACCCTAGATCGATATGATCGCATGCTAGGAATCTGTAGCCTAAATCCCAACAGTGGTATCAGAGCCTGGTTCTCTGTATATCGCCGTGCTTGTCGCATGCCTATATGAATTTTAATGGTTAAAATTGCATGATAGGCTTGATCTATGCATATTTGATGATGTTATGATTGTTATTTGATGCATGGATGAGTTTGGGGTTGAAGATGGCTTGATGGCGCATCAAATTAGGGTGAAAACCTAGATTTTGTGGCCTGAAAGTGTCTCCCAGAGTTTTGACTCGGACAGAGTCAGAGTTTTGACTCGACCGAGGTAGAACGACAGAGTCAGAACGACAGATCAGAGTTTTGACTCGGACAGAGTCAAGTGTTGACTCGGCCGAGTCAGAACGAACCAAAATTGAACAGACTCGGCCTCACAGACTTCTGACTCGGTCAGAATCAGTTTTGACTCGGACAGAGTCAATACAGAAGGTTGTCTAGTTCGTCGCGTTTTGGTTCGAACTGATTTGGGGAGATTACGGCATCTGACTCGGACCGAGTCACGTATTGACTCGGACCGAGTCAGTTCGTCAGACTTTGTTAGATGCATTTGTTGCATCGTTTCAAGTGTCTGAGCCGAGATTCTGATTCTACCGATCTGATCAGAACAACTTGATTGAACTGACTTGAATTCAGTCAAGATTTCATTGTGTTCAAGTCACATATACCTCACGAAATCTCAAGCTATTACCGCCCATTAGTAGAGCAACTGTCAAGGCCTCGATCGTCATGGTTACGAGTCATGCCCTAGCTGAGCGTGCCTGATTATCTTGGTGAGGCAGTATGGAGAAATCGTGATTAGCTCGAATATGGTTGAGCTTAAATCCAAGTGATGGTGGAAATATGTAGAATCAATGGAAAATAATATAAGAAAGTAAATAAAAACGAGTGACCTATCAAACAAGGATGACTACGGGTGTCGGGATCGTATTCGCGTGTATGGGTATTTACTAAGCATGCATGAATAACGATTATGACTTGTATTCGGGAATCATCAAGCAAGAAAGATAGAGAATTCACCTCTCGGTCTACTAACTCACTATCTACAGAGTAACTCGTCAATCTCTCGATCTATTCAAGTTAACCCTAGGTGCATAAAGAACTCTATCATCAACCCTAGATCGATTAAGCCATATCTCTGTGTGAATAATACGATCTATCCTATTGATTTTGATCCGAAACAAACCCATATCTCTATGTGGTTCAGAATCCAAGATAATTGATCAAGGGGTTAGCAAACATCAATCCAATAAAAGTGCAAATCAATAGAACCGAATCACATCAAAACCGAAATCCAAGTTAGGGTTCAAACATACCCAAAACACATACGAATCCCTAACCCATAGTCGTGGATCTACTCACGGTTCATAGAAAACAACAAAAAGCTCATAAAGAAAGAGGTAAAAGAGAGGAAAGAAAGTCTCATGTCGATGTTTAGTCTTCACGATCGAATCCTCCTTCTTCTTCCCGAAATCCCGTTAACTTCTATTCTTCTCTCCCCAAAATCTCTCCAAAAATCTGTATCTAGGTGTTCTCTAATGTTCTCCCCTGTTCTAGGACGTGGCTAGGGTTTTTTTATAACCCTAGGGCGGCTCCCAAGAGTCCTATTCCCATTCAGATGCTGAAAATCGCGAAACAGGGTTTTAGACTGGATCCGGACCGATTCCAGGTGGTTCCGGACCGGATCCAGTTTCCTGGGGTCGAATTCTGCGTCCTTGATCCGGACCGGATCCAGTTGGATCCGGCCCTGCGCTGGCAGTTTTCTGGTCTTCACGAATTCGCTCATAACTCTCTGCTCCGGTTTCGGATTTACGCGATTTTGGTGTCTACGCGAAGCTCTTGAAGTGCTCTTTCCAATGGTATAAGTCTCGCACGATTTGGGCCTCTGTAGAGAAAGTTATTGATGTCGCAACATGAGTATCTCATCCGGACTTCTCCTTTAACGCTCCAATTAGTTCTTTTTCGAGTCCAATCATCTCCGAAACCTGTAACTCTTCAAAACTAGAGCACAACCGGGTTTTTATCCTAATACGCCTAGAATGCCTATGAATGCATGTGATTATCCTATAAAACCTAGACAAACTCTCATCAAAATATAGAGAAGAATAGGAGTTATCAAATCCCCCCAGACTTAAACCTTTCCTCGTCCTCGAGTAAAGAACGAAGGAATAAAATCTGCAAAACAGGGAATGACGAACATCAAATAGCATCATCGCGAGAGATCAAAAGCAAAACATCCATCCAATACTAGTTTCCCGAGAATCGTACTCAAACCGATCTACTATGATCTTTCTACCAAAGACTAATCTACCAAGCCATGGGATTTTTATTGCCACCTAGAACCCGTTAGAATCTCTACAACTCACCAAGCCTATTTCCGAACCTATCTTTATCTCAACTTAGCCTATTCGATCTTAGTTCTACTCTGTACCTGGATTTTTACCTTTTTGTAGAATTTCTTTAATGAACGCTAGCACCTCGGGTTTCTAGGACGTTGAAGTTGAAGGACATCATTTTCTCTCTTTATTTTCTTTTCTCTTTGTTTTTTATATATATTTTTTTTCTTTTGATGCGATGTCCGACCCACAACTTAGACCCGAACCATCAATCGATGCACTCATGTCCTCGAACGATTTTCGTTGACGAGATTCCGACAGCGGAGTGTCGAGATGCTTTATTTTCCCAAGGCAATTGTTGAACTAGATTTCATCGACCTGCAAGACTCGGAAAAGGTTCTACAAGAAACATATAACCTACATATGGTCGAATCAACTCCGTAGGTTCCAAACAGCAACCTCATCCCACAAAACTATATATAGAAAGTCTGGAGAACTATCAATTCAACACGGTTCAACCACGCTCTACAAAGTCACTAGATCATCAAGATAGTCCTACTCTATCATCTCACAAATCCTCCAAATGATGTTCAAAACGGGTTTTCGAGGTATGCACGTGAACCTATATGAACCTAAATCTATATGTCAAATGCAATCATGCAAACCTAACAAAAATCATCTATATGAAAAAACAAAAAGGGAAACGTGTAAATGCAACTAATGCAAAGTGATATGCAAAAGGGTAAAAACTTTCCTAAGTCTATATGCCATGATAAAATGCACCTA
>NW_010969446.1:19955-26989 GCF_000463585.1 Tarenaya hassleriana | reverse complement strand
GAGCTTCTTATAGATAGACAATGGAAGCAAGCTCACACTGGCACTCAAATCGCACAATGCACGGTCAATCTCAATGTTCCCGATTTTGCAAGGAATCGAGAAACTACCTGGATCCGATCTCTTTCGTGGCAACTCATGCTGTAGAATCGCAGCGCTCACCTCTGTGCTCAAGGATACTGTCTCCTTCCCAATCACCCTCTTCTTAGTCAAGATATCTTTCAAAAATTTTGCATAAGAAGGGATCTGGAGTATCGTCTCATAGAAAGGCATCTTAACCTCTAACTTTCGAAGCATATCAACAAATCTAGACAACTGTGTATCCTCAGCATGCTTCTTCAATCGAGAAGGGAAAGGAACAAGTGGTACATAAGGTGGGGGAGCTACATAAGGTGGTTCGACTTCCTCTACATGCACCTTAGGTGTCTCGTGAGCTATGGCTTTCCCTTTCTCCTCGATGGTGTATCTAGAGATCACCCCTTTTTCTGTGGTAGTAATAGGGACCGTCTCAGGCAGACTCTCTCCACTTATAAGCTGAATGGCATTGACATGCTCTCGTGGATTCGGCTCAGGCTTTCCCGGGAATGTACCCTGTGGTCTGGAGACATGCGATGCAAGTTGTGCAATCTGAATATCGACAAGCTTCAGATGAGCTTCGACCCCATCTAATATCCTCTCAAAATTGTCTTGCCTGACTTTTATGCTCTGTATCTCAGTCTTCACCTCAGTGAATGATGTCTTCTGATCGAGCATTAGCTGGGCAAGCATCGTCTTGATGTCTGCTTCATCGTTCTTCGCAGGTTGAGGCGCTCGGTAACCTTGATTCTGCTGCCCATATCCTGGATTCTGCTGTGCATATCCCTGATTCTACCCTTGAAAACGTGACTGAGTGAAGCTCGGGGGATTCTGAGGGATTCTGGGAACGCCATGTTGCTGTGCATTCAATGCTCCACTCGGGTTTCCGTAGGAGAAACCAAGATGATTTTTCTCAACATAATTGACGTCCTCCACTGCCTCCTCTATCTCTGGTGGTGTCTGATTCGAACTGCTCTTAGCTTCCAAATGGAGCTTGATAACCGCTAGCTCAGACATGACAGCTTTCAAAACTGCAGATTCTCCTGTATCTATCCGAGCCATGGGTCGTCTATTGCTATCGCTGGACATCCCTCTAGCCTTGGCCATCTTCGCAATCTGAATCTCTAGGGTGTCAAATGGAATCTCATAAACGCTCCCTCCACAGGCTGCATCCATCCAAGCTCTGGTATCATGTCGTAGTATGTGGATGAACGTGGATAGCAACAGTCGCTTATCCATGCCGTTGTGTGGACAAAGGCGTTGATAACCTTTGAATCTCTCCCATGCGTCGTACAGACTCTCATCACTCTCCTGAGTGAAGCTGTGTATGGCTCTCTGTACAGCTCGGGTCTTCTCTGGGGAGTAGTATTTCACCATGAACTGCTCCTCTAGCTCCTCCCATGTCGTGATCGAGTTCGGCTCAAGGGTGTAGAACCAATCTCTTGCCCGATCTCCATGCCGTGGTGTGGACAAAGGCGCTGATAGCCTTTGAATCTCTCCCATGCATCGTATAGACTCTCGTCACTCTCCTGAGTGAAGCTGTGTATAGCTCTTTTTGCAGCTCGTGTCTTCTCTAGGGAGTAATATTTCGCCATGAATTGTTCCTCTAGCTCCTCCCACGTCGTGATAGAGTTCGGCTCAAGGGTGTAGAGCCAATCTCTCGCCCGGTCCATCAGTGAAAAAGGAAAAGCCTCCAAGTATACATCTTCGATCGTCATGCCTCGTGCCTTTCTGACTGATCTGCACAGCATCTTGAACTGAGTCAAGTGAGCAATGGGATCCTGTGTAGGCCGCCCTCTGAAACTGGCCTGACTAAACATCGTGATGCACTGTGGCGGTAGCTCAAAGCTGTCTATGGGCGGTCTGTTGATGCATGATAGGAGTTGGGTGTGCTTCGGTGCAATGTAAGATCCCAAAGTCTCCTCTGCAACATAAGTAGCTTCGCCCTCGGTATGCTGATCGTAGAGCGGATTCATGCGCTCTTGGTTCATGTGGTGCTCCTCATCATGAACCGCACGCTCTTGTTGATGGTCGTGCGAACTGCTTGACCTCGACATAGCTTCTCTTCTCTGCGGATTTCGGATGTCCCTCAAAGTACGCTCAATCTCCGGATCGTAGACTAGGTCTTCTTTCCGAGTAGAGCTCCTTGTCATGCACTAGAACCCTAAAATCGCAAAGAAAAAGAAGGACTCGAAACCAAGTGAATCCGCAAAAACCAAAGAAAGAAAAACAAAAAGAAAAAGAAAAAGAAAACAAGCTAAGATCTAGAATCAATAAAGACCTAGAAATAGGCTAACCAGTCCCCGGCAACGGCGCCAAAAACTTGATACGTGTGTACCGAGTCTAGAATTTATAACCCGATTAACAACTCACCGCAAGGATACGGATCGTCGTAACACGGGGTCGAACACGAGGACCGGTTGCTAAATCCAAATCTAGATCGAAAATATATCAAAGCAAGCAAACAAGTGATGGTGGAAATATGTGAATCAATGGTAAGCAATATAAGAAAGTAAATAAAAACAAGTGACCTATCAAACAAGGATGACTACGGGCGTCGGGATCGTATTCGCGTGTATGGGGATTTACTAAGCATGCATGAATAACGATTATGACTTGTATTCGGGAATCATCAAGCAACAAGAATAGAGAATTCACATTTTGATTCGAAACAAACCCATATCTCTATGTGGTTTAGAATCCAAGATAATTGATCAATGGGTTAGCAAACATCAATCCAATAAAAGTGCAAATCAATAGAACCGAAACAAATCAAAACCGAAATCCAAGTTAGGGTTCAAACATACCCAAAACACATACGAATCCCTAACCCATAGTCATGGATCTACTCAAGGTTCATGGAAAATAATAGAAAGAACAGAGAAAAAGAGATAAAAGAAGGGATAGAAAAGCTCATGTCGATGTCTAGTCTTCACGATCGAATCCTCCTTCTTCTTCCCGAAATCCCGTGAACTTCTATTCTTCTCTCACCAAAAGCTCTCCAAAAGTGTGTATCTAGGTGTTCTCTAAGGGTCTCTGATGTTCTAGGACGTGGCTAGGTCTTTTTTATAACCCTAGGACGGCTCCCAAGAGTCCTATTCCCATTCAGATGCTGAAAATCACGAAACAGGGTTTTAGACTGGATCCGGACCGATTCCAGGTGGATCCGAACCGGATCCAGATTCCTGGGGTCGAATTCTGCGTCCTTGATCCGGACCGGATCCAGTTGGATCCGGCCCTGCGCTGGCAGTTTTCTGGTCTTCACGATTTCACTCGTAACTTTCTGCTCTAGTGTCGGATTTACGCGATTTTGGTGTCTACGCGAAGCTCTTGAAGTGCTCTTTCCAATGGCATAAGTTTCGCACGATTTGAACCTCTGTAGAGAAAGTTATTGATGTCGCAACATGAGTATCTCATCCGGACTTCTCCTTTAACGCAACAATTAGCTCCTTTTCGAGTCCAATCATCTCCGAAACCTGTAACTCTGCAAAACTAGAGCACAACCGGTTTTGTATCCTAACACGCCTAGAATGCCTAATGAATGCATGTGATTATCCTATAAAACCTAGACAAACTCTCATCAAAATATAGAGAAGAATAGGAGTTATCAGATGTGATTGACAATGTGTTGTCTACCTAAATAGCATGTTTTAGCTGACTCAAAAGCATGTGAAATATGGATCCTAGCTCACTTAGAAACTCATTGAGGGTGTTTTTCTTAGTGGGAGCCTGTCATATTGCATCTATTGTCTGTGTTAGTATGTGTACTAAGCGGCTTGCATATTTTCTGTCTGTTTGTCTGTCCTTTTCTGTAGAACATATCTGTTGCAGGAATCTGTTTTATCTCACCATGCGATCTATCCTTATGAAGGATAAGCCTCTGACCACAGCTTCTAGATCGATCATTGATACTTATTGGAAGCATGAGGATGATGATCTGGACGTGTCCAGCTTGATGCTTGGAAAGATGTATTCGGAATTGCGTGAGCAATTAGATGACATGGACAATTCATTGATGGTTGATCAGTTGAATGTGTCATTCCAAGAGAAAGCTCAGAGCCAAGGGAAGAATGATATGGTAGTTGTTGGGAAGAGTTCCACCAAAAGGAAACGTTCCAAGGGCAAGGGCAGGAGGAAGTGACAAGTGTTGTCACTAAGCCTAAGCCCAAACCCAAGAAGGAAGAGTGTTATTTATGTCATGCTATCGTGCATTGGTATAGAAATTGCAGACTCTACCTGGAAATTGACAAAGGTGGGGAGACTTCAGGAATGCTACCTGATTCACCAGAAGACTGTGTTCTCCCTTTATGGTCAAACAGCTCTTTGCGAAAACCATCTGTATTGCAGGCTGATTACAATTCAAGGGAAGGATGCAGAAAAGGTTAATGGCGACATAAGAGAGTAAATAGTTACCATCTTTTGGTAAAGCATTTCCAAGTGCGAGCTCCAAGTGCAGTTTCTTCGGCATCAAACCATTTCTAAAAGAATAAAGTCAAGTAGGGGTAATTGGTATGAGTGCACTGATTTAAGATAAACAAGAGGCCCGAAGAGCCTGGAATACCTGAACGCTAAAAAGACAAGGCATTGGGCTAGACTCGGATGGTTTCAGATTTGTAATTGATAACAAATGTCTGTCCATTTATAGAGGCGATTTATTCTATGGTAAGGGTTACCAGTTTAATGGACTTTATGTTTTGGAAGATGAACCATCTAGATACAGGTCGATCTATAACGTAAGTACCAAGTGGTTTAAGCCGAACGACTTAAACCCGACCTATCTCTGGCATTGTCGACTTTGCCACATCAACGAGAAACGCATAGCGAAGCTTCATTCTGATGGACTTCTTGATTCTTTTGATTATGAATCAATCGAATCATGCGATTCCTGTTTGATGGGCAAGATGACAAAATCTCCTTTTACTAGAAAAGGAGAACGGGCTACGGAGTTGTTAGAACTCATACATAGTGATGTGTGCAGTCCTATGAGCTCGCCCGCTAGAGGAGGTTATCTGTATTTCGTTACGTTTACTGATGATTTCAGTAGGTACGGTTATGTCTACTTGATGAGACATAAGTCTGAGTCGCTTGAATTGTTCAAGAATTTCAGAAACGAGGTACAGAACCAACTTGGCAAGACGATCAAGTTACTTCGATCTGATCGAGGTGGCGAGTATATGAGCCAACAGTTCACTGACTATCTGGCAGATTGTGGGATTGTCTCACAGCTGACTCCACATGGAATGCCACAATGGAATGGCGTTTCCGAGAGGAGGAACCGAACCTTATTGGATATGGTACGGTCTATGATGAGTCAGGTCGATCTTCCTAAATCCTTCTGGGGATATGCTTTGGAAACGGCAGCGCTTATATTGAACAACTGTCCAACAAAGTCGGTTCAGAAGACACCTGAGATATGGACTGGGAAGCGTCCCAGGTTAGCATTCATGAAGATTTGGGGATGTGACGTTTATGTGAAACGTCTGGCTTCTGATAAGCTATCCGCCAAGTCTGATAAATGCATATTTGTGGGTTACCCTAAGGAAACTAAAGGGTACTGGTTCTACAACCCATCTGAGAACAAAGTGTTTGTTGCTCGGAATGGATCTTTCTTGGAGAGAGAGTTCATCTCCAAGAGAGTTAGTGGGAGTAGAATAGATCTCGAAGAAGTTCGAGAACCACAAATAGTCGAGGAATCGAGTGAACAGGGCGAATCGGTTCAATCTGTGTCACAAGTTGTTGAGACAGCACCCCCTAGTGAACCTCAGAGATCTGGTAGAATTCGCCAAGAGCCTACAAGATACGGTTTTCTTGTGATTGGAAACGACGAACTCATGTTGTTAGAATATGATGAGCCTACGTCGTATTCAGAGGCTGTGGCGAGTTCCGATTCCGAGAAATGGCACCAGGCCATGGAGTCTGAGATGCAGTCCATGTACGACAAAAAGTATGGACTTTGGTCGACTCATTCGATGGTATTAAGACCATTGGATGTAAGTGGGTTTTCAAGAAGAAAACCGACATGGATGGCATCGTGCATACCTATAAGGCATGACTCGTCGCGAAAGGGTTTCGGCAGATTCATGGTATAGACTATGATGAAACCTTTTCACCAGTTGTGATGCTTAAATCCATTCGGATTCTACTGGCCATAGCTGCGTATTATGACTACGAGATATGGCAGATGGACGTCAAGACCGCATTCCTTAATGGAAATCTGCTTGAGGATGTGTACATGACACAACCTGAGGGTTTTGTTGATCCTAAGAGTCCGAGGAAGGTGTGTAAACTTCAAAGATCCATTTATGGATTGAAGCAGGTTTCGAGGAGGTGGAATCTTCGATTTGACGAGGCAGTCAAAACGTTTGGCTTCCAGCAAAAACGAAGATGAGCCATGCGTTTACAAGAAGGTCAGTGGGAGCGCAGTGGTCTTCCTTGTGCTTTATGTAGATGATATATTGCTCATCGGAAATGATGTTCCTACTTTGCAAGGAGTGAAATCCTGGCTAGGATCAGTCTTTTCGATGAAGGAGTTAGGAGAAGCCGCCTATATTCTAGGAATCAAGATCTATAGAGATAGATCGAGAAGGCTTCTTGGTCTAAGTCAGAGTACATACATTGACAAGGTCTTGAATCGGTTCAAGATGCAAGACTCCAAGAGGGGTGCCTTGCCAATGGGACATGACGTGGCTCTTAGCAAGACTCAGTGTCCAAAGACACAGGATGAACAAGAGCGCATGAGTAGGATTCCATATGCCTCGACAATAGGATCCATCATGTACGCCATGTTGTGTACTCGTCCGGATATATCATATGCATTGAGCATGACTAGTAGATATCAGTCTACACCAGGTGAGGCTCACTGGATTGCGGTCAAGAACATCCTTAAGTACTTGAGAAGGACTAAGGATTTGTTCTTGGTGTATGGCGGATTGGAAGACGAGCTCGCTATAAGTGGTTATACC
>NW_010969446.1:16482-18033 GCF_000463585.1 Tarenaya hassleriana | reverse complement strand
TAGCAGACAAGTTCCAACCGTTGGAATCCATCCCGTGGTGTGGATACGTGTAGAGGGCGAGGTATTCTTCCTGTCTAGAGTGATCGGACGAACAGATCAATTGATACAGGCCCCGGATCGTTTGAGGTAAGCGTTCTAACGTTTCTACGATTCATTAGAAGTATGGTTCTAGGGTTTATTAAATTTTTGTTTTATATCCGCTGCGCAAACCCTAGAATTGATCTCTTAGGAATTAGATTCGCTCATGAGATCCCAGGAAACCCAACAGTGGTATCAGAGTCTGGTTGCTCTGTTTTGATTTCATAGAACCCGCTCACGCATGTTTTAGGATTTGAATTGTTTGAATCCAAGTTTGCTATGATATCTATGCATGTTTGATGATTGAATCTAGTGTAGATTGCATGTTTCATGTTGCATAGAGTGCAGGAATTCGAATTTTGGGTGTACAGAAGAATTCGGTTCAGTTTCCGGTCTGATCGGGGTTGAGAACGCGGGGAAACGTGATCTGATCACGGAGAACTACCCTAGACCGTCCGTTCTGGTAAGCCGGAACGAACGGTCCACAGGTGACGGACTAATTGGTATAGAACAGAAGGTTGGACTGTCCGTTCTGCCATGCAGAACGTCCGTTCTACTAGGCAGAACATCCGTTCTGACTTTTGCAGTCGAGACCGAACGTTCTGCCAAGCCTGGAACGTCCGTTCTACCTCCAGAACGGACGGTCCGAAGTCCAGATTCCGAAAATTTCCGTTTTCGAGGTCCGATTACGCAATCGTTGCATAATCTGATCAACTGTAACTCAAATAGACATGATTCATTCTTATGGATGGTCCATAGTGAATGAATACATGTAACTTAATCAAGATATAGTATATGCTTGATTGAGTGGGAGCTC
The DNA here is from genome assembly GCF_000463585.1 of Tarenaya hassleriana. NCBI lineage: Eukaryota > Viridiplantae > Streptophyta > Magnoliopsida > Brassicales > Cleomaceae > Tarenaya > Tarenaya hassleriana. Next base: position 17,138 of record NW_010969446.1, on the reverse strand, counting down.
CGAGATTGGGATTACATAATCGAATGGATGGTCTATTCGGATTATGAACAATCGTTGCACAAAAACCGATTAGATCTAGAAGCTCTATAAGTAAAGCACTTGTCAAGGCCTCGATCGTACGTGTCATGGGCCATGCCAAAGCTGGGTGTGCCGTATTATCTTGGTGAGGCAAGATGGAGAAATGGTGGTTCTCATAGCTTGAAAGTAGATGCTTGATCTAGGTGAGGTTTCGAAAATCCCTTATTCATGTAATGCTAAGTGTGTACCTCCCATTACTAGAGCGCCTGTCAAGGCATCGATCATCCGTAACACGGGTCATGCCAAAGCTGAGCATGTCGGATTATCTTTGTGAGGCAGGGTGGGAAATCGTGGTTCCCACAGCTTGAATATGGTTTACCTTAGGTTAAGTTGTCAAGTTTGACTTGAGACTTAATGGTACAGATGAGACAAGTATGCAATGATATTCGATATCATAGTCTCATAAAAGATCTAAGAGTCATATTGGATATGATTGACATTAGAAGTCTACCTAAATAGCATAAGGCTGAGTGTGAAAACTTGTTCTTATGTGAAATACGGATCATAGTCTCATATAGAAAATTATTGTAGGGTTAATTTTCTTTATGGGAATATAGCTCATCTTTACATCTATGTTG
>NW_010969446.1:6633-10446 GCF_000463585.1 Tarenaya hassleriana | reverse complement strand
GGCCCCGGATCGATTGAGGTAAGCGTTCTTAACGTTTCTACGATTTCAATAGCAGCATGGTTCTAGGGTTCTATAATTTTTGTTTTACATCCGCTGCGCAAACCCTAGAATCGATCTCTTAGGAATAGGATTCGCTCATGAGATCCCAGGAATCCCAACAAAGGAACCCCGGTCACATCAGAGATCCAAACACATACTTAGGCGATTTCACTTGATCAGAGAAATCATCGATAGAGGAGACGTGAAGATAAGCAAAGTGTCGACAGATGATAATATTGCCGACCCGTTAACGAAGCCTCTCACTTCGTCAAAACATGATGGTCATGTTAGGGGTATGGGGATTAGATGCTTGTAGGATAGATCATAGAGCATAGTGGGAGATTGTTGGTTGTGATGCTCTAGGATGATCCGTGATATGACACTTTGACTTAGTATTGATTCATTGGTTCATGAATGCATTACTCTTCCCGTTATATGATTGGCATGTTTGTTATATTTCGGTATCCTTGAATCATTAGAGAATGATTCTAAACATCCTGGTCAGTTATCATTGTGGGAACAATGATGAATTAAGACTAGCATGAGGTGTGATCAATGCATTGGATGCATATCACAATCATGGGTACTCGTTGTGAACGAGTGACTGGTTGACCCGCATGAGATTGTCACATGGACAGAGTCATGACTTGAATCTCATACAGCGGTTCGTTCTTGGATCCTCAGATCTGAGATGTCTAGAGTATCTGATATGAGGAGTGGCGTGTCTTGACTGCGTCAAACGTCGTCTTTAACCGGATGATTATAACGGCGTTGATCAGATACGTTCACGAATCATATGGAGATAGTAGACATGCAATATGGGACTTATCACCTCCTCAATAGGAGAGATATCGCTGGCCCTCTCGTGGAAGTCGGACTATGAAAATGCGTGGCCACGCTATAGATGAAGTTGCATATATTTTACTAGTCGATTTGCCAAGACGAGAAAGCGGTTGAACTTGAAGGGTGGCTCAAACCATGCCCTTGTTCAACACATGATATCGTGAGATAAAGGATCAGAACTCGAGCTGTTATTGCCTTGGTTAGATCACCTCTAACTCAATTCAACGTGGGTGGTCATGGCGTCTTGCTAGAGGCTAACCATGACTTATAGATCGGGAATGGTTCTCGAGGATGCTGTCACTGCGAATAGGCCTACAGGGTCACACACCATTAAGGATGGACTTATATGTGAAGTTTCGGAAAGGAAGACTTGGATTTGGTCGGAAAAATCGTTTTCGGATCAAATCAGAGTGTCGGGACGTTTTCAGCCTTCTGACTCGGACCGAGTCAGTACTTGACTCGGACCGAGTCAGTTCCATGCGAGTCGAAGCCCAGAAAGTGTTTTGGGCTTGGCTGATGTTTTGACTCGGTCAAGTCAAGGTTTTGACTCGGACCGAGTCAATACTCAATGGGCCGAGTCAAGAGTTGACAATGGGCTTAGGCTGATTCGTTCTGACTCGACCGAGTCAGAGTTCTGGCTCGGACCGAGTCAATACTCGGAAAAAGTCTCTTTTAACAAGGATTAGGGTTTCTAACTTATAAGGAGGTGTTGGACGCCGTCCTAAGTGGAGAACTCACTTTCAGAACCCTAAGACAGAGCAAAAACTCAGAAGAAATCGTTTCTTTCATAGTTTTAGCTCCTGGGATTAGATCCCACTTCACATACTTCACAGATCCTAGCACATCGGTTCCAATCGAGCGATGGCTGATTATGTGGCTCGAATTCCGGACCATGAGCCGATGGCTGGCGATTTGTGCCGACAGCTGAATCATTGATCATCTATCGAATGATGACTAAAATTTTTTGGTTGATTTCAGATCATCGGATTACCAATCAAGAGTTGGGTGACGATTTTTGTCGATATGTAGGCACTCAATGAGACTGTTGTCTAAATATGCACATGACTTTCTGTTCGTATATTAGATATGCATGATCTTGGCATCTATGCATAGCTATGAAAAATAGCTTTCTAATGTTATAAAGAAATAATTATTTGGGAATGTTTTGTGGAAGTTATGAAGTTGATAATATCACCAGCAAACAATAGACCTACCTATCGAGCGTTGGCTGATTATTTGGCTCAAATTACGGACCATAAGGTGATATCTAGCGATTCGAGTCGATAGCTGAATCATGGGTCACCTATTGAATGACGACTATTTTTTTTTATATTTTCACATCGTCAAATTACCAATCGAGAGTTGGGTGAAGATTTTTGCCGATATGTAAGCACTCGATGAGACTGTTGTCTAAATATGCACATAACTTTCTGTTCATATATTAGATATGCATGATCTTGGCATCTATGCATAGTTATGAAAAAGACCTTTCTAATGTTATAAAGAAAGAATTATTTGGCATATTTTGTGGTAGTTATGAAGTTGAAAATATCGCCAGCCAACAATCGACCTACCCTTGAGCGATGGCTGATTATGTAGCTCGATATCCAGACCATGAGCCGATGACTGGCGATTTGAGTCGACAGCTGAATCATGGATCATCTATCGAATGATGACTAAAAATTTTGGTTGATTTTCAAATCATCGGATTACCAATCGAGAGTTGACTGATGATTTTTGTCGATATGTAGGCACTCGATGAGACTGTTATGTAAATATGCACATAACTTTATGTTCGGATATTAGATCTACTTGACCTTAGCGTCTGTGCATAGCTATGAAAAAGAGTTCTCTAATGTTATAAAGAAAGAACTATTTTGAGCATATTTTTTGGAAGTTATGAAGTTTATAATATCACCAACCAACAATCGACCTCCCCATCGAGCGATGGCTGATTATGTGGCTCGAATTCCGGACCATGAGCCGATGGCTGGCGATTTGAGTCGACAGCTGAATCATTGATCATCTATCGAATGATGACTAAAATTTTTGGTTGATTTCAGATCATCGGATTACCAATCGAGAGTTGGGTGACGATTTTTGTCGATATGTAGGCACTCGATGAGACTGTTGTCTAAGTATGCATATAACTTTCTGCTCGTATATTAGATCTGCATGATCTTGGCATCTATGTATAGTATGAAAAAAACTTTTTAATGTTATAAAGAAAGAATTATTTTGGACATATTTTTTGGAAGTTATGATGTTGATAATATCACCAGCCAACAATCGACCTACCACCGAGCGATGGCTAAATATGCATATAATTTGTTTTTTATTTTGGTTGATTTTGGTTTATTTTCACATCATCGGATTACCAATCGAGAGTTGGCTGATGATTTTTGTCGATATGCAGGCACTCGATGAGACTGTTGTCTAAATATGCACATACCTTTCTGTTCGTATATTAGATCTACTTGACCTTAGCGTCTGTGCATAGCTATGAAAAAGAGCTTTCTAATGTTATAAAGAAAGAATTATTTTGAGCATATTTTTTGGAAGTTATGAAGTTTATAATATCACTAGCCAACAATCGATCTCCTCATCGAGCGATCGCTGATTATGTGGCTCGAATTCCGGACCATGAGCCGATGGCTGACGATTTGAGTCGACAGCTGAATCATTGATCATCTATCGAATGATGACTAAAATTTTTGGTTGATTTTAGATCATCGGATTACCAATCGAGAGTTGGGTGACGATTTTTGTCGATATGTAGGCACTCGATGAGACTGTTGTCTAAATATGCATATAACTTTCTGCTCGTATATTAGATCTGCATGATCTTGGCATCTATGTATAGTTATGAAAAAGAACTTTCTAATGTTATAAAGAAAGAATTATTTTGGACATATTTTTTGGAAGTTATGA
>NW_010969446.1:0-6546 GCF_000463585.1 Tarenaya hassleriana | reverse complement strand
ATATTAGATCTACTTGACCTTAGCGTCTGTGCATAGCTATGAAAAAGAGCTTTCTAATGTTATAAAGAAAGAATTATTTTGAGCATATTTTTTGGAAGTTATGAAGTTTATAATATCACTAGCCAACAATCGATCTCCTCATCGAGCGATGGCTGATTATGTGGCTCGAATTCCGGACCATGAGCCGATGGCTGACGATTTGAGTCGACAGCTGAATCATTGATCATCTATCGAATGATGACTAAAATTTTTGTCGATATGTAGGCACTCAATGAGATTGTTGTCTAAATATGCACATGACTTTCTGCTCGTATATTAGATCTGCATGATCTTGACATCTATACATAGCTATGAAAAAGAGCTTTCTAATGTTATAAAGAAATAATTATTTAGGAATGTTTTGTGGAAGTTATGAAGTTGATAATATCACCAGCCAACAATCGACCTACCTATCGAGCGATGGCTGATTATTTGGCTCAAATTACAGACCATCAAGCGATGGCTAGCGTTTCGAGTCGACAGCTGAATCATGGATCATGTATCGAATGATGACAAAAAATTTTGGTTGATTTTCAGATCATCGGATTACCAATCGAGAGTTGGCTGATGATTTTTGTCGATATGTAAGCACTCGATGAGACTGTTGTCTAAATATGCACATAACTTTCTCTTCATATATCAGATTCCGGACCGAGTGTTTGGTCAGGAGGACCAAAGTTCTCGCTGGTCAGCCCCGGACCAAGAGTTGGTCCGGCGGACCAGGCGAGAATAACACGGGTCCGAGACGAAGACCGGCGGACTGACCAAGGAAAAGGACCGAGTTGGTCCGGAGCTGACCAAGTTGGTCAGCCCCGGACCAAGACCAGATAAGTCTGCGCTCCGATTCCAGGTCAGCCGGACCAAGGAAACGGACTGAGTTGGTCCGGAGCTGACCAAGTTTGATCAGCCCCGGACCAAGCTCAGTTTTTCGAACTGAGTCCGATTCCTGGTCAGCTCGGAGCAGGAGAAACATACTGAGTTGGTCCGGGGCTGACCAAATTTGGTCAGCTCCGGACCAAGCTCAGAATTTCTCCGAAAAATGACAGAACGGCAGACCAGAGAAGCTGATCAAGGTCAGTCCGGCGGACCAAATCTTGGTCAGCTCCGGACTGGACCTCAGACACTTCTCAAGTCCGAAATTTTGTCCTCTTCCTCATGATTAATCTCAAGCTATTACCGTCTATTAGTAGAGCAACTGTCAAGGCCTCGATGGTCATGGTTACGGGTCATGCCCTAGCTGAGCGTGTCTGATTATCTTGGTGAGGCAGTATGGAGAAATCGTGATTCTTATAGCTCGAATATGGTTGAGCTTGAATTGGGTTATCAAGTCGGACTTGGACCTAATGGTAAGGATGGGATGAGGAACATGCAGTGATAGCGTTTCACTATCCCATACTCATCTAGGAATCATATAGGATGTGATTGACAATGTGTTGTCTACCTAAATAGCATGTTTTTGAGCGTCATGCCCTAGCTGACTCAGAAGCATGTGAAATATGGATCCTAGCTCACTTAGAAACTCATTGAGAGTGTTTTTCTTAGTGGGAGCTTGTCATATTGCATCTATTATCTGTGTTAGTATGCGTACTAAGCGACTTGCATATTTTTTTTCTGTCAGTTTGTTTGTCTTTTTCTATAGAATATGACTGCTGCAGTAATCTGGCTAATCTCTCCATGCGATCCATTCTGGATCGGGAGAGACTCACTGGTGGAAACTTTCTCGACTGGTACCGCAACCTGAGAATTGTTCTCAGGCATGAGCGGAAGCTCTACGTGCTGGAAGAAGCCGTTCCTGAGGATGAACCAGCGGCCAATGCGCCCAGGGCTGTTAGAGATGCTTACCATAAGCACATCAATGACAACCTGGACGTGACCTGCCTGATGCTCGGATCAATGTCGGCTGAGTTACAGAAACAACTCGAAGGAACTGATGCCTTCGAGATGATCGAGCATCTCAGGACTATGTTCGAGGAACAGGCGAGGGTCGAACGATTTAACGTCCTTAAGAACCTGGTCAACTGTAAGATGACCATTGGTTCACCCGTGAGTACTCATATCCTCAAGATGAAGGGTTATCTAGAGGATCTTGACAGACTAGGGTTGGATGTTAGTCGTGAATTGGCTGTGATCTAGTTCTTCAATCCCTGCCGGATAGTTTTGACCAGTTTGTCATGAACTATAACATGCATGGGATGGAGAAGGACTTGAACGAGCTACATGGGATGTTGCGATCGGCCGAGCAGAACATCAAAGTCGAGAAAATTGTCCTAGTGGTTGGAAAGAGTTCCAACAAAAGGAAGCGTTCCAAGAGCAAGAAAGGCAAGGGCAAGACGGTAATTGTTGCCGCCGAGCCTAAGTCTAAGGCTGAGAAGGGAGAGTGTCATTTCTGCCATGCCATTGGGCATTGGCGCAGAAACTGCAAACTCTACCTGGAAGATCAAAAGAAGAAGAAGCTTGCAGAAGCTTCATCTTCAGGTATCTTCGTTATAGAAGCTAACTTGTTTACTTCTACATCTTGGGTATTAGATATCGGATGTGCCTCACACATTTGTGGAAATGTGCAGGGCCGGAGAAGAAGTAGGCAGCTGGCAAAGGGAGAAGTGGATCTCCGCGTCGGGAATGGAGCAAAAGTTGTTGCGTTGACTGTCGGGATTTATGATCTTACTTTACCTTCTGGACTTGTGTTAGAACTACATGATTGTTATTTTGTACCTGCAATTAGCAGGAATATTATTTCGATTTCATGTTTGGATTCTGATGGTTTTCGTTTTGTCATTAAGAAGAAAACTCTATCTATTTATAGAGGCGCTTTATTTTATGGTAATGGTTACCTGTATAATGGCCTTTATATTTTGGATGATAAACCGTCTAGACACAGTTCAATCTATAACGTTAGTACCAAGCGGTTTAAGCCGAACGACTTAAACCCGACCTATCTCTGGCATTGTCGACTTGGTCACATCAATGAGAAACGCATTGCGAAGCTTCATTCTGATGGACTTCTTGATTCTTTTGATTATGAGTCAATTGAATCGTGCGATTCTTGTTTGATGGGCAAGATGACAAAATCTCCTTTTACTAGAAAAGGAGAACGGGCTACGGAGTTGCTAGAACTCATACATAGTGATGTATGCGGTCCTATGAGCTCTCCCGCTAGAGGAGGTTATCTGTACTTTGTTACGTTTACTGATGATTTCAGTAGGTACGGTTATGTCTACTTGATGAGACATAAGTCTGAAACGCTTGAATTGTTCAAGATTTTCAGAAATGAGGTACAGAACCAACTTGGCAAGACGATCAAGTTGCTTCGATCTGATCGAGGTGGCGAGTATATGAGCCAAGAGTTCACTGACTATCTGGCAGATTGTGGGATTGTCTCACAGCTGACTCCACCTGGAACACCACAATGGAATGATGTTTCCGAGAGGAGGAACCGAACCTTATTGGATATGGTACGGTCTATGATGAGTCAGGTCGATCTTCCTAAATCCTTCTGGGGATATGCTTTGGAAACGGCAGCGCTTATACTGAACAACTGTCCAACAAAGTCGGTTCAGAAGACTCCATATGAGATATGGACTGGGAAGCGTCCCAGGTTAGCATTCATGAAGATTTGGGGATGTGACGTTTACGTGAAACGTCTTGCTTCTGATAAGCTATCCGCCAAGTCTGATAAATGCATATTTGTGGGTTACCCTAAGGAAACTAAAGGGTACTGGTTCTACAGCCCATCTGAGAACAAAGTGTTTGTTGCTCGGAATGGATCTTTCTTGGAGAGAGAGTTCGTCTCCAAGAGAGTTAGTGGGAGTAGAATAGATCTCGAAGAAGTTCGAGAACCACAAATAGTCGAGGAACCGAGTGAACAGGGCGAATCAGTTCAACCTGTATCACAAGTTGTTGAGACAGCACCTCCTAGTGAACCTCGGAGATCTGGTAGAATTCGCCAAGAGCCTACAAGATACGGTTTTCTTGTGACTGGAAACGACGAACTCATGTTGTTAGAACATGACGAGCCTACGTCGTATTCAGAGGCTGTGGCGAGTTCCGATTCCGAGAAATGGCACCAGGCCATGGAGTCTGAGATGTAGTCCATGTACGACAACAAAGTATGGACTTTGGTCGACTCATTCGATGGTATTAAGACCATTGGATGTAAATGGGTTTTCAAGAAGAAAACCGACATGGATGGCATCGTGCATACCTATAAGGCACGACTCGTAGCGAAAGGGTTTCGGCAGATTCATGGTATAGACTATGATGAAACTTTTTCACCAGTCGTGATGCTTAAATCCATATGGATTCTGCTAGCCATAGCTGCGTATTATGACTACGAGATATGGCAGATAGACGTCAAGACCGCTTCCTTAACGGGAATCTTCTCGAGGATGTGTACATGGCACAACCCGAGGGTTTTGTCCATCCTAAGAGTCCACGGAAAGTATGCAAACTTCAGAGATCCATTTATGGACTGAAGCAGGCTTCGAGGAGCTGGAATCTTCGATTTGACGAGGCAGTCAAAACGCTTGGCTTCCTGCAAAACGAAGATGAGCCATGTGTTTACAAGAAGATTAGTGGGAGCGCAGTGGTCTTCCTTGTACTTTATGTGGATGATATATTGCTCATCGGAAATGACATTCCTACCTTGCAAGGAGGAAAATCCTGGCTAGGATCAGTCTTTTCGATGAAAGACTTAGGAGAAGCCGCCTATATTCTAGGAATCAAGATCTATAGAGATAGATCGAGAAGGCTTCTTGGTCTAAGTCAGAGTACATACATTGACAAGGTCTTGAATCGGTTCAAGATGCAAGACTCCAAGAGGGGTGCCTTGCCAATGGGACATGACGTTGTTCTTAGCAAGACTCAGTGTCCAAAGACACAGAATGAGCAAGCGCATGAGTAGGATTCCATATGCCTCGGCAATTGGATCCATCATGTAGGCCATGTTGTGTACTCGTCCGGATGACTTCAGATCGCAGTCAATTTATGTTTTCTGCCTGAACGGTGGGGCTATCAGTTGGAAGAGTTCCAAACAGCCAACCGTTGCAGATTCGATTACAGAAGCCGAGTACATAGCTGCATCGGATGCGGCTAAGGAAGCTGTTTGGATCAGGAAATTCGTGGGAGACCTGGGCGTTATTCCTAGCATTGCAGATCCCATTGAGCTGTACTGTGACAACAATGGTGCGATTGCGCAAGCTAAGGAACCCCGGTCACACCAGAGATCCAAACACATACTAAGGCGATTTCACTTGATCAGAAAAATCATCGACATAGGAGACGTGAAGATAAGCAGAGTGTCAACAGATGATAACATTGCCGACCCATTGACGAAGCCTCTCCCTTCGTCAAAGCATGATGGTCATGTTAAGGGTATGGGGATTAGATGCTTGTAGGATAGATCATAGAGCATAGTGGGAGATTGTTGGTTGTAATGCTCTAGGATGATCCATGATATGACATTTTACTTTGTATTGATTCATTGATTTATGAATGCATTACATTCCCGTTATATGATTGGCATGTTTGTTATATCTCGGCATCCTTGAATCATTAGCGAATGATTCTAAACTCCCTAGTCAGTCAACATTGTGGGAACAATGTTGAATTAAGACTAGCATGAGGAGTGATCGATGCATTGGATGCATATCACAATCATGGGTACTCGTTGTGAACAAGTGACTGGATGACCCGCATGAGATTGTCACATGGACAGAGTCATGACTTGAATCTCATAAAGCGGTTCGTTCTTGGATCCTCAGACCTGAGATGTCTAGAGTATCTGATATGAGGAGTGACGTGTCTTGACTGCGTCAAACGTCGTCTTTAACCGGACGATTATAACGGCGTTGATCAGATACGTTCACGAATCATATAGAGATAGTAGACATGCAATATGGGATTTGTCACCTCCTTAACAGGAGAGATATCGCTGGGCCCTCTCGTGGAAGTCGGACTATGAAAACGCGTGGCCACGCTATAGATGAAGTTGCATCTATTTTACTAGTCGATTTGCCAAGACGAGAAAGCAGTTGAACTAGAAGGGTGGCTCAAATCATGCCCTTGTTCAACTTATGATATCGTGAGACAAAGGATCAAAATTCGAGCTGTTAATGCCTTGGTTAGATCACCTCTAACTCAATTCTAAATGGGTGGTCATGGCGTCTTGCTAGAGGCTAACCATGACTTGTAGATCGGGAATGGTTCTCGAGGCCGCTGCCACTGCGAATGGGCCTACAGGGTCACACACCAATAGGGATGGACTTATACGTGAAGAATACGAAGAATGGAAACGAGATTTGACCGAAACGAGCATGAAAAGGAGTTTTCAGTGCGTTGGTCCGGAGCTAACCAAGTTTGGTCAGCCCCGGACCAAGTTTGGTCAGTCTGGGAGGTCCGGAAGCTCGGTCCACGGTCATCTATCCAGACCTGGTCCGGCTGACCAAGAGTTGGTCAGCCGCTGACCAGATTCTAGGACAGGCGGGACGAGAAATGACGAGTCGGACTGAG
>NW_010969445.1:0-368 GCF_000463585.1 Tarenaya hassleriana | reverse complement strand
CATCACGTCTTCACCATCATGGCCGAACCCTACATGCAAAAGGAAGCTTCTTGAGCTGCAAACAAAGTCCCAACAGCTATATTCTTCCAACCACCACATTAAATGCATGTTAGACTCCTCTTGTGCATGTTAAGCACAATGAAGACTCCATTCTCTTTCTATATATTTTCGAAATCACTCTTGTAATTTTCAGACTTGTTGGTGAATGAATTTTGCTCTTAAGGTTATCTCTTTCTCGTCTTTGGTGTGTCCAAAACGCGATCCGAGCTCGACGGTGTGTCCGCGCTATCCTAGGTTCGGTGTGTCTGACCTTTGCCACCTTTCCCTCACTTATTCACTTCGCCATTCCCCTCTTTGATTCGAGTTCG
>NW_010969444.1:0-368 GCF_000463585.1 Tarenaya hassleriana | reverse complement strand
CGTGCATTAGCTGAGAGGTATGACCATGCGACAGTGGAGCTTCGCCATGCTCATAAAACCATGGCAGAAGCATTCCCAAACCAGTTGCCTTTCGACATGAGTGATGATTCCACATCGTTTTCTTCTGAGCCTCGTACCCCTGAGAAAATGCCACTGCGAATTCAGCCATTTTATGACTCTGAAGACATGCAAAATGATGGTAGTGCAAGTAACAAGGGCTTAAGACAAGTGAAGGAGCTATTCAGGAATCCAGATGCTAATAAAGCAGATACAGAAGTTGAAGCCTTGAAGAGAACTTTAATGGAACTTCGGGCTGAGAAGGAGGCTTTGAGTCTCCAGTATCAGCTCAGCCTGAACAAACTATCCAG
>NW_010969443.1:0-368 GCF_000463585.1 Tarenaya hassleriana | reverse complement strand
TGTCACTACCACGAGAAACGCCAATTTGGATGTATATCCATCAGGGAATTTAACCTCTTCTTTTAACTATTTAAATAAGACCGTTTTACCTGGTCTTGTGAGTCTGAATATCGGCTCGGCAGAAGGTGTCGGAGAAAGGTCGTTCGACGGGAAGAGATCGTGGTCGCAAGGCCACGCAAAGAAACTAGACCGATCGGTCCAGTCGGTTCAAAACGGACGTTTTAGAGCAGAAAGGATAAACTAGAAACTGCAACGCACACAGGGTACCAATTTGATCAGTCTATCTCTCTAGACCGGTCGGTCTAGCCTCGTCCATCGCCAATGATAGGTGTTTAATTTCATCGCCCCACGAACACATAGATGCTAAG
>NW_010969442.1:0-369 GCF_000463585.1 Tarenaya hassleriana | reverse complement strand
TGAAGTGAAATGCTACCCTAACAAAATCTCAATATCACTTCTGTTAATGCATATGCATTTGACGAATAAAATTTGTTTCCAATCAATGTACCAAGGTAACAAATTCAAATAACTCGGATTTCATATCACAACAAAAGAAGCTATAGCTGATAAAATAACTAATTTTTTGCAACAAATTTTGAATATAAATTTCTAGTTCCTATGAAAACAAGGAATATAAAGAATAGATAAACTAAAACCAAATAAAAATTACATACGAATTGAAATTCTAAATTATAAAGTGTTCTAAACATTACATAAAATTAAAAAATGATATCGCCTTGGCGTATAGTAGAAAAGAAAATAAAGTTAATTGTCGGCGTATTGAAA
>NW_010969441.1:0-369 GCF_000463585.1 Tarenaya hassleriana | reverse complement strand
CTCCTCCACCGCACCGTGGGGCCTTCAAACATACTACATACTTTTTGCGATTCGAAGATATAAATTCTATTCTTTAGTGGCAGGTGGTATCGTATATAAGGATTATTTAAGGATAAGGTTGCATGCATTTAGAAGTGATCTTTCCCGATTCCCTATTTCTATCATAAGAGAATCAACGTAGCCTGGCTAAGTAGCAGTCTCAGAGCCTGAAGAGGGAGGAAAAACCGCGGCTATTTCATCTGCTGCTCTGGCCGCTGTTATTTAGGTGGTATTCCAGATCGAATTCCTCCCGTGAATGAAGTGAAAGAGAAGTTGCCTCTCCCGAAGCTGTTAGCTCTTTTCCCTGAGCTGAGGTTCTGAAAGAAAAGA
>NW_010969440.1:0-369 GCF_000463585.1 Tarenaya hassleriana | reverse complement strand
TCAACTCCAAGAAATTCAAGGGGAATTGCTATGTCTGTGGCAAGACTGGACATCTGGCGAAGGATTGCTACCATCGCAAGAAAGGTGCCCAGAAGAAAATTGGGAATAAGACCCAAGATCATGTAGCTGAAGTAGAAGATGGGGAGTCTCAATTCGTATCAGTTGTGTCAGAAATGAACATGTTGGAGATAATCCGAGGGAATGGTGGATTGACACTGGAGCAATCCGCCACATTTGTGCTAACAAATGGATGTTCACCACCTATGACACTGTCACCAGAGAAAGCTGCTATATGGGAAACTCTGTTACATCCAAAGTGGAAGGTAAGGGTTCAGTCATTTTGAAGATGACATCTGGAAAGAAGTTGAC
>NW_010969439.1:0-369 GCF_000463585.1 Tarenaya hassleriana | reverse complement strand
CTTCTTGATAACGATAGAATCCCTTGTTAAAATTTCAAGCTAATACCACCCACGTTTCGAGCACTTATCAAGGCTTTGATCGTCTGTGTATAGGACATGCCAAAGCTGAGCATACCAGACAATCTTGGTGAGACAAGACAGAGAAATGGTGATTCTCATATGCTCGAAAATGGTTTGGCTTGAGTTGGGTTATCAAGTTTGATTTGGACCTAACGTATAGATGAGCCTGGAAATATGCGATAGTATAATGATACTATCTTCCCATAAAAGATCTAAGAGTCACATTGGATGTGATTGACATTGGATGCCTACCTAAATAGCATAGGCTTGAGCGTCATGCCAAAGCTGACTCAAGTCTATGTGAAATAT
>NW_010969438.1:0-369 GCF_000463585.1 Tarenaya hassleriana | reverse complement strand
GGGGTTGGCCCAGCGGATCGAAGATGACGACGATCTGAGCTTTCTTCTTCCATGGAGTTTCGATTCCCTCGCATTTGGCTCCCTCTTGTTGTGTAATAAGCTCTCCTCCTCTTCGATTTTGGGGAAAGAGAGAGGAAAAAAAAACGTTCGATGTTATTTTTGTAAGTATTAAATCGGGAGCATTTTTTATTTATTTTTAATTTTATTTCTTTATATTGATTTTGGTTTTTCGATATAGTTTTGTCGCGGATTTGGGCGTGGGTTTCTCCAGATTATCCACGATGTGAAAGATTCTCCCATTCAATGAGCGATTCTAGGATGTGGGTCTGAGGTAATATTTCCATCCCCGATTTTATTATTTACTATCTT
>NW_010969437.1:17867-19213 GCF_000463585.1 Tarenaya hassleriana | reverse complement strand
AGGATAGAACGGACGGTCCGCACTAAACGTAGACCGTCCGTTCTGCCTTACTGGAACGGACGGTCCACGTGCAATTCTGGACCGTCTGTTCCAGGTTCCGGTTTTCCGAAAATTAAACCGAAATTAGGGTTAAATCACTTTATAAGAAAGAGATTAGAACCCTAATTCGTGAGAGACTTTGAGCAGCCGACTTTTGGCAGAAAAGATAGGGTTTTTGGAGATCCAAAAACGAGTTCTAAGTCTCGAGATTTCTCGGTGCACATATCGAATAGAGATTCGGGTCCTAGCAGACAAGTTCCAATCGTTGGAATCCATCCCGAGGTGTGGATACGTGTAGAGGGCGAGGTATTCTTCCTGCCTTTCGTGATCAAACGACTTCTTCAGTTGATACAGGCCCCGGATCGATTGAGGTAAGCGTTCTAACGTTTCTACGAATTCAATAGCAGCATGGTTCTAGGGTTCTATAAATTTTTGTTTTACTTCCGCTGCACAAACCCTAGAATCGATCTCTTAGGAATTAGATTCGCTCATGAGATCCCAGGAATCCCAACACTTCTCAAGTACTTCAGGATGTTCTTGACGGCGATCCAGTGTGACTCACCTGGATCTGACTGGTATCTACTCGTAATGCTCAAAGCATAGGATACATCCGGTCGAGTACAAAGCATGGCATACATGATGGATCCAATTTCCAAAGCATATGGAATCCGATCCATGCGTTCTCGCTCATCAGGTGTCATAGGACACTGACTCTTGCAGAGAGCTGTGCCACTGCTCATCGGTAAGGTTCCTTTCTTGGAATCTTGCATCTTGTACCGTTTCAAGACCTTATCGATGTAAGTACTTTGACACAATCCTAGAAGACGTCTCGATCTATCTCTATAGATCTTTATGCCCAAAATATAGGCCGCTTCTCCCAGGTCTTTCATAGAAAATTCCGTTCCTAGCCAAGACTTGACGTCTTGCAAGGTAGGAACGCCATTCTCTATAAGAAGAATGCCATCCACGTACAGCACTAGAAACACTACTGTGCTCCCACTAACCTTATTGTAAACACACGGCTCATCTTCGTTCTGTGAGAAACCAAACTTTTTGATTGTCTCATCAAAGCGAAGGTTCCAGCTCCTCGAAACCTGCTTCAGTCCATAAATGGACCTCTGAAGCTTGCACACCTTCCCCGGGTTTCTTGGATCGACAAAACCTCCGGGTTGTGTCATGTACACATCCTCGGTCAAGTTCCAGTTAAGGAACGCGGTCTTGACATCCATTTGCCATATCTCATAGTCGTAATATGCGGCTATGGCAAGTAGGATCCTGATGGACTTCAGCATAACTACGGGCGAAAA
>NW_010969437.1:16505-16896 GCF_000463585.1 Tarenaya hassleriana | reverse complement strand
GGCTCTTTGCGAATCCTGTCTGATCTCCGAGGTTCACTCGTCGAAGGTTGAGTCACAACCGGCAGTGAAACAGGTTGAACGTCTTCAACTTGTTATCTCGACTCAGCGTCTATTTGTTGCTCTCGAACTTCCTCAAGTTCGATCCTACTCCCACTGACTCTTTTGGAGACGAACTATCGCTCCTCTGCCGGAATGTAGAAGTAGTAACCCTTAGTTTCCTTAGGGTAGCCTACAAATAAACACCTATCAGATTTGAAGGGTAACTTATCAGTCATCTGACGCTTCACGTAAGCGTCGCAACCCCAAATTCTGACAAACGACAATGCGGGACGCTTCCCCTTCCATATCTCATATGGCGTCGTTTCAACCGCCTTGTTGGACTCCTGATAGT
>NW_010969437.1:13200-16495 GCF_000463585.1 Tarenaya hassleriana | reverse complement strand
AGGTATGCAACGGTCTCTAAAGCATAGCCCCAAAAGGACTTCGGAAGATCTGTCTGACTCATCATTGACCGAACCATGTCTAACAGTGTTCGGTTCCTCCGTTCAGACACGCCATTCCACCGTGGCATTCCAGGAGGAGTTAATTGTGATACAATACCACAATCAACCATATAGTCAGAGAACTCTTGGCTCATATACTCGCCACCACGATCGGATAGAAGTGTCTTGATCGTCTTGCCAAGCTGGTTCTGTACTTCGTTTCTGAAAGCCTTGAACATTTCAAGTGTTTCAGACTTATGTCTCATCAAATAGACATAACCGTATCGACTGAAATCATAAGTGAACGTAACGAAATACAGATAACCTCCTCTAGCTGGACAGCTCATTGGTCCGCATACATCACTATGTATGAGATCCAATAACTCTGTCGCTCTCTGTCCTTTCCTTTGAAAGGATGTTTCGTCATCTTGCCCATCAAATAAGACTCGCAAGATTCAAGAGACTCAAAGTCAAATGAATCCAGAAGACCTTCAGAATGAAGCTTCTGTATGCGTTTCTCGTTTATATGGCCTAGACGACAATGCCAGAGAAAAGTCGGGTTTAAGTCATTTGGCTTAAACCATTTAGTACTCACGTTATAGATGGACGATGTCGAGTTCGAAGGCTGATCATTCAAGACGTATAAACCATTTACAAGATAATCATTACCATAGTAAATACTGCATCGATAAATCATCAAACTCGAGTTCTGAATCACAAATCGAAAATCATCCAAATCCAGACATGAAATAGAAATAATGTTTCTGCTAATCGCAGGCACATAGTAACAATTACTCAATTCTAAAACAAGTCCAGAAGGAAGATGCAAATCTTAAACGCCAGCACACAATGCAACAACGCTTGCTCCATTTCCGATGCGCAGATCCGCTTCTCCCTTAGCCAGCATCCTACTTCTTCTTAGTCTCTGCACATTTCCACAAATGTGTGAGGCACTTCCGGTATCTAATACCCACGAAGATGTAGTACAGATGTTAGCTTCTATAACATGAATACCTAAGGCAGAAGCTTCACCAAGCTTCCTATCCTTCAGATCCTCCAAGTAAAGATGACAATTACGCTTCCAGTGTCCAGACACTCCGCAGTAATGACAGTCACCCTTATCGGGCTTAATCTTGGGCGTAGAGGCAATTTTGCCTTCTTCGCAACCTTCTTTTTGGCTTTACCCCGCCTCTTCTTGGTGGAGTTGTTCTCAACAGCAAGCACAGTCTTAGGTACCACGATATCATGCTCGGCCGATTTCAGCATCCCATGCAGTTCGACTAAGCTCTTAGTCATCCCATGCATATGGTACTGCATCACGAACTGGTTATAGTCCTCGGGTAATGACATCAGGATCAGGTCCGCGACCAAGTCACCAGAAACATGGTCTTGAGCTGTTCGATCATACGCTCTTCCCCTCAAACTGCCTCTGCAGATTCGGGGCCATGCTTCCCAACATGAGACAGGAAATCTCGATGTCGTCAGTGTTGGTTTAGTGTTCTATGATGTACTGTTATGCGAGTTTTATTTGGATACATTTGATGTATTTACACTTTCTATGAGTTTATGGATGAGTGTTTTATTCATTACATGTTTTGCATACTTGAATATGTTATGAAATCCATGTATTGTTATGAACAATACTAAACTCCCTAATCATATATCATTATGGGAATAATGATATACTAAGACTAGTATCATGTGTGATTGATGATCATATAGATGATCATAGATATTAGATACGATCACAATCATAGGTATTCGTTGGAGAACGTAATACTGGATTGACCGGCATGAGATTTTCACATGGACTACCGTCATGACTTGAATCTCATATGGCGGTTCCACGATTGGATCCTAAGACCTGAGATATCTATGGAATCCAACATGAGGAGTTGCGTACTTTGAATACGTCAAACGTCCTGCATACCAGGAGGACTATAAAGGCGTGTATCAGGTACGAAACGAATCATGTGCTGGATTGTAGATAGTCAAGACGAGATTTGTACCTCTCGTAAAAGAGAGAGATATCGCTGGGCCAAGAGGTTCGAAGTGTGATCGAAGTCCCGTTTTCTCGAAGCACAAAACCGAATAGCAGATTCGGGTCCTAGCAGACAAGTTCCAATCGTTGGAATCCATCCCGAGGTGTGGATACGTGTGGTGGGCGAGGTATTCTTCCTCCCTTTCGTGATCGAACGAGTTCTTCAATTGATACATGCCCTGGATCGATTGAGGTAAGCGTTCTTACTTTTCTACGATTCATAAGAAGCATGGTTTTAGGGTTTCATAAAAAAATTTTGTTTTACATCCGCTGCGCAAACCCTAGAATCGATCTCTTAGGAATAGGATTCGCTCTAGAGATCCCAGGAAATCCAACAGTGGTATCAGAGCCTGGTTGCTCTTTTTTGATTTCGTAGAACCCGATCACGCACGTTTTAGGATTTGAATTGTTTAAATCCATGTTTGCTTTGAATTCTATGCATGTTTGATGATTGAATCTATGGTAGATTGCATGTTTCATGTTGAATAGAGTGTAGGAGTTCGAATTTTGAGAGTACAGAAGAATTCGGATAGTTTCGGGTCTGATCGGGGCTGAGAACGCGGAAAAACGTGATTTAATCATGAAGACCTAGCCTAGACTGTCCGTTCTGGGTATGCCAGACCGGACAGGTCTGGACCGTCCGTTCTGAGTCTGTGGACCGTCCGTTCCAGATAGTCTGAGTACGGACCGTCCGTTCTGGCTCACTAGACCGTCCGTTCCATGGCTAAGAGTGGACCGTCCGTTCTAGTGTTATGGAACGACCGTTCCGTCTGTTCTCCGAGGCTGGTCCGTCCGTTCCACACCTGGAACGGACGGTCCGAGGCCCAGACTCCGATATTTTTCCGTTTTCTAATCCTATTATGCAATTGTTGCTTAATCTGATTGACTGTGACTCAAATAAACATGATTGATTCTTATGGATGGTCCCTAGTGAATGAATGCATGTAACTTAATCGAGATTGGGATTACATAATCGAATGGATGGTCTATTCGGATTATGTAATACATCTGATCAAGGAACAATTGTTGATCCTTGATATGTACAATCGTTGCACAGAAACCGGTTAGATCTAGGAGCTCTATGAGTAAAGCACTTGTCAAGGCCTCGATTGTACGTGTCATGGGCCATGCCAAAGCTGGGTGTGCCGTATTATCTTGGTGAGGCAAGATGGAGAAATGGTGGTTCTCATAGCTTGAAAGTAGATGCTTGATCTA
>NW_010969437.1:12963-13182 GCF_000463585.1 Tarenaya hassleriana | reverse complement strand
AATCCCTTATTTATGTAATGCTAAGTGTATACCTCCCATTACTAGAGCGCCTGTCAAGACATCGATCGTCCGTAACACGGGTCATGCCAAAGCTGAGCGTGCCGAATTATCTTTCTGAGGCAGGGTGGGAAATCGTGGTTCCCACTGCTTGAATATGGTTTACCTTAGGTTAAGTTGTCAAGTTTGACTTGAGACTTAACGGTACAGATGAGACAAATA
>NW_010969437.1:0-2457 GCF_000463585.1 Tarenaya hassleriana | reverse complement strand
GTCCTTATGAAGGATAAATCTCTTACCACGGCTTCTAGATCGATCATTGATGTTTATTGGAAGCATGTGGGTGATGATCCGAACAAGTCTAGCTTGATATTTGGAAACGTGACTTCGAAATTGCGTAAGCAATTAGAGGATATGGACGATTCTTTGATAGTTGATCAGTAGAATGCGTCATTCTAACATAAGGCTAAGAGCCACGAAAAGAGTGATATGGTAATTGTTGGAAAGAGTTCCAGCGAAAGGAAGCGTTCCAAGAGCAAGGGCAAGAGGAAAGTGACAAGCGTTGTCATTGAACCTAAGCCTAAGTCCAAAAAGGAAGAGAGTTATTTCTATCATGCCGTTGGGAATTGATACAGAAATTGTAGACTCTACCTGGAAGATCAAGAGAAAAAGAAGCTTGTAGAAGCATCGATTTCTGGTGTCTTCGTTATAGAGGCTAACTTTTGTTTACTTCCACATCGTGGATATAGGATACCGGAAGTGCCTCGCACATTTGTGGAAATGTGCAGGGGTTGCGAGGAAGTAGACAGTTGGCAAAAGGAGAAGTAGATCTCCACGTTGGGAATGGAGCAAAGGTTGTTGCATTAGCCATTGGGGCTTACGATCTGACTTTACCTTCTGGACATGTATTAGAGTTGCATGATTGCTATTATGTTCCTGCCTTCAGCAAGAACATAATGAAAATCATGCTTAGACTCGGATGGTTTCAGATTTGTTATTGAGAACAAATGTCTATCCATTTATAGAGGTGATTTGGTAAAGGTTACCAGTTGAATGACTTTTATGTTTTGGATGACGAACCGTCTAGATACTCGTCATCTATAACGTGAGTACTAAACAGTTTAAGCCGAACGACTTAAACCCGACCTCTTCTAACATTGGATGCATATCACAATCATGGGTACTCGTTGTGAACGAGTTACTGGATGACCCGCATGAGATTGTCACATGGACAGAGTCATGACTTGAATCTCATAAAGCGGTTCGTTCTTGGATCCTCATACCTGAGATGTCTAGAGTATCTGATATGAGGAGTGACGTGTCTTGACTCGTCAAACGTCATCTTTAACCGGATGATTATAACGGCGTTGATCAGATACGTTCACGAATCATATGGAGATAGTAGACATGCAATATCGGACTATGAAAACGCGTGGCCACGCTATAGATGAAGTTGCATCTATTTTACTTGTCGATTTGCCAAGACGAGAAAGCAGTTGAACTTGAAAGGTGGCTCAAACCATGTCCTTGTTCAACTTATGATATCGTGAGACAAAGGATCAGAATTCGAGCTGTTAATGCCTTGGTTAGATCACCTCTAACTCAATTCTAAATGGGTGGTCATGGCGTCTTGCTAGAGGCTAACCATGACTTGTGGTTCGGGAAAAGTTCCTAAAGTCACTACCACTTAGAATGGGCCTATAGGGTCACACACCAATAGGGATGGACTTATACGTGAAGAATACGAAGAATGGAAACGAGATTTGACCGAAACGAGCATGAAAACGAGTTTTCAGTGCGTTGATCCGGAGCTGACCAAGTTTGGTCAGCCCCGGACCAAGTTTGGTCAGTCCAGGAGGTCCGGAAGCTCGGTCCGAGGTCATCTGTCTAGGCCTGGTCCGGCTGACCAAGAGTTGGTCAGCCGCTGACCAGACAGCGGGTCAGACGGACCAAGACTGAGGCCAAGCGGACCGGAAAGACCGAGAAGGGTCTTGGTCCGGAGCTGACCACACGTGGTCAGCCGGACCAAGCCTTCAGGTCAGCCGGTCCGCGAGCGTCGGACTAAGCCTGGTTCGCCGGACCAAGCTCCTGGTCCGGCGGACCGGGACACGGAATATTTCCAAAATTCGATTTTAGGGTTTTCTAATCTTATTTAAGTTTAGGGTTTCGTCTAAACTTAATAGAGAGCCGACCTAAAACTCAAAAAAAACACCCTAGAACCCTAGAGAAGCTGTTCTCTTCGATTTCTATTATCCCGGGATTGGATCTCGTCTCTTGAGTTACCCTTTTCTTCACAAATCCTAGCAGATTCGTTCCAAATCGTTTGGAAGCCTTCCCGTCGGTGTGGATACGTGTAGAGGAGCTATACTTTCAGCTCTTGGTGATTTAGAACAGGCCCCGGATCGAAACAAACTTCAAGTCTCATCGAGAACGAGGTAAGTAACGATTCCCTCGGTGATATACACGATCTTTCGGGTTCTGCGAGTTTGGTTGCGTGTGACGTTTGACTAGGTTTAGATTTTTCTTCCGCTGCATGAAACCTAGTAAACCAAACCCTAGATCGATATGATCGCATGCTAGGAACCCGTAGATAACCCAACACTTACATTGCACCGAAGCACACCCAACTCCTATCATGCATCAACAGACCGCCCATAGACAGTTTCGAGCTGCCGCCACAGTGCATCACGATGTTTAGTCAGGCGAGTTTCAGAGGGCGGCCTACAGAGG
>NW_010969436.1:0-369 GCF_000463585.1 Tarenaya hassleriana | reverse complement strand
TGCAGTTAAGGTTGAGAAGTTTCTACCGGTTACTAAATTATCTCTATAAATATGTGTAGTAATGGGTTGAATATTTTATTGCAAATAAGTTTTTTCTGCAGTCGTATGTGTATATAGCGTATATAAGTTATGAGTGACTGAATACATGTTTATGTTTCAGATTTGTTTTATGTCTATGTTGTGTTTTGTGAGTATTTGGTTTATAAAAATTAACAATTAGAACCTAACAGAAGTTTCAGGTTATCCATGAGACTTCAGAGGAGCCATGATTTACCTTTTCTACCCATAAACCCTAACCAAAATTTCACCATTTTTCTTTTCTCTGAATTTAATTGGTATATATTTAAACATTTAAGTCTCTCTCTACTT
>NW_010969435.1:0-369 GCF_000463585.1 Tarenaya hassleriana | reverse complement strand
AAACTTGATAACCTTTCTTGCACGAGAGAAAATATATTAGGAGGTTTGTGTATAGTAACAAAGAAAGAAGAAGCACAAATGCATATCAAAGAACGGCCGAACCAAATGCATTAAACATAGTCCATATGCTTATATGCTTTACGGTTTGCAATTTTGAAAATGGAATATGTATATTGTAGAGTACGTGATACGGTTACGGCCGGTTTGTTTTTTTTGTATAGTTTGGTCAAAGTGTATTTGAATTTAAAAACATGCTTTTTCTTGGTCCTTGTTTCGATATTCGAAAAAATAATTTTTGTTATTATTTGACATATTGAAAAGCTTTTTGAGTTTTGGCTGATAAGATTGGGGAATGGTTAGACAGTTGCT
>NW_010969434.1:0-369 GCF_000463585.1 Tarenaya hassleriana | reverse complement strand
TTCTAAACATGCTTGGATGCATTCTAAATGTGTTTGGATGTACTCTAAACGTGTTTTGGTGTATTCAAAACATCTTTAGACGAACTCAACATGTTTCGACGCACTGTAAACGTGTCTGGACGCACTCTAAACATATTTGGATGCACTCTAAACATGTTTCGACGCACGTTTAAAATGTTTGGATGCACTCTAAGTGATGTGGACATCCAAGGCAACACCATTGAAGCTGAACTCATGCAAGGACGAGCTGCATCGGAAGCTAGCTATTGGATGAACACAGCAGGAGAAAGCGTTGAGCCAATTGGACTGATTACAAGATCTCGTGCCAAGAAGCTGCAAGCTGCACCAAATGGCCTTATTCTCCCTTGT
>NW_010969433.1:0-369 GCF_000463585.1 Tarenaya hassleriana | reverse complement strand
AAGCAAGGGATAGAGATTTGGAGAAGAAGAAAGATCACACCTCACCATTGAAGATCATTTAAACAAGAACGATAAACACATACTTGAATTTGTCATCACATTTGCACAAAAATACCTAGTTATAGTCTTCTGTATCTTTACACATTTTTATATTTACAATCAAATGGGAGAAGTGTAAGAATATTTTGTATTTTTCGTAGTACGTATGATCAAGAGACAACTACCATTTATAGATTTAACTATCTCATATTTTTTTAAACGTCCATCAAAATCATAGAAAATTACTTTTGATATTCACATATTAGCTCCTAACTTTACCGAAATTATGATTTTGGTGGATTTATGCCTCATTAATAGCTTATTATTACA
>NW_010969432.1:0-369 GCF_000463585.1 Tarenaya hassleriana | reverse complement strand
TTAATCCCACGACGCTGAGCTTTGCAGCGGTTCTGGTAATGACGGCGGCCATAATCACAGCTTCTGCCGCCGGAGGCGACTTTTCCGATCTCCACGAGGTTAAGGTCCGCGGCCACTTGAAGAAACTCAACAGGCCCGCCCTCAAATCCATTAAGGTACGATGTACGGAATGCGAATTGACGTCGTTTGATTTTCGTTTCTCCGCTGGGTCGTGGATCCTCGAGGGAAATGGCGGCGCTCGCCGACATTTTTTCTCCCCAATTCCGTCGAAATGATCATCTTCTGGGTGTTCTCGGAAATTTTTCTGCTTAATTTTGGATGAATTTCGGTATTTGAACAGAGCCCAGATGGAGATGTCATAGATTGCGT
>NW_010969431.1:0-369 GCF_000463585.1 Tarenaya hassleriana | reverse complement strand
TAGGCGGCTTCTCCTAAGTCTTTCATCGAAAAGACTGATCCTAGCCAGGATTTTACTCCTTACAAAGTAGGAACATCATTTTCGATGAGCAATATATCATCCACTTAAAGTACAAGGAAGACCACTGCGCTTCCACTGACCTTCTTGTAAACGCATGGCTCATCTTCATTTTGTAGGAAGCCAAAAGTTTTGACTTCCTCGTCAAATTGAAGATTACAGCTCCTCGAAGCCTGCTTCAGTCCATAAATGGATCTCTGAAGCCTACACACCTTCATCAGACTCTTAGGATCGACAAAACCCTCGGGTTCTATCATGTACACATCCTCGAGCAAATTCCCGTTAAGGAATGCGGTCTTGACGTCCATCTGC
>NW_010969430.1:0-369 GCF_000463585.1 Tarenaya hassleriana | reverse complement strand
TCGTAGTCGTCGACAAAACGATCGTTCTACTAGGGATTAATGAACTTCACAATCCGGTATTGTTGGTCTTGTCGCTTGTAATGCTTCTCCTCGAACTCAGTTCTGAATTCATCTCATTAGAATTGTTTTCCAGTAATAGTATCTTTTACTACTCCATCCCACTAATGGCGAGTCTATCTGAACATGTAGTAGTTCATTATCCCTTTGCTTGGTATTGTAGTGGGGACCGTATGTAGTCGACGTCTTGCATAATCCGCACCAACCAGATCTTAACAACCTAAAGGATCTCAGAACCCTCAAACCGCGAGATATTCATGTCTCAAAGTTTTCTGATCAGTGGAAGGTAGTCTATAGCTACTGGTGCGGTGA
>NW_010969429.1:0-369 GCF_000463585.1 Tarenaya hassleriana | reverse complement strand
ATGCAATTATATGTGCCCAGAACTCATGGTCCATCAGAAGTAAAGAGGCCATTGAAAGAACGAGTGGCTAATTCGTTTGAGTTGCTTCGGGACACTTCCAGTCCTCGCTCCAAAGGAGATTCCGACATCCTTCTTATCGTCCGCGCATCAAGAAAGAAATGTATGAATAGAGGCCTTACGAGTGAACTGCCTTACCTAACGAGGGCTAAGAGAGACCTTTCTTGCTGCTGCCGGACCGGAACGATTGACAGACAGAAGAAAGAAAAGGAGGCACTTTTGAGCTCACTCTTGGCACCTTTCTCATAGCCATGTAGTCTTATCGGTCTTAAAAAGGCGCTACAAGGCCTCTATACTTTCAAGCGGTTTAAC
>NW_010969428.1:0-369 GCF_000463585.1 Tarenaya hassleriana | reverse complement strand
ATTCCACGTGTCCATGTTACGGAAATACGTGGCAGATCCATCCCATATTTTACGGCCGCAGCAGATTGAGGTTACCCACAATGTCCACTTTCGTGACGAGTCGGTACAAATCGTGGACTACAAGACGAAGCAGTTGCGGAATAAAGAGATTCCCTTAGTCAAAGTCATGTGGCGGAGTCAAGGAGTCTCCGACATGACGTGGGAAACAGAGAAGGAGATGCGCGAACATTATCCCTACCTTTTCGGTAAACATTCTTATCTAAGTTCAATTCGAATTCGAGGACGAATTCAATTTAAGGGGGGTGGATTGTAACACCCGTGAACCTTTTTAAAAAAAAAATGGGGCATGTCTCCATGTTTCCCTCACCA
>NW_010969427.1:17141-17699 GCF_000463585.1 Tarenaya hassleriana | reverse complement strand
CATAGCTTCCACAAAACGTGTCCAAATAATTCTTTTTGTATGTCATTAGAAAGCTTTTCTTAATAACTACGTATAGACACCATAGTCGCGCTGATCTATAACATGCGCTAAATGTGATGAGCATATTTAGACAACATATTGATCTAGTCCCTACATATCGATAAAAATCGCCATCCATCTCTCGATGAATAATCCGATGATCTGAAAATCAATCCAAATTAATATCCATCGTCCGGTATGTGATCTAATGATTCAAAACTCGACTCGAATCGCTAGCCATCGGCATATGGTCAACAATTCGAACCAAATAACGAGTCATGTCCGATGAGTTTATCTATTGTTGGTTGATCCTATTGTTAACTTCATAGCTTCCACAAAACGTGTCCAAATAATTCTTTCTTTATGTTATTAAAAAGTTTTTTTTAATAACTACGTAAAGACACTATGATCGCGCAGATCTAATATATGTGCTAAAAGTTATGAGCATATTCAGACAACACATTGATCTAGTCCCTACATATCGATAAAAATCGGCATCCATCTCTCGACGAATAATCC
>NW_010969427.1:14850-15296 GCF_000463585.1 Tarenaya hassleriana | reverse complement strand
ATATGTGGTAAAAGTTATGAGCATATTTAGACAACACATTGATCTAGTCCTTACATATCGATAAAAATCGGCATCCAACTCTCGACGAATAATTCAATGATCTAAAAATCAATCCCAATTAATATCCATCGTCTGGTATGTGATCTGATGATTCAGAAGTCGACTCGAATCGCCAGCCATCAGCATATGGTCAACAATTTGAACCAAATAATGAGTCATGCCCGATGAGTTTATCTATTGTTGGTTAATCCTATTGTTAACTTCATAGCTTCCACAAAACGTGTCCAAATAAATCTTTCTTTATGTCATTAGAAAGTTTTTTTTAATAATTACGTAAAGACACCATGATCGCGCTGATCTAATATATGTGCTAAACGTTATGACCATATTTAGACAACACATTGATCTAGTCCCTACATATCGATAAAAATCGGCATCCAACTCTC
>NW_010969427.1:13532-14274 GCF_000463585.1 Tarenaya hassleriana | reverse complement strand
CCTGATGAGTTTATCTATTGTTGGTTGATCCTATTGTTAACTTCATAGCTTCCACAAAACGTGTCCAAATAATTCTTTCTTTACGTTATTCGAAAGTTTTTTTTAATATCTACGTAAAGACACCATGATCGCGTAGATCTAATATATGTGCTAAAAGTTATGAGCATATTTAGACAACACATTGATCTAGTCCCTACATATCGATAAAAATCGGCATCCATCTCTCGACGAATAATCCGATGATCTGAAAATCAATCCAAATTAATATCCATCGTCCGGTATGTGATCTGATGATTCAGAAGTCGACTCGAACCGCCAGCCATCGGCATATGGTCAACAATTCGAACCAAATAACGAGTCATGCCCGATGAGTTTATCTATTGTTGGTTGATCATATTGTTAATTTCATAACTTCCACAAAAAGTGTCCAAATAATTCTTTTTGTATATCATTAGAAAGCTTTTCTTAATAACTACGTATAGACACCATAGTCGCGCTGATCTATAACAATTAATTTGGATTGATTTTCAGATCATCGGATTATTCGTCGAGAGATGGATGCCGATTTTTATCGATATGTAGGGACTAGATCAATGTGTTGTCTAAATATGGTCATAACGTTTAGCACATATATTAGATGTGCACGATCATGATGTATTCACGTAGTTATTAAAAAAACTTTCTAATGACATAAAGAAAGAATTATTTGGACACGTTTTGTGGAAGCTATCAAGTTAACAAT
>NW_010969427.1:10661-12013 GCF_000463585.1 Tarenaya hassleriana | reverse complement strand
CATGCGCTAAATGTTATGAGCATATTTAGACAACACATTGATCTAGTTCCTACATATCGATAAAAATCGGCATCCATCTCTCGACGAATAATCCGATGATCTAAAAATTAATCCAAATTAATATCCATCGTCCGGTATGTGATCTAATGATTCAGAAGTCGAGTCGAATCGCTAGCCATCGGCATATGGTCAACAATTCGAACCAAATAACGAGTCATGTCCGATGAGTTTATCTATTGTTGCTTGATCCTATTGTTAATTTCATAGCTTCCACAAAACGTGTCCAAATAATTCTTTCTTTATGTCATTAGAAAGTTTTTCTACTAACTACGTGAAGACATCATGATCGCGCAGATCTAATATATGTGCTAAAAGTTATGACCATATTTAGACAACACATTGATCTAGTCCCTACATATCGATAAAAATCGGCATCCATCTCTCGACGAATAATCCGATGATCTGAAAATCAATCCAAATTAATATCCATCGTCCGGTAACTAATCTGATGACTCAGAAGTCGACTCGAATCGCTAGTCATCGGCATATTGTCAACAAATCGAACCAAATAACGAGTCATGCCCGATGAGTTTATCTATTGTTGGTTGATCCTATTGTGAACTTCATAACTTCCACAAAAAGTGTCCAAATAATTCTTTCTTTATGTTATTAAAAAGTTTTTTTTAATAACTACGTAAAGACACTATGATCGCGCAGATCTAATATATGTGCTAAAAGTTATGAGCATATTTAGACAACACATTGATCTAGTCCCTACATATCGATAAAAATCCGCATCCATCTCTCGCCAAATAATCCGATGATCTAAAAATCAATCCAAATTAATATCCATCGTCCGGTATCGATCTGATGATTCAGAAGTCGACTCGAATCGCCAGCCATCGACATATGGTCAACAATTCGAACCAAATAACGAGTCATGCCCGATGAGTTTATCTATTGTTAGTCGATCCTATTGTTATCTTGATAACTTCTATAAAACGTGTCTATATAATTCTTTCTTTATGTCATTAGAAAGTTATTTTAATAACTACGTGAATACATCATGATCGCGCAGATCTAATATATGTGCTAAAAGTTATGAGCATATTCAGACAACACATTGATCTAGTCCCTACATATCGATAAAAATCGGCATCCATCTCTCGACGAATAATCCGATGATCTAAAAATCAATCCAAATTAATATCCATCGTCCGGTAACTGATCTGATGACTCAGAAGTTGACTCGAATCGCTAGTCATCGGCATATTGTCAACAAATCGAACCAAATAACGAGTCATGCCCGATGAGTTTATCTATTGTTGGTTGATCCTATTGTTAACTTCATA
>NW_010969427.1:2103-3294 GCF_000463585.1 Tarenaya hassleriana | reverse complement strand
CTAAACGTTATGAGCATATTTAGACAACATATTGATCTAGTCCCTACATATCGATAAAAATCGGGATCCATCTCTTGACGAATAATCCGATGATCTAAAAATCCATCGTCCGGTATGTGATCTGATGATTCAGAAGTCGACTCGAATTGCTAGCCATCGGCATATGGTCAACAATTCGAACCAAATAACGAGTCATGTCCGATGAGTTTATCTATTGTTGGTTGATCCTATTGTTAACTTCATAACTTCCACAAAAAGTGTCCAAATAATTCTTTCTTTATGTTATTAGAAAGCTTTTTTTAATAATTATGTATAGACACCATGGTCGCACTGATCTAATACATGCGCTAAAAGTTATGATCATATTTAGACAACACATTGATCTATTCGGGGCATTATCAAAAATACCCTTAATTTGCTATATGTACTTCAACCCCTACCCTTGTGACCATGTGACCAATGTGACCGAAATATAGTGTGGTCACATATTGATTCCATTGTTCATAACGTTAAATTTATGATGTTTTAATCAAATGATTAGTAAGATATACAAGGTATGAACATAATGAATTAGTGTGATCACCATAAATTTAACGTTATAATCGATAAAAATCAAAATGTGACCATACTATATTTCGGTCACATTGGTCACATGTGACCAGGGTAGGTCTCGAAGTAGAAATAGCAAATTAAGGGTATTTTTGATATAATGTATGAACATAATGAATTAGTGTGATCACCATAAATTTAACGTTATAATCGATAAAAATCAAAATGTGACCATACTATATTTCGGTCACATTGGTCACATGTGACCAGGGTAGGTCTCGAAGTAGAACTAAAAGTTATGATCATATTTTGATATAATGCCGATCTATTCCCTACATATCGATAAAAATCGGCATCCATCTCTCGACGAATAATCCGATGATCTAAAAATCAATCCAACTTAATATCCATCGTCCGGTATGTGATCTGATGTTTCAGAAGTCCACTCGAATCGCTAGCCATCGGCATATGGTCAACAATTCGAACCAAATATCGAGTCATGTCCGATAAGTTTATCTATTGTTGGTTGATCTTATTGTTAACTTCATAGCTTCCACAAAACGTGTCCAAATAAATCTTTCTTTATGTTATTAGAAAGTTTTTTTTAATAACTACGTAAAGACACCATGATCGCGCAGATCT
>NW_010969427.1:0-2010 GCF_000463585.1 Tarenaya hassleriana | reverse complement strand
AATCCAAATTAATATCCATCGTCCGGTATGTGATCTGATGATTCAGAAGTCGACTCGAATCGCTTGCCATTGACATATTGTCAACATATCGAACCAAATAACGAGTCATGCCCGATGAGTTTATCTATTGTTGGTTGATCCTATTGTTAACTTGATAACTTCCACAAAATATGTCCAAATAATTCTTTCTTTGTCATTAGAAAGTTTTTTTTAATAACTACGTATAGACACCATGATCGCGTAGATCTTATATATGTGCTAAACGTTATGAACATATTTAGACAACACATTGATCTAGTCCCTACATATCGATAAAAATCGGCATCCATCTCTCGACGAATAATCCGATGATCTAAAAATTATCCAAATTAATATCCATCGTCCGGTATGTGATCTGATGATTCAGAAGTCGACTCGAATCGCTAGCCATCGGCATATGGTCAACAATTCGAACCAAATAACGAGTCATACCTGATGAGTTTATCTATTGTTGGTTGATCATATTGTTAACTTCATAACTTCCACAAACGTGTTCAAATAATTCTTTCTTTATGTCATTAGAAAGCTTTTTTAATAATTACGTATAGACACCATGGTGGCGCTGATCTAATGCATGCGCTAAAAGTTATGAGCATATTTAGACAACACATTGATCTAGTCTCTACATATCGATAAAAATCGGCATCCATCTCTCGACGAAAAATCCGATGATCTGAAAATCAATCCAAATTAATATCCATCGTCCGGTATGTGATCTGATGATTCAGAAGTGGACTCGAATCGCCAGCCATCGACATATGGTCAACATATCGAACCAAATAACGAGTCATGCCCGATGAGTTTATCTATTGTTGGTTGATCCTATTGTTAACTTCATAACTTCCACAAAAAGTATCTAAATAATTCTTTCTGTATGTCATTAGAAAATTTTTTAATAACTACTAATAGACATCATGGTCGCGCTGATCTAATACATGCGCTAAAAGTTATGAAAATATTTAGACAACACATTGATCAAGTCCCTATATATCGATAAAAATCGGCATCAATCTCTCGACGAATAATCCAATGATCTAAAAATCCATCGTCCGGTATGTGATCTGATTATTCAGAAGTCGACTCGAATTGCTAGCCATCGGCATATGGTCAACAATTCGAACCAAATAACGAGTCATGTCCGATGAGTTTATCTATTGTTGGTTGATCCTATTGTTAACTTCATAACTTCCACAAAAAGTGTCCAAATAATTCTTTCTTTATGTCATTAGAAAGCTTTTTTTAATAATTATGTATAGACACCATGGTCGCACTGATCTAATACATGCGCTAAAAGTTATGATCATATTTAGACAACACATTGATCTAGTCCCTACATATCGATAAAAATCGGCATCCATCTTTTGACGAATAATCCGATGATCTAAAAATCAATCCAACTTAATATCCATCGTCCGGTATGTGATCTGATGATTAAGAAGTCGACTCGAATCGCTAGCCATCGGCATATGGTCAACAATTCGGACCAAATATCGAGTCATGTCCGATAAGTTTATCTATTGTTGGTTGATCTTATTGTTAACTTCATAGCTTCCACAAAACGTGTCCAAATAATTCTTTCTTTATGTTATTAGAAAGTTGTTTTAATAACTACGTAAAGACACCATGATCGCGCAGATCTAATATATGTGCTAAAAGTTTTGAGCATATTTAGACAACACATTGATCTAGTCCCTACATATCGATAAAAATCGGCATCCATCTTTTGACGAATAATCCGATGATCTAAAAATCAATCCAACTTAATATCCATCGTCCGGTATGTGATCTGATGATTCACAAGTCGACTCGAATCGCTAGCCGTCGGCATATGGTCAACAATTCAAACCAAATATCGAGTCATGTCCGATGAGTTTATCTATTGTTGGTTGATCTTATTGTTAACTTCATAGCTTCCACAAAACGTGTCCAAATAATTCTTTCTTTATGTTATTAGAAAGTTGTTTTAATAAC
>NW_010969426.1:0-370 GCF_000463585.1 Tarenaya hassleriana | reverse complement strand
AAAACCAAAAAATATCTAATTAATTTTAAAGTCAACTCAATTTCATTTTCCTTTTTTTTTTGGGGATTAAAGTAAGTAATAAAAGCTAAAACAAAAAAATAAGTAATAATATTTTTTATAAAGATAATATCAAATCAATTTCAAAAAATAACATGATATGAGAAGACTACTTTTTTTGATAAAAAAACTTGTACAGCAAGTACGAATTATAAATACAGTATATAGTACGGAGTAGAACTAAAGAAACAGAACCAAAGTGATCACCTTGGAGATTTGTCTCACCGGACATCAATGGAGAGAGGAGATGAATCACGAGAAGAAGAGTGTCACTGTAACAGCATCTGATGTTTCCGCCTTGAGAAACAGAGCC
>NW_010969425.1:0-370 GCF_000463585.1 Tarenaya hassleriana | reverse complement strand
GGATGATACCAAATCGTCAATTGAACATCAACGTAGGCTAAACCCGAACATGAAAGAAGTGATCAAAAAAGAGGTCTTGAAATTGTTAGATGCGGGTATCATTTACCCAATTTCGGATAGCTCTTGGGTTAGCCCGGTGCAAGTCGTACCTAAGAAGGGAGGAATCACGGTCGTTCCAAATGAAAACAATGAACTCATACCGACTAGAACTGTTACGGGATGGAGAATGTGCATCGATTATCGAAAACTTAACACAAACACCCGTAAGGATCACTTCCCCCTTCCATTCATTGACCAAATGTTAGAAACACTTGCACTGCATTCTTATTTTTGTTTTCTCGATGGTTACTCCGGTTTCTTTCAGATTCCT
>NW_010969424.1:0-370 GCF_000463585.1 Tarenaya hassleriana | reverse complement strand
GTCCGATGTGTGCTTGCTTGGACCGGTTTCGGGAGTCACGTCCGTCTTTCTACTTTGGGCCGTCTTTTTACTTCTTTCAATGTTGATGGGGTTCTCCCAATACTCCACCATCTGGGCCCAAACCCCGCTTTCAATGTCCTTCAAGGGAGAACGATCTGGCTTCATCTGCTAATATCGTTTATACCTGTTGACCTTGGATTTGAGTAGGTCCATGACACATCTTTTCCATGCGTCATAGACCTTCGAGGTATGCACCTCATCCCAATACCAAGATTGCTAAAAAAAACTTAATTAAAAATAATACACAATTTTTTTTATTAATTTACTAATTTAAAAAAAATAACTTACAGTAAAACTAGCAAACCAGTGT
>NW_010969423.1:0-370 GCF_000463585.1 Tarenaya hassleriana | reverse complement strand
TTCCAGATTTTAAAACCAACTTGTTGTCTATTCCTAAACTCATTCAAGATATATGTTGTCGTGTGATATTCGATACTAATACCGTTGTGTTTCAGGATATTGACACAGACGTCATTTTTGCCAAAGGATTCAAGGAGAACAATTTGTACTACCTTGAAGACTCTGCTTTCATTTCTCACTCCGCTTTCAATTCTATTTGGCATTCACGATTAGGACATCCACATCTCAAAGTTTTACGATTACTTGTTCCTCAAGTTCAGTTTGATAATAATAAAATTTGCGAACCGTGTGTTCTTGGCAAGCATTGCTGCACCGTTTTTCCCACTTCTTCCACTGTATATGATAAAGTTTTCGACCTTGTCCACTCGGA
>NW_010969422.1:0-370 GCF_000463585.1 Tarenaya hassleriana | reverse complement strand
TGATCAAGTGATTGATTGGATATCGATCTATTATCCGATCGATCTGAAATTTTGTGGAGAGTTTCTACATCTTTGTTCTTGATTTTGACTAGTTGGATTTTGATTTCAACGGTTAGAATTGAAGAAACGGGGGTTTTACCGAAGTTGTTCGTCCAGAAGTTTCGAACCGCGACAGGTCTGATTGCTGTGAAAATCAGACGGTGGATTCTTCTCCAATCGAGGTGAAATTTGGTATGCTCGTTCTAGACCCTCTTTCTTTCATTTGTACGATGGGATTTTGCATTGGTTACCGGAATCAGTATCTAAGGAGTTGACTTGCTACCTAAGTTACAGCTTGTTAAGTTGTGCTCTCTTGGCATATTGAGGTTAG
>NW_010969421.1:18569-21632 GCF_000463585.1 Tarenaya hassleriana | reverse complement strand
GATACTCTAGACATCTCAGGTCTGAGGATCCAAGAACGAACCGATGTATGAGATGTCCATGTGACAATCTCATGCGGGTCATCCAGTAACTCGTTCCAAACGAGAACCCATGATTGTGATTTGCATCCAATGCACATGATCATAATCATCTATCACACATCATGCTGGTCTTAATTCATCATTGTTCCCACAATGATAACTGACCACGGAGTTTAGAATCATCTGCAATGATTCAAGGATATTTACCGTAATATAACAAACATGCTAATCATATAACGGGAAAAGTAATGCATTCATAAACCAATGAATCAATACATAGTCAAAATGTCATATCACGGATCATCGTAGAGCATTACAACCAACAAACGCATGGTCGGTTAGCTTGTCCGTACTGTATGGGTGAGACCGACGCATTTTGGTTGCCGAACGGGAGAAAAACGAGTTGGTTTGATTGTCATCGTCGTTTCTTACCAAGGAATCATGCATTGCGCCGAAACAAGAAGAATTTTCGTAAGAATCGTGTTGTAAGTGATTCTAGTCCGCTCGAACTGACGGGAGATGAAATATTATTCGAACGGATTGAAGATTGTGTGAGATCATATGGGTTAGGGGTTACTGCAGAAGTCGGTGGAAATGGTCATTTGCCGATTGAAGGATATGGCGAATATCATAATTGGCACAAAAAAAGTATATTTTGGGAATTGCCATATTGGAGACATCACAAGTTGCGACACAATCTTGATGTCATGCATATCGAGAAGAACTTTTTCGATAACATCATAAACACGGTGTTGAATGTACCTCAAAAGTCGAAGGACAATCCAAACTCAAGGAAGGATATAAAATCAATTTGTTTGAGGAAGGAGTTGGAACTTACAGAAGATGGGAAGGCACCGGTTCCAGTTTTTCGTGTATTTGGAGAAGCGCAGAAGAATTTTTTTCGGTGGTTGAAGGATGATGTGAAATTCCCCGATGGTTACTCTTCAAATCTGGCGCGATGTGTTGATATTGCAGGGAATAAATTAACGGGTATGAAAAGTCATGATTGTCATGTCTTTATGCAACGATTGCTTCCAATAGCATTTGCAGAACTACTTCCACAACATGTACACGAGAGTCTATCAGGTATGTCAATATATTTTTTTAATGTTGTTTTTTAATATGTGAACTATATATATATAAAGTTGATACGTGGTTATTGTGTAGGGATCAGCTCATTTTTTCGGGTGATTTGCAGTCGGACGCTTAAACTTGAAGATATCACCATGCTGAAACAAAACATAGTTCTCGTAATTTGCAATTTGGAAAAAATATTTCCACCGTCATTTTTTGATGTGATGGAACATTTACCAATCCATCTACCACGAGAAGAGAACTTGGTGGACCAGTTCAATTTCGGTACGTTATAATTAATTACTGTGTTTCGTTTAATTAATATATAAGACATATATATGCATACTTGTTTACATATATAACTGATGATTGTTTAATTTTTTTTTTAGGTGGATGTACCCGTTTGAAAGATTTATGTATCATTTGAAGAAAAAGGCAAAACAAAAAGCCTTTGTTGAAGGATCAATTGTTGAACAGTATATCAATGAGGAAATATCATTCTTTACCTCATATTATTTTGAAGATAATGTGGCAACAAAAAGCAGAAGTATAAGAAAATCATCCCATTGCGATGATGGCCCTAGTTATCCGACGAATGCAAATATTCCCCATATATTTTACAGAAAAGGAAGATGTGGTGGTAAGGCCAGCGATGCCTACTTATCTGAAAAAGACTATCATGTGGTACATACTTTTGTATTGTTGAATTGCGAAGAAGTACTACCTTTTGAAAGGTTCGTTTATACATTTAATTATTTATGGCGTACACTTTTTTTAAATTAATTAATTTACAAGTTTTTTGATATATTGTGCAGGATTTTTGATGAACAAGTATACAACATGTATGGTGACGTAAATGACGAGGAATTGACCAAAATTAAAGAAAAAGGGTTTGCTACGTGGTTAAAACAATATGTAAGAATTTTTCATCAAATTTCTTATTTATACCCATTTTTAAGATCGATCAAGTATATATTGATATTTAAACAACCTATTTTTTCTTTGTTTTGCAGATTCGAACGTCACCAGAAGATCATCCATTGTGGTTGCATGAGCAGTTCAATGGCCCATTTGTCATGTTACATGTTGGCCTATATTTTTTACCAGAGGCTACGTTTTCCACACACATGAACACGGACAACATCGTTCGACACATAATTTTGGTGTTTCTGTGAAAGGGTCAGAGTACTGTGCATCTGATAACGAACCCGATTTTTACGGACTACTGCAGCAGATTTTTGAACTCCAATATGCAGGTCATTTTGGACTCAAAGTGATGATGTTCAGGTGTGATTGGTTTGATCCTACACCCATGCGAGGGATCAGAGTCAACAAAACAGGTGTTTTTGACATATGTTACACACGTCGATACGGAAAATATAATCCTTTTATATTGGCTTCTCAAGCAGATCAAGTGTGTTACATCCCTTATCCGAAGAAAATTACAAGAAGGTCAGACATTGATTGGCGAGCTGTCGTGAAGATCAACCCTATGGGAACTATTATTCAAAAAGAAAATGATGAACAAATCCCGCTTCAAGATGTCGATCAAGGCATTCTTCAAATTGAAGACACGATTGAGGTTGGAAAGTTAATAGCCGAAGAAGGAGTAGTTGAAGAACTTGCAGACAATAATGACGAAGAGCAGGATAATACCGATGAGTTGGACGAAAAAACAACAGGAACTTCTGAATATGGTTCTTTTGATTAATAATAACTTTTTTTATATATAAAATACCGATTTGTATTACAAATATTGTACTCGAAATCAAAATATTAATTATCGTAATTTTTTTTTCATTTTATTTTTTTTAATTGTTACATTATTTTGCGACCGACTATCTGTCGCAACAGTGTCGCAAAATGTTGTCGGCAATATTGCGACCGACGATATCGGTCGCAACATTGTCGCAAAATGTCGACAATAATCTGCGTCTCCCGCTTTTTTTT
>NW_010969421.1:0-474 GCF_000463585.1 Tarenaya hassleriana | reverse complement strand
CTGGGAGCCGAGGGAAGAATGATATGGTAGTTGTTGGAAAGAGTTCCACCAAAAGGAAACGTTCCAAGGGCAAGGGCAAGAGGAAAGTGGCAAATGTTGTCATTGAACCTAAGCCTGAGTCCAAGAAGGAATAGTGTTATTTCTGTCATGCCATCGGGCATTGGTATAGAAATTGCAGATACCTGGAAGATCAGAGGAAGAAGAAGCTTACAGAAGCTTCGACTTCTGGTATCTCCGTTATAGAGGTGAACTTGTTTACTTCTACATCATGGGTATTAGATACCGGATGTGCCTCGCACATTTGTGGAAATGTGCAAGGATTTCGAGGAAGTAGACAATTGGCGAAGAGAGAAGTAGATCTCCGCGTCGGGAATGGAGCAAGAGTTGCTGCATTAACCGTCGGGACTTACGACCTCACTTTACCTTCTGGCCTTGTATTGGAGTTGCATGATTGTTATTTTGTACCTGCCATCA
>NW_010969420.1:0-370 GCF_000463585.1 Tarenaya hassleriana | reverse complement strand
CTTCTTCTTCTTCTTCTTCGGGGATTT
Source organism: Tarenaya hassleriana (assembly GCF_000463585.1). Lineage (NCBI taxonomy): Eukaryota > Viridiplantae > Streptophyta > Magnoliopsida > Brassicales > Cleomaceae > Tarenaya > Tarenaya hassleriana. The sequence continues at coordinate 343 of NW_010969420.1, read as the reverse complement.
TGTATGAATCATTGAGTCTATGGCTGTTGAAGGTAAGGCTAAAAGTTGGAAGCTTTTGTTTGTTGGCTTTCTGTACGTAGTTTAGTAATGCGGTGTCATTCGTTCTTCCGTTTAGATTTTCTTCACATGAACACCCAAAGAAGAATGGAGGAATAAGAGAGAAATCCATTTGCTTTTGGACAAATTTTCTCGTTTTCGGCTGAATTTCCTTCATGGGTTGCACTCAAAAATAGAAACTTTCCATTTGGATACGTCTCTTTGAGGAATTCAGACAAACAGGTTACGGGCATGCAGATACGAGACTCATCAATCAAAATAACCTTTTTTGTTTGTTTGTTTGTTT
>NW_010969419.1:0-370 GCF_000463585.1 Tarenaya hassleriana | reverse complement strand
GGTGGTTCTGGCATCATTGGCATTGTCACGTCTTCGGTTGCCTCTTCTTCATTGGTTTCCTCCTTGGCAGCATCCTCATCCCCTTTAGGATCGATGTCCTCATCAGAGTCCATAACACTTCCATCACGTTACTTCCATTTGCTTGCTTTCGATTTAGTTTCGATTAGGATTTAGATTTAGCTATCGGTCCTTGCGTTCGACTCTGTGTTACGACGATCCGTATCCTTGTGGTGAGTTTTGAATCGGGTATATATTCTAGACTCGATACACACGTATCATATGCCATGCTTTGTATTCGACTGGATGTAACCTATGCGTTGAGCATTACGAGTAGATACCAGTCAGATCCAGGTGAGTCACACTGGATCGC
>NW_010969418.1:0-370 GCF_000463585.1 Tarenaya hassleriana | reverse complement strand
CCATTATCTGTTCTCAAAATTTTAATCTTAGCACCAAATTGGTTAGTAACGTATATATAAAATTGCTTGAAAACATTATACACATGAGATTTCGAAGGCAAAAAATAAAGCCATGTAAATTTCGATTTTTCATCGATGAACGTAACAAAATATTTATGATTTTCTCTAGAATGACAAGGAGATGTCCAAACATCGGAATGAATAAGATCAAAGCAATTTTCATATAAAGTAGTAGAGTCATGGAATACACTATGACAATGTTTTCCAAGAATACATGCTTCACATGACTTATGATCAAAACTAGTTTTCGGAACAAGTAACTTTAAAACTTTGGGATGACAATGACCAAGACGTGCATGCCAAACGGAAG
>NW_010969417.1:0-370 GCF_000463585.1 Tarenaya hassleriana | reverse complement strand
CGGAATCAAGAACAATCAAGGGGTGAGAAACAGATGAAAGTTTAGACATGTTACCATGCTCCTTGTTGTTCATAGCAAGGAGAAATTGTTTGAAGCCTTGCATCTCTTCATCTGAAAATGTAACTGTGTTTCCAGTGCTCATAGCTTCTCCCCTTTTTGGTGGTGCATCTTTGTATCTTGGGGGTTTAAGGTGTGGATTCAACACCCAACAGCGCTCCTTGGAATGACCGGTTCTTTTGCAGTGATCGCAAAAGAATGATCTCCTATCACGCGAAGCTGAGGGCGTTGCACTTTGCTTCCTGAAGACGTCATCGTTCCTTTTGGTGTAGTGAGCCAATTCTGTTGGTCCTGCAAACAGATTGCGGCCCCC
>NW_010969416.1:0-370 GCF_000463585.1 Tarenaya hassleriana | reverse complement strand
AAGACCTGATTCTATACACCGATTACAATAATCAGAATGTTAAACATAAACACATAAACATCTACGTCACTAAATCACAATCATGACAATGTTATGAAAATATATACTTACCAAATTCTTTAAAACCAAACATCCAAGAACGGGCACATAATAAAGCTTGTACGTTCGAAGGCAAAAGACGGCTTCTATACTTGTTCAACACGCGAGAACCAGCACTAAAAGATGACTCAGAAGCAACGGTAGTAATAGGAATACTAAGTATATCTGATGCCATAAGAGCCAATTCTACGCCATATCGTCCGGTATTAGCCTTCCAATATTGTAAAATGTCCATATCACTATGGATTTTGATGTTCATTTTACGATCAAA
>NW_010969415.1:0-370 GCF_000463585.1 Tarenaya hassleriana | reverse complement strand
CGCTTTATTTTATCGGTGTTTTGGATCACATTTTGCTGAACCATAGCATGTTTAAGATGTTCTGAACTATGCTTCGGATTTTAGACTCTTGTGTTGTTTTGGACTACATTTCATTGCTTAATTGCATGTCATTTCTGTTAATCCTTCCAGCGGAAACTTTCTGATCAACGGAAAACTCGAAACAGGCAAAGAAAATTCAACAGACAAAACGGGTGAAAAAGGGGTCGAGAAAGCGAACGAGCGGTCGCCCATTTTTTGGGCGACCCGCTCGATTTCTCTGAGCAAAACTACAAACGAGCGGTCGCCCAATTTTTGGGCGACACGCTCGTTTTCTCTGAGCACAAATGGATACAAACGAGCGGTCGCCCAT
>NW_010969414.1:0-370 GCF_000463585.1 Tarenaya hassleriana | reverse complement strand
AATAAATATGTAAATTAGAAAAAAATAATAATGACTAAAAAATATCTGACAAAAAAAAAATTCAAACGAGTTTATAGACGACAGTGTCTGGTCTTGTAAAAGGGTTAAAAGAGAAGTTAATGCATGGCCTCGCGTGGACTTTTGACTTTAAGAAAACAGTTATTAAAAACATGTAAATTAGAAGAACGAAATCCTATTTTTTTTTAGAAAAATATATAGTGCGTTTTTATTTGTTTTTGTTAGTTTTTTAAGAAAAAAAGTAAGTTATGAATAAAAAAAATTATCTTTTTATGACAAATATATATAAAAAAAATGTATCTTTAGATTATATCATTAATCTATTTTTTTTACATTAATTCAAATTTTAAAA
>NW_010969413.1:0-370 GCF_000463585.1 Tarenaya hassleriana | reverse complement strand
ATGATAAAAACATTGCCAAGTTGGAGCTAATGATGTAGAATGAACCAGGATCAAGAAGGACACCGGTTTAAGCAAGCAGATGAGCAACGAAGGGACCTCATGATAATCCTTAATGCTCCAAGTGGGGGGACAACAGGGAGAGTTTTGGGTGGTAAGGTATATCCTACCACTAAGTACGAAACACTGGAATTGGGGGACCTACCATGTGTGTCGGCTAGCCTCAGACTTAAAACGAATGCAGGAGTGGTGAGTCACCGTCGAGGTTAACATCACACCCAAAACAACGAAATATAACGAAAAGGATATGTCCAGTCACAGGCTTCGTGAAGAACCAAGAGGAAGGTAGCTAAGGTTGTAACCAACTGCTGAA
>NW_010969412.1:0-370 GCF_000463585.1 Tarenaya hassleriana | reverse complement strand
GGATGGATGGCCTTTGCAATTTTCAGAGAGCCTCGAACGTGTCTCCTCTTCACACAGCCGAAGGGCTTCTGTGAAAATATGCTATTTTCAGGTATTGCAAATTTAGTTATTCGAGTTAGACGATAAAAATATATCCAATTTTCAAATTCGGATTCGAAAAAATTTGAATCATATACGAACATTCATATATGTATATATATGAGTAAACGTTAAAACTGTGATTTTTTTTTCTCCATTTTGCAAATGACATTTACAACAAATAAATATTACAATTTCAAAAATATTTTAAAAACTTACATAAGAGTGTGGTTCGGCCTCCTCAGTGTCATTCTACCTCTAACCTCAAGATGCCTTCCCTTTTTTTTTTTTT
>NW_010969411.1:0-370 GCF_000463585.1 Tarenaya hassleriana | reverse complement strand
AAAAGAAACGAAAAAAAATATTAAATGATGATGAACAAGGCGATCACGGTATTCACAGTTGTTACAGTTTTGCTAGTGTTGGAATGTGTATTAGCGAACAATGTCGAGGCGAAATCTGCGGCCTCGGACAATAGGGTATTACCGAACCAGCTGAAATGTTGGGATGAAATTAGGCCGATTCCGGGGTGCGAACAAGCCGTCAGATCTTTCAAACTCAAGGACATGTCGAGAGAGTGTTGCCGAGCCGTTCTTGGTAACGCTGACGAGTGCTTGGACGCTTTCTTCCCCGGGAAACCTTTTGTTAAAGTTAGCCTACGGATTGCATGCAAAATGTAGACTCTAACTGTTACCAACGAACAAGGTTGCCGAA
>NW_010969410.1:4813-21675 GCF_000463585.1 Tarenaya hassleriana | reverse complement strand
TTTTCATGAAACATGTTAGTTTCGGAGTTCCAAATCTTTTCTGTTCGAGGGTTATATAAAAACATTGGAAGGGCAAAATTTAGCAAACCTGGGTGGATTCATCCTTCTAATAAGTTTCTCATATTCATCATCCATGTCTTGTGAATGGAACGTTCCGAAATCTGAAATCAACCCATCACAGAGATTATTCCTCGTATGATGAAAGAAACAGAGAGACATTCAAGGAAGCAAAATCTCCAAAAACCAGCCCAGAGAAGCTTCTGTCGAATATTCTCTCTCTCTCTCTTCTTGTGGAGGAGAGAGAAAGAGATAGACCTGCTTAACCATACGTGTAGGCCAAAATAACGAACAGAGACCACCGACAAAGAAATCTTAGGATTCTTCGAAAAGGAAAACACAGAACCCAGAAAGCTCATGGACATGATAGCATAACAGCGAACACTTAGCCTGCAATCCAACACTCTGAACTTGATGACGTTCTTACCGAAACGGATGAATCAACAAACGCATCCCGAAAACAGCGAAAAACCTCAGAGAGAATCGAACCAATGATAGAAGCAAAAAAAAAAACAGACATACCCATTATTGTTCTTCGTCCACTCTTCGATGCCCGACACTTCACCAAAAAAAAACGACAATAATAAAGTAGTTCAGTGATTCTGAAGACGGAGGCAGGAGAAAGACCCTCCATATATAATGGCGACCCACGAGATCTTTTCCTCCCCCTCTCTCTCGGAGAAAAAAAATTCAATATTTTTATTAAAAAACATATTCGTTTCTGCAATTAATTAACCGGTAAACAAAAACGGAGGAAAATAGAGAGAAAAAAAAAACTGACACGATTCCCCCATAAACGAGCAACTTACAAGGATTATTTTATATAATATTTATTTATTTATTTACTTACTTCACTTTCCCGCGGCTTCTTTCAGGAGAACCTTTGAGCTTCTTCTGATACTGTTCATATTATGCGAGTTGGCTTGACGAGAACGAGGCGGGGGGAGAAAAAGACGGGTGTATTGTAGTTCCAAGCGCATTTTAGCTACGAGTAGCCCGTTTTCTCGAGGCTTCCAAGTGGGTCGAAACTACAATACGCACAATGGGTTAAGGATAAAAAATTTTCAACACTCTTAACCACGTGTGGTGAAACATGCCAAGGTTTTGGAATCTTTTTTACTGAATGGATCCAACGTCTTAGGAGCTAAAAACGAGCGTACTGTTCAAATCAAGATTCTGATTCTGGAAATTCATAGTTTTAAGATTCGGTAATTAATTCAGATTTACTGCAACTTTTCCTAACGTAAAAACGATTTTTCACTATTTAATAATTTCGTTTAAAAAAATTAAAAGCTCTTGGAAAAATAAATCATATGTTCCAATTCCAAAAGATTTCAAGACACAATATATGTAAATAATATATGTAAATATTTGTGATCCAATATTTGACTTGAGAATGATAGAAAGTTAACATAATTTATATAGTTTATATATCAATGTATACTATTTCTTTGCTGTGAATCTGTTTGTTGTATCATAAAGAATTGGGAAACTATTTCATTTAGGGGTAACTGAATTGAATTCGATTAAAAACTAATAATTATAATTCCTCAAAATGGAAAAATGGACCGGATAAAAACAACTATTTTTTAAAAAAATAATTGAGCATGATATCAATAAAAACCTAAATAGAAAGAAACCAAATTGGATTCAATATAAAATTGAATGATTATAGTTTTATTAAAATCAAATCGGAATACATCAAACGGAAAATATGCTAACCTATGTAATTTTTTTACAAAAAATTAATACAGAATATTTAATCTTTCATTTTTGTTTCTTTAAAAGTGTTTTTTTCTAAACTGTTTAGAATAAATATATGGATAGAATGGGGGACGTAAGAAACAACCTCCAACGGTTCGGAACCGAACGTATCAAACCGAAAATGTGATATTTTTTGTGATACGAACCATCCAAAATTTTCTACCGTTATTGATTTTAGAAAAACTAAATTTTTTACAGCCGAACCGAACCAAATCAAAATTTTTTTAAGATGTAATTTTTATTAATAAAAACTAGAATCGAAACGAAATAAAACTGAAATCGAACCGAACCGAACTATTTTTTACAAGAATCTGAATCGAATACCGAAACGTCCACCGGGTGCAACGTCACTTGGAATTTAAACCACAAACAAGGGTATATATATATTGACATATACAACTAGGGGAGATTACTCAAGTGAAAAGTGGCATAACAATAAGTACAGAAACTACGGAACGGCGTCGTATTTGTTAGCGTTTTTTAAAGGCAAAGACGGAGACACAGAACAGTACCGGTAATAAAATGAGAAAGGATGCCCAAAGCGTGACAACGGTTATGAGCTTTACAGAGAGAATGTACAAAAAACCCTTACGTACTCTTTGACCGTACACTTGTTTTTTTTTTTTTTTGGAAAGAAGTCTCCTCCACGTTTTAGGACGCTCCTTACCTAACCCCTCATGGAATTTATGCGATCCCCACTCCGAATTCATATATTTCTGGTTCCTCACCAAACCCTAATATCATTAATTATTACCCTCTCCTATATGATATCGTCTATTTTTACATTATTTCTTTTCATCCTATCATCGCGTGTACTGCTTATTCCATGTCATCATTTCACGTATATATTCCAATGAGTGAGCAGGAATTCTTTTACATTCCCATTCAACCGCTGTTGCGATGTTTCATGTTGATCGCTATAATATTCATAAAGACATGAAAAACGTTACGAAACCACAAAATTGGTTTGTACGCGCTAAATATGATTCTGAGAATAAAAAACTACAAGGCTTATAATATTACCGTAAAATTCAGATTTTGTTAATGACACCAGCCGTATTTCATATAATAATTTTTTTTTTATCGAAATAGAAAAACGACCCCACGTACGGAGCAGTAGCGTAACCAGAGTTGGAAAAGGACCAGAGAGAAGGGTTAAATTGTTTTTTTTTAAATATATTAAAAAAAAAGAAATGAAAACAAGCAGCGGCCGAAGTAGAAAATTGAATGAAGTAGGAAAGGTAGATGCGGTCACATGCGTTTGGCAAAAATTGCCTCACCCCCATGTGACCTCTGCGGGCTACGATCCCCTGCCACTGCACCCCATCTTCACCCGGTGAACCTCTCCCTTACATGTGATTATAACGACGGGGGCAAAATTTTCAATAGCAGGGCTAATTTCACCACTGCAAAATCCAAAGGAATAGTGTAAGAACACACAAAACGCGAACATTGAATAACGTATCGTATAGTGAATCGAGAGCAGTTTTGCTTTCGGACAGTGTCGACAACAGTTAACTAAAACCGGTACATATCTTTGTCCGAATCGAATTGACGTGTATGTGACAGTACTCTTCTTCAATAATTAAAACATTTATTTGGTTTTGTCTTGTCGAGATTCAGCTCGTGGCTCGAAGTATGTATGTATCTACACGTATATACACTCACGTATACCTTTACATATACCCGACTGGACTTGCGCTAGATACCTTATGCGCACTGAGATTTTTTTTTTTTGTCGTCTTTTTTTGGTCAAATGTTTCTTTTAATAAAAATATAGTTTTAGTTTCCATGTTTTTGTTCTTCGTGTATTGACCCACATATTATGATATGTTTTATTTTCTGTATAGGCTCGATGCATGGCATTTAAAAAATAATAATAATAAACATTTTGTTCTCATTCGCATTTCAAAAACATATTGAATTTCTTCTAACTTGGTCATTCTTCAATAATCGTCCGTGTATATATATATGTTTTTGAACGGATTCAATATATATCATAGTCTCTTTCCCATCCATTGAATTAGATTCTCTAGTATAAGAATAAAGTTAAAAAAATGTGATATACATGTATATAACATGGACAAAAATACGTTAAAAGAATTTGGATCAAACCCTAATTATACAGAAAATTCTGATAGCATCTTTTAGCTCGCGCGATATATGCAAATACATAAGGTTTATAACAATATATCATATGCATATTATTTTACCAAGAACGTATAGAATGACAAGGAATGACTTCATCTGATGATGTCACGTAAAATATGCAAAATGCATATATTACAACGTAATATATATATATATATACACATATATGTGTGTGTGTCCAATCAAATTACTGTTACTGCGCACTTTCCTGGTAAAAAGGTTGAACAAATTAATGATAACGGACGAATAAAAAGACAGAGTTGAGTGGGGGAATAAGTGAAATCTTATGAGTATTCGCATTATATTTCACATATCCAAGTTCCATAGACAAAGCCGCGTAACATCGCATAGAAATAGGGGTGTCAATAAAATCCGAAGCCTGAAATCCGATCTTATATCCGTCTGAAAAATTAAGGGTTTAGATCTAATAATATAGATCCGATAAATAAATGGACAGACCGACCCACCCAAAAACATTCAGGTTCGAATCGAGTCCGACCTTAAATCCGTCCGACCCGTCCATTTAGCTCGAAAAAATATTAGATGGTTGGATTTCTACTTTCACTCGAGATTTTATGTCACACAACAAATCTCCTCCTTTCACCGAAACTATCATTATATATATATATACATTGTGGTAGACGGTTATTATTTGCTTAATTTCGATAAGTCGAATGATGTCAAATAAATAATTACAATAAAAAATACGATTTTTTTAATCAAGACTTGTAAAATATAATTTAATTAAATTCGATTGCCGTAACAAATCTAGGACTTCGAGATATTGGATTAAATACAACTATGTGTTCATAAAATATTTTTCCGAATGCCAAACAAATTCAGAGACGTATGAGAAAAAAAACAATGATATGAATATTCTTTTTTCCTATTTTGTGTATCAAACAAACTAATTTAATATCTCTATTTATATTAGATAGGAAAATATCTCGTATTAAGGATGAAATCAACTAGATTTGATTCTGATTTTTAATATTAATCTACTATAAATGTTTGATTTTCTAAATTTTTTTTTGGGTGACCAAAAAAAATTATAATGTTTGGAAAATGTTAAAGGCCCCGAGGAATTTCGTACGAACAAAGTGGCATTACAGATTGGCTTCCAATATGTGTACGCGGATACAAACGTAAACATCATATCTCCAAGTCATGTAATGATCATCAATTGTCACTTTTTTTAAATAAAAAAAAAATCGTCTAAACATATATGTGTATATGTATTTACAATACTTTCAATCATGGCCACGAGAATTCGTCGACACCGATAACAATTGATATCTAGACAGGATGTGTGAACATATTGTCATTTCAATTTTTTTTTGTCGGAGCTGTGTAATCATTTGGGCAATAACGGTTGAATGATTTAATTACGTGCAATCGTTGTAGGAGAAATTAGTTTAATATATTAATTAATTCCGATTTTGGTAATCGAGTTTATAGTCTGGTGTCCCAAACAACTCAAAGCTAGGCCTAATCCAATCATAGCTTTCAGGCTAGGGATCCATTAGATTCTTCATGAAATTCCATAACCCTATTTTTCCTCTAAATCGAATTTAATTAGTTTACTTCAAAAGATTATATAATTAATCCATGCTTAAGCACGCACTAACTGCCATGGCAACTGTCAGCCAAATAACTAACTAGACCTGCTTAACCATAGTCAGAGTTAATCACTGCTCAATATACTATACGAGTCAACGGTCAACCACACGGGAACAGACCACCGCCTCTTCGCTTGGGAACAGCTATTAAAAAACAAATCCCCTTAATTACACCCAGGATTTCATTATTATTTTTAAAATTTTTAAAAATCTCAAAAGAAAATTAGTTTTTTTTAGCAAATGAATAAACCTAACATTAGAATTAAAAGAACAAAATCAGAAACTGAAAAGTTTTGGAAAATCAATTTTTATTCCAATTTTAAAATCTACTGGATTTAATTTAAAGCTTAATGTTTTTTTTTCCATCCTTTTGGATTTATTAAAGCCAGAATTAGTGGAATATTTAAAGCAAAGTCGCACGCGACGTGAGGCAGACCCGTGAGTCAGAATTTCATGTGGAGCCAGGATGGCAGTCACGCACGTGTCACGTGTGTATCATATTTATTTCCATTTTTTTTATTTTATTGTTGTCGGGCCACCATTTTTTCGTGAATTCAGAATTTTAATATTAATTAATACTGTAATAAACTTGTACAATATGGATTTGATCCTAAAAATAAAAGAGTGTAATACGAAGGGACGTGAGCCACGTCAGACAAAGCTGTAAAAGGCCGATACCCGGTTTGACATTCTGACGTGGACAAACGTGCCCACTTTTTTCTGGAAAAATATTTATTTAAAAGTCCTCATTATATATATACATATTGTTGGTCATTGGATGAGAAGAATCGAACCGAAAAATCTGATTTTTTTTGTCTGAATTATTTTAAAATTTTAAACGATATTAATTTTCAAAATCAATTTTTTTTAAAAAATCTAAAAACCCAGAAACTTTTTTGAAAAAGATCTAATTTTTTAAATAAAAACTAGAATAAAACTGGAAATAAACCGAATATAAGAACCGATTGATATTTATGTAAAACTCAAAGAATCGAATCGAATCATTTCAGATCCGAACTCGAATCGAATACACGATATGCGTGATGCAGCTTTTTCATATAAATGTGTGACCAATATTAGTCGATATTCTTTCTATTTTGGTAAAGCATTAACATGTTCGTTGTTAGCGATTGATTGGTCCACAACATGCTTATTCAACAATTTTCATTTAATTTTCAGTAATCAATAACGTAACCGTTTTAGCCTTTTTTTTTCCCGTAACTCTTTGCCTCTTTTGTTACATTTTAGGGTTTTTAATGACGAAACTTGGAAATATACACGTGTAACAAAAAATTAACGAACAAACATATTGTTTAATAGATAAGGGAAACGTATTTAATGTAAGATTTCTTTCGTCATTTGGTTTTTTATTTAAAAAGAGCCTTATTTTTTTTTTTTTGAATTCTCAAGATTATTATTTTTGATAATACAAATGTGGATGGGACACCAAAAATGGCAAGTTGACCATCAAATCCTGCAATAATGGCTAATTGACCAATGAAACCCTAAAATTGCTAACGCCGTAGTGGTTTATGTTATGCGCACACCGGTCTTTGTCTGCCCTCTCTCCCTCCGATTTTAAAATTACCCATAATTTATATATATATATACACACACTAAACGATATGGTAAACATGTTTTTATTTATATAATCAAAATTTTGACCTACGTAAACCATGTAGCTAGCTAGACTCGCTCCCCGAAGATTAATATCTTCATGCATGAGTTCATATTATATATATATGTATATATGTGTGTGAATAATAATACTATATCTTCGCATTGAGACAGCTTGCATGACAACATGGATGAATCATAGATTAAATTATATGTATCATGTGGAATAACTTAGTGGCATCTCGTTATAAAATGACACATCACCATATTCATGAAAAACCTAAAATCATAAAAATGAAACTAAATGGTAATGGTTTATGTAAAGCTACCACCGCATCAAATATGTATATACACATATTACAAGTTATATTGCGTATATAGCTCAAACGAGATATAGTTACAAAACATTCTAAATTATACACCTATATGTATTATATATATACATATATATATATATAGAGCAAAAGCTGTAGCAATCAAGAAAGATATGGATAAATCTCCAAAATGCTGCGCAAGTGGGGTTGTATCAAATGGAAAGGGACAAGACCCAAATCTAGAGGCTGGTCCTCTACTGTATATTTATTCGAAAATTCAATATACATAACAATAAAATATCAATAATCCGTATCATAAACCGAAATAATAATAATAATAATTGATTGGAAGCTCTCTCACGAGACCGGTCCATTGGCCCAATGGCAACGGATGCTCCCCCAACCATATATTCATTCTCTCGGACACACGTCTCTTTATTATACCCTTCTGTCCTGTCCCCATCTTTTTTCCATTGCCTCCCGTTTCTTGTTTTGCATTCTTCATCTATTAATTGGTTTATTTATCAATGTTTACAATTTTCATATCTTATAATATCGTGAATATAGACATACAATGATATAACTCTCGTTACATGTTTTTGGAAGTAAACGTGAACGAATGAAAATAAAATGTTTACACTATTATATTAATGCTATCGTGCACGCGGACGTATAGAAGATGCATACATGGTAATAACTACAAAATGTAATACAGCTAAGGGATGACGTGGCAAGGGAGAGTGCAAGTGGGATACATAAATACTTTTGTTCCGCAGAACGTTTTGTGTGATGGCTTCTTCTGCTACAAGTGGTGCCTTTTCCTTTTTTTCTTTTTTTTATATTTATAAATTTATAATTCATTAAGCGAAAAACAAACGTGAAAAGTTGCATAATATAAAATAAAATATAAAGCATCCAGACGTTCCAAAGAAGCTGGTCCAACTCTCTTGATATGGATATTTGGAAGGCTTTAGTTTGGGCTTAACACTAAGCTTATCAAAGCCCATTATTTAAGCCCAAATACCTATTTCTGAACCTTTGGTCCGGTTCGGTTCGGTTCAAGAATTTACTCTGGTTTAGTTCGGTTTTGTCTCTACTAGTCTCCTACCCTGTATTCAAATCGTAACCCTTTCGCCGGGGGACTCGTCGGTCTCGGCGATGCTAAAAATGGCGGCGGCGTCGATTCTCCGTCGACCGAAGCCACGGACTATAATGTCCGTTTTGCCCTCAGCACACTGGGGTCACCCCCTGCCATGTCGTCGTCACCGTCATCGTCTTCCTCTGTCTCGGCGGCGGCGCAATGCTCTGCTCGACGGACTGAAACATTCTCGTTACCAACGCAAGCTCCTCCTGTCCCGAGGAAGATCCCGTCAACGGTCTCTGCTCATGGGATGACGTGGCAAGACCCCTACCGTTGGATGCGGAACACTGATGATCCAGATTTCATCGATTTTCTCGACCGCGAGAACTCGTACGCCCAAGCTTTCATGGCGGACACAGAAGCCCTGAGGAGCGATCTAGTTTCCGAGATGAAATCCCGCATACCCACTGAAATTTCCTCTCCCCCTGAACGTTGGGGACCATGGTTCGTATCTTTGCGCCGCAAAATTTCGTTCTTTTTCTTAACTTTTGCCTGATTTTTTTAGATTCTTCGTCTTTTCCTATATTGCTATGTGGATTCTTGAAGCAAAGGAGAGAGTTTGACAAGTGTAAATGTAATATGAGCAGGCTATATAAGCAATACATACCCGAAGGAAAAGAGTACCCGGTTTTGTGTCGGATATTGGAAAATGGAGAAACGGGTTGGTTCTCACGCCTTTTTGGCAGAGAAAAAGGGAAGGAAGAAGTTCTACTTGACTGGAATCAAATTGCAGAACAGTATGGCAAGTTTCTTCGAGGTTTTATTAGCCAGTGTTTAAGATGCCTGTAAGAGATCAAATTGCAGATCAGAAGTGGTTGTGTTCCTGTCTCTGGATTTTCAGGTTACGTTCACGTTGGGGTTTGCCGGATTTCGCCTGATCACAACTATCTAGCTTACACAGTTGATCCTTCGGGTAGTGAAAGATTTTTGCTTCAGATCAAAGACCTTAGAACTGGACGTTTGGTTCCAAGGTCAAGAACTGATGGAGCTGTCAGCTTGGCATGGGCTCTAGATGGAAAGACCTTGTTCTATACCGTCTCAGATGAAAATCAAAGACCTCACAGGCATGACACAATCTCTGTTTGTACTGAAAGATTGTCTTTTTTTGTTTTGGAATGCTGGGGTGTTTGTTCAATGTGCTGATTTTCGCAGGGTGATGTCCACTAATGTAGAATCAGACGGTAACGATGATTCACAAGTGTTTGTGGAAAACGATTCCAGTTTCTGTCTAGACATAACGAGTACAAAAGATGGCAAGTTTGTCACAATCAATTCAAATTCAAGAACTTCATCCGAGGAATTTACCTTCTTCCTTTTGCATTTTCTTTCTGAGTTATAGTCCATTGCCTTGAGGCTCATATCGATTTCTCATACTGCAGGTTTATGTTATAAGTGCTGATTACCCATCAGCCGGGCTTCGAAGGGTTCGTAGGCGGGCTGTTGGCGTGCAGTATTTTCTTGAACATCATAACGGGCTCTTTTACATTCTAACTAATGCACCCACAAGTGGAACCAGTGAGCGTTCGGGCAAAGGCTATTACTTGACTAGGTGTCGAGTGGAAGAAATTGAAGCATCTAACTGGCAGGTTCTGCTCAACTTTGGTTTATCAAAATTATCATCTTCCATTTTTTTTTCTCGTTTGGTCAGATTCGTAATGGTACTGATTTTTCTTCTCAGACGGTTATTCATCCGGATGACAATGACAGCATACAAGATATGGACATGTTCGATGACTACATGGTGCTTTTCCTCAACAAGAATGGCTTACCTGTGATATCTTCCATTGATATGCCTATCAGAGCAAATCCAAAGGTACTAAGGATATTTGAACAGTTCTGGAAAAAAAAAGTGGTTTTTGGTATAATCCTTCCGGTTTATTCTTTTGCAGGATCTGAGGAGAATAGAGGATCTCAATCCCTGGTACTTTCCTCTTCCTTCTGATCACTGCAGTGTTGTCCCGGGATCAAACCATGATTTTACGAGCTCGATATACAGATTAGTGCTGTCATCTCCTGTGGTATAACGTCTAATGATCTTGATTATGAAATGGGCTGTGCTCTTAATCACTATTTTTCTGTAAAGATTCTCTCTCTGAACACCTTGATTCTATCCGGAACATGCAGATTCCTGACACGATTATCGACTATGATGTGCCAAGAAGATCATTCTCGATTTTGCAGGAAGAGGGTGTTACAGGTAATCCCGACATTGCTACGTCACCTGCTGCCTGCTCTGTGGATAACATCACCGAGGTTCAGGATGTTCGGTTAAGTAACCAAATGGATAGATTGAAGAATATCTCCCATGGATATGTTTGTGAGAGACGAGAGGTTCCTTCTCATGATGGAGTTGAGATCCCTCTTACGATTCTGTATTCTCGTAAAGCATGGCAGATGAATCGATCCCCTGGAATATTAATCGGGTATGGTGCATATGGGGAAGTACTAGACAAAAGCTGGTGCTCTAATAGATTGAGCATGCTTGATCGTGGCTGGGCGATTGCATTTGCCGATGTCAGGTAGGGTATATCCCAATCAGACGAGAGGAAAATCATCGCGTTTGATATCTTTCGATTATTCTTGCCTTGATTCTTACAGGGGCGGAGGAGGAGAGGATTTATCGTGGCATAAATCCGGAGCTGGATTGAACAAGAAAAACTCGATCCAAGACTTCATAGCATGCGCAAACTATCTAATCGACGAGGGCTATGTCCAAAGACAGTATCTTGCTGCAATAGGGTACAGTGCAGGCTGTGTTCTTCCAGCTGCAGCCATGAATATGCACCCGGGTCTCTTCCGAGCTGCAATTTTGAAGGTTAGATTTCGCAAAAAGACACATCCTTTATCGCATCTCTTGCATAGTCAAAGCTAAAAACACGTCCTTTATCGGATCTCTCATCGGGGATGTACTGGCGGTTGACAGGTTCCCTTTCTCGATGTGCTGAACACGTTAATGGACCCGAGCTTACCTCTAACGGTTCTTGACTACGAAGAATTCGGAAACCCGCAAACGGAAACGGACTTCGAGTGCATCCGCAGCTATTCACCTTACGAAAACATACGCGAAGGTGTTTGCTACCCATCGATGCTCGTTCAACCGTCGTTTCACGATCAAAGGCAAGCATACAGTGAATGAAACCTAAACCGGTTCTTTTTACAATTGCGGATCCATGAATGGAGGATATATATGTGTGATGGCGCAGGGTGGGAGCGTGGGAGGGCGGGAAATGGGTGGGGAAGATACGAGAGAGAGCGTGCGGAAGATGCTCGAGAGCTGTGCTTCTGAGGACAAATATGAGAGGAGGCCATTTCGGAGAAGGAGGTCGCTTCGCCCACTGCCACGAGACTGCCTTCGACTATGCCTTCCTCATCAAAGCTATGGCCCTCACCCTCCATTAGCCACTCCCTGTTTTTTTTTTTGCCAAATTTTTTAAAAATAAATTTCTTTTTTTTTTTAATCCTTATTTTGTAATATTCTAGTTTAACATAGACTCGTTTTCAAATGAAACAGGAAAATATTGATTTGATTTGGATCGTTTGTTTCACGAGTTAAACGAATTGGTTTGTGAACTATAAAAGTATAATTTTCTTTTTATTTTATGAAAAATATCAAGTAACTGATATTTTAATATAAAATGTAAATATCAAAATATCAGATTTAAGTATATAAAATGTTTTTTTTTATAATATATATATTTTTCGTGCATGCAATACGTTTTTTTTTCCTGTATCAATGGGCATGGAGTGCCCGCTAGTGTTTGTGTACATTTGTTACGGATATATATCCTTACCAATTTTGAATATTTACACTTAGGGCTGGTCACGGGTTGAGTACCCGCGTTTTTTGGAGATACCCGTCTTCGTTTTCGTCTTCGTTTTCGTCTTCGTGGGTTTAAGAGAAATGCTATCTCTGTCTCTATCTCATAATATCTGGGTACCCGTCCAACGGGTACCTATAACTAAAAGATAGGTATCCGCGAGTACCCGTATAAAAAAATATTAAAAAAATATAAAATTAAATCAAATAATCAATAAAAATATACATATTTTATTCCAAAAATATATTTTTAAGGTTAAAAATTCTTAAAATATAATAATATGCATAGAATCCTTTGAATCTATCAAAACTTGAAAATCCAATATATAATCCTAAAGGAAATTAAAAATAAATTAAGTATTTTAGAAATTATATTAAAAATATAAGGTTAATTTTGTAATTTTAATATATAGATATGCGGGTACCCGCGGTATCTGTTATTTCAATATATAAAACCTGAACCCGTACCCGTATGACGGGTATTCTAGTTTTTAATACTCGTTTTCGTCTACGTTAGGTGCCGAGTACCCGTTTTTCGGGTACTCACGAGATCGGGTATCCGCTTACCCGCGGATAATGGGTTTAAATGTCCAGCCCTATTTACACTTTTGTATTTTTATACAGGATATCCGAATCCATTTTTGTTTAAATAAACTTTGGATTAGAATACCTACGAGTATCTAAATAATTCTGTAGGGTATTCGTAATTTGGGTGCTCTATACGGCCTTGAATTTTTTGATTATCGGATTTGAAACACAGGAGAATTAGTGTGCCCCATGAGAATTTTTTTTTTGGTTATAGAGAATATGACGCAGCAAATCCCATTAGGGGTGGTCAAAACAACCCAAATTTCGGATACTTGGTCGAGCTAGATATATGAAGAGAATGAAATACAAGATCGGTTAATAATTTTGGAATACCTGAATTTTCGGGTTGGGTTAATTGATATTGTCTTGTGGATATCTACAGGTAAACGGATAATACAAAATTATCCGTTAAATTTTAGGATTTACGCTAGATTTTAATAATTATATAGGGTATTATTAGATATATTTTAAAGAATTTTGAATTTATTTTAGATATAAATACCTTTTAAATTGATTTTGATATAAATATATTTAAAAAATTGATCGAGAATAATTAAAAATATTTGGGTATGGATACTAATAGATATCCGATAAGGCGAGTTTTTTAGTTTAGATATTCGATGTCATCGGTATGAATTCGGTTAATAAAACATACCACCCGAGACATTAGAATTCGGATATCCTAAAAATTCTGGATACCGATCGATCTATGATGCACCTCTAGATACCATAGATCAAATATTGGAGATTACACTCATCAGACATCAAATAACAAATTAGAGAGGCTTTTTTTTTTCCGTTTTGTTTCATTAAAGAAAAAGACCCTAAAGAAAACCCATGAAGGAGAAAGAGAGAGCATGTAAGCACAATAATACCGCAACCTTATAATAACCAAAACACATGAAGCAGTTTGAGTTGGACATTACATTACATGGAGCATGTAAGCACAATAATACCGCAACCTTATAATAACCAAAACACATGAAGCAGTTTGAGTTGGACATTACATTACACGGATGCATTGTCTTGTCTTTTTTTGCTATGTCTTCTTCATACGCTTATAAGAATGATCAGATTCTTCCTCACAGCAGCCTGGATCCTTTGCTCCTTCATTATCAGACTCCGGATCCTGAAAACACCGAATAATACCCAAAAAACGATGAGATCGGCTCGTGATTGCCCGCCTCTGTTATCATATTCTTGGATCCAACGACAGAATCCCGAGACCTCGGACGGGTTTCAGTATTCAAAAGTGACCTAAGTTAGTCTCTGAAAGTTTGATCATTTCTTCTCTTCACCTTATTAGCAGATGCTACTCCTTGATCAGATCGTTTCCCAAGATCGATCTGCACTGAAAGTCTAGCATGTGATAGGTCGACGCCTGCCTTCTCGAGTGCTTGTGTCAAAGAGGTTAACAGCCTGGTCATAACCAAAACCATAAATTCAGTACTTCAACTGTATAACAAGCAGCCTATATAGATTAAAACAACTAATATTATACGAGAAAGAACAGGGAATTGAATAACTCACTCATGTGAGTAGACACTAGAGATGTTAATTGTTCCGCCTTCTATAACTGGATCCTCGGGTTGTTGACATGGAAGATCACTCCCCCTTGCAGGGCTTTCGATTGATTGGGCACCACCATGTGAGTGTGACAGTTGAGGAATCGGTGCAACTGACATGGACAGAGATAATCCCTTGTTGTCTAACTCAGGTTGTCTATCCGTCGGTCTGAAGGATACATCTCTGTCATGTTCAGATTCAACTGGGTTTTGGATTGCAGGTGTGGTAGCAGTCATCATATTATTATTCTCCTCAAACTTCCCATGAAATGGTGTCCCGGGACCAGACCCGTTGTTCGGGTGATCGGCAAAACCCTGAACGCGCCAGTGGCTATTCCTCTGTTCAAACCACGAAATCAGCTCAGAATTTCACAAAGACTTATATACCGAGATAATTATAAAACTGGGCACCACTGGAACAAGCCGTCTTTAAACGAACAACAGAGTTAGAAGCTATGTCTGAGAACTTTTCACATCAATATATCGGTATAATGTTCAGCGAACAGAAATCTAAGCTACCTCTACTAGGAGATTCCCACTTACCATCATCTAATCCAACATAACATACCTCTACTAGGAAAGACGCCGTGTCTCGTTTCTGATCGCTATGTGGAATCAGTTCCCTCAATATCTGAAATCTGAAAAAGAAGAGGCTTATCTCTCATCAAGTTCTAAACTGAATACATACTGCTTTTCGACAGAGTTGAAAATGCCAGATCAACTACCGGAGAAGCAAATTCCTAGATTCGTAAAATCAAACAAAACACCGAAGGATATAAATCATGAAATGCTGCGGCCAACAATCCGAATTCCTAAAGAAGTCCTTAGCTTTCACTAAATTCAAACTTGATTCTTCATTCTAGGACATACCAACAAACTGGATACTACTTAAGATTTACCCGACCAGACAAAGAGGTTTCAAGTTTAAACCTAATCTCAACCCAGCAAGCCTCAACCGATCTCGAAAATTGCCGCGTAATCAGCATACCTCTCATTGATTTTGCTTCTTCTCCGCTGCTCCGTGACCGAATGTTTTGAGCGTATTGCAGCCTTATCACTGTTCTTAGCATCTGCTCCAAATCAGACACCATATCAGAAAAAAAAAACGCAGAATATAATTCTCTCCAGGATTTAAGGCAATCTCGTTCAACCTATCCGAAAACAAGACAGACCCACTATAATTCCGAAGCGACATAACACAACCCTAATAAAAAAAAAGAAAACATCGAACGAAACTACAGGGATTCATCAGATTCGGATCCGAGAATACCTTTGTTCGCGGCGGCGATACTGTTGTTGTTGCTGTGAACTGTAGTGTTCGAAGAGGGACCATGTCGATTCGGACCAAACTCATCATCTCCGTACTCTTCTTCGTCGAGATTTCCCTTTCCGATTCTCATCCTCGCCGGAGAATTGCGCAGCCCGACACAAAAAAAAAGGCGAAAAAAGACAAATCACTTTATATCGGATCCTTTTCTTCTTTTTTCGTTCCGTTCTATCTCCTCGCCATTTTCCTCGACGAGCTTTGGATTTTCTGGCGACTCGTGACTCGTTCGAGTTTTAATTGTCTGCGACTGAAACTCGTGAGCTCACATTTTGAAGCCAATATAAAGTTAGACACGTGGAAGAAGCGATATGGTGAGATTAACCCTGGGAAAGAAATGTACAGTTAACAAAACCGAAGAAGGTGGACACGTGAGGTACACGTGATGGTATGGAATATGATCACGTGAAGTGAATGTATGGGCCGAATATGTTATGTGAGCCTAGTGGCTTCTTTAGGCCCAATACAGATTATTACAAAAAAATAAGAAAAAAGTGTGGGAAGCCACTCTATATCAGAGCCTGGTTTCGATCCAGGGACCTGTGGGTTATGGGCCCACCACGCTTCCGCTGCGCCACTCTGATTTGGCGATTGACTTCAGTAAATATGTACAAATCCAGATCCAAAAAACAGCAAGGTTTTACGCAGGGTTTGCTATCGGCGACTATTAACTTCACCCCGCCTTTCTCTCTTTCTTCTCTCTTCTTCCCAGAGCCAACTCTGGTTTCAGATTGATGTTTTTTTGGTTCTTCGTTTCTGATTTGTTTTTTTTTTTGTAATTGTTTTCACCGACTTGTGCGTTTGAATTGTTCTGTTGATATCACTTTCTCGGGAAAATCCCGGAAATTGAGTCCCTTCTTCCCGGAGAATCTCTGGTAATTTGTTTTTCTGGGGGATTTGATCGT
>NW_010969410.1:0-4803 GCF_000463585.1 Tarenaya hassleriana | reverse complement strand
GAAGACCCATTTGTCTGAAAATGTGGAGGAATTTCTCCAAGCGAGCTTCTTCGAGAAAGATTAAGGTTTTCTCTGATTCTTTCTCCTCGTCTTGCTCCGGCAGAATATCTCAAAGCCCTTTCTTTCTCGAGAAAATCTCTTCTCCGGTGACCAGAACTCGAATCGGCCATTCGTTCCGTGATCTGGGTGTCCTTCGAAACGGACCATTTGCCATCCAAATTAACGAATTGGGAAGATTCAGCTCATCTGGTCAGAGCCAACCTTTCGCTTACTCCACCGCGTTCCAAGGGTATGCTACGGCTGCAGAGGCAATAGATTCAACGGACCCTGAAGATTATTCATCGGTAAATGAAGAGATTCAGGAACTGATTGAGGAAATGGGCAGAGAAGCTGATAGAATCAGCAACAAGGCGAGTTTTCCAGGGAGACAGCAGGCTAAGAAAATGGTGGGCGGCATGGGAGCAGCTAAGTACTATATGCTCAAAAGGAGACAACTTAAGATGGAGACAGAAGCTTGGGAAGAAGCGGCGAAAGAGTATCAGGAGCTTCTCGAATATATGTGTCAGCAGAAGCTTGCGCCGAATCTACCGTACGTGAAAACACTATTTCTCGGTTGGTTTGCGCCTCTGCGTGACGCAATTCAAGCCGAGCTCGATTCTTTCAAAGGTAGGAAAACAAAGGCGCCTCACGCGCCGTATATGGAGCAGTTGCCTGCTGATATGATGGCTGTTATCACTATGCATAAGATGATGGGGCTGTTGATGACGAACACTAATGGCGTAGGCAGTGCTAGGGTGGTCCAAGCCGCTTGTCAGATCGGTGAAGCTGTCGAGCATGAGGTAAAGCATGAGTCTTGACTGGTGTTTGATGCTAGAACATTATCTTGATTTTGAGTTTGATTCGAGTTATTCGCTATGTTCTGTCAGAATGGACCCGTAAGTGTGCGTAGTAAATCATTTTTCCCGATTGTTTCATTCTCACGTGTTTGTAGTGTTTGCCAATGTATGTGAGATTGTAGCGAAATGGGCTATGGCTTCTCCATCTTGTTAATTGTTGTCTCTTTGTTGATCAGGCTAGGATCAATAGGTTTCTGGAGAAAACAAAAAAGAAAAAGAATGCAACCAAGAAGACGATCAGCGTGGAGTTAGAGACTGTGTATGAAGCAGGACCGGAAGGGACTAAAGATCAAGAAAAACTAAGGAAAAAAGTTTCGACATTGATGAAAATGCAGAAGCTGAAGCATGTAAGAGAAATAGTGAAGGAGCATGACGATTCCACGCCTTGGGGTCAAGAGGCTCAAGTCAAGGTTTAGTTTCTTTCAGACTTGTCAATGCAGCATGTTCTTAGCTGCTTTCCATTGTTGTTCTTCTTTTACTTCTTTTTCGATTTAGTTTCGGTTCTTGTATTTCTAGGTTGGTTCTCGGTTGATTCAGCTTTTGTTGGAAAATGCTTATATACAACCACCGGTTGACCAGATTGGTGATGGTCCACCTGATGTTCGACCTGCTTTTGTGCACTCTCTTAGAACTGTCACGAAAGGATCTAGGTAAGTTGTCTTCTGCTTCTGTTTATGTAACTTATCAGTTACCATGAATCTCTCTCTCTCTCTCTCTCCCAACTTATGAGCATTCTATTGAATTGGCCTTTAGAAAAACCGGCAGGAGATATGGTGTCATTGAATGTGATCCTCTGGTCCAGAAGGGGCTTGAAAACACAGTAAGTATAGTTGTGGAGCACTTTGATCTATTCTTTTAATGGACACCATTGATGTATGATTTTGACTTCAGGGTTGGACTGCATTTTTTCCGCTCGTGCATTAAAATATTTCAGATTCAGCCTTACATATTCTCCCTGTTCTTTTCTCTTTATTTTTTCTTTTTGGTTTCGACAGGCTAGACATATGGTCATACCGTACATGCCAATGCTCATTCCTCCTCAAAACTGGTCTGGGTATGGTCTCTGTTTTTTCATATTTTAGAGAAAAGTCACTGTAGTTTCCTGATTGTAAGAAGATAAAGTTGTTTCTGTTTTCCCGCTGTCATGGATTATCCTGCAATTTAAATTCCCTTGTGCAAATTTTTGTTGAACTTTTATTCTAGATGTTTTTTTTTCCAACTTGTTTCCTAGGATTGCTTGGTAACTTGGAAGTATATTTGTAGGTATGACCAAGGAGCATATTTTTTCTTGCCTTCATATTTCATGAGAACACATGGAGCTAAACAACAGCGTGATGAGGTGAAAAGAACTCCCAAGAATCAGCTGGGGCCAGTTTTTGAGGTCTGATCTGAGGTTATTTGTTCGTGCTATGGGTTCTCATATCTGAAATTGAGATTCATTTTCTTGAATGCTTCGGAAGGGTGATAGTAATCTTGAATTTGTGTAATTTTTATTTGTTTAATCAGGCACTAGATACTCTAGGTAACACCAAATGGAGGATCAACAAAAAGGTATTAAGTGTGGTTGACAGAATATGGGCTAATGGAGGTTCTCTGGCTGGTCTGGTAGAACGTGAAGATGTCTCTTCTCCCCCCCCCCCCTCTATTTTCCCATTCTTCCTCTCCTTTTTCCGCCTCTAATTCTTGTTTCCTCCATCTTCTACAAAGAAAACTTCCTTTTTCCATGTACTTTGTTTCTCTGATTTGGGTGTCGTACTTTGGTACTTTTCTTATTCCTTTATAAACTCCAAAAAGGTACCCCTTCCAGAGGAACCTGACACTGAAGACCAAACAGAAATACGAAAATGGAAGTGGAAATTGAAGGCTGCAAAAAAGGAAAACAGCGAGAGACACTCACAGCGATGTGACATAGAGCTCAAACTTGCGGTAGGATAACTCTCTTTCTGATACTCTCTTCATCTGCCTTGGTTTATAAAAAAATATCATCAACCCTTTATGTGACGAGCAGGTGGCACGTAAAATGAAAGATGAGGAAGGTTTCTACTATCCTCACAACCTTGATTTCCGGGGTCGGGCATATCCCATGCATCCACATCTGAACCATCTCGGTTCTGATCTTTGCCGAGGAGCCCTGGAATTTTCTGAGGGAAAACCTCTTGGAAAATCAGGATTGCGGTGGCTGAAGATACATTTGGCGAATTTATATGCTGGTGGTGTTGATAAATTGTCTTATGAGGGTCGTGTTGCATTTACCGAGAATCATTTAGAAGATATATTTGATTCCGGGGATAGACCTCTTGAAGGAAAAAGATGGTGGCTTGAAGCAGAGGATCCTTTTCAATGTTTGGCTGCTTGCATTAACCTTACAGAAGCCTTGAGAAATCCTTCTCCCGAGACTGCTATATCTCACATGCCTGTCCACCAGGTACCCTCTCTGAACTTCATATATCAATGTCTGAAGTCAGGAATGTCTGTATGTACTGGCTTGGTTTTTGTTCTTGTTTCTAGAAATTAAGTCGTTGGCAGTGTTAATTAGAAAATAGGTGTCATTTTACCATAACTGTGCTTGAACCTGAGTACAATGGAAGCAATTTTGTCAATAGATGTATATGCAGTGATATTAATATCATGTAGACACCTTCATTGCTTTCAGTTTATCATCATCTCTGCTCTTTTTGAGCACATTATCTTACCTGTATTATTTCCTATCGCAAGGATGGTTCATGTAATGGTTTACAACACTATGCTGCGTTAGGGAGAGATAAGGTATGCTACTTAATTTTTGTGTAGAAACTATCGTTTATATGTGTGTACCAAGTTTTTCTGATTTATTTATTTGACTGATATTTCCATTAGTTGGGAGCAGCTGCAGTAAACCTTGTCGCAGGAGAAAAGCCTGCAGATGTTTACTCAGGAATTGCATCTAGGTACTCTCTACTGTCCCTTGACTCGGAGGTCATCTTGATTCTCATCGTATTTTTATGCATAAAAGAGGTGCTTTAGCACTTGTGGCGAATGGAGGACAACACTGAAACATGGAAAGATCTATTCGCTGGATGAAGAAAGAAGGTTTCTTTTTACTCGGTTAGTAATTGTTCTGTGTTGATGCAGGGTTCTTGAAATCATGCAGCAGGATGCAGAGGAAGATCCTAGCAGAAATCCAAATGCCACATATGCTAAACTCTTAGTCAACCAGGTTTTTTATTCAAACACCATGTAGATACATTCTACTTGGAGTTAGGACTAATAAATATAAAGTTCTACGTCATATGCCTGTTTGGGGACGTCCTGGCTGATGACTAGTACCGAATGATTTTCAATTCCTTAGGTTGACAGGAAGCTAGTAAAACAGACAGTCATGACATCAGTTTACGGTGTTACCTATATCGGTGCTCGTGACCAAATCAAGAGAAGGTTAAAAGAACGTGATGGCATTGGAGATGATTCACAAGTGTTTGGTGCTTCTTGTTATGCAGCAAAAGTAAAACGAAACTTTGCTTATTCCGTTTCTTATCTACACTTTAACCCTAAATCCTACACTCTGTTTTTATTTGTAATACATATTTGCATGTAAACCTTGTGACATTGATTAATCACTCATCTCGGTTATGTTTTCAGACGACCTTGACAGCCTTGGGAGAGATGTTTGAGGCAGCTAGGAGCATAATGAGCTGGCTAGGTGAATGTGCAAAGGTCAGTTTTTACATTTCCTTTGCTCCTTTCGAACACCCCTCATTGTTTAGGGTTTTTTTTGTATTACCGCGAGCTGCTCTCTGGTGGACAGATAATTGCATCAGAGAACAAACCGGTTTGTTGGACCACTCCTCTTGGACTTCCGGTTGTACAACCTTATCGACAATTGGGAAGACACCTGGTAAGACTATAGTTAGCTGTCATGTCTTTGATA
>NW_010969409.1:0-371 GCF_000463585.1 Tarenaya hassleriana | reverse complement strand
TTGTGGGACTACGACCCTCACTCCCCTGGAGAGTCACGCTCCACGAGTTCCGAACTCTAAGCCATTGCATTGACCAGCTGGAGAAAGCAGAGGAAGCGGAAAAGGAGGAGAGATCCAGTAGGGCCCGTGACCGAAGTCCTCCTAGACACCATCCCTATACGCGTCCGTCGGGAAAGACTGGTCAGACTGGGCAAAGTAGTCGAGTGCAAGACAAGGGTAAGGCGCCAGTCACCCAGGCATTACCTCCGCCACCTCGAAGAGGGCCACCTGTCTGCTATCGGTGCCAGCAGCCAGGACACTATGCGGCATATTGTACGGTGAGACCCGCAGAGCCGCAAGCGCAAGCGGCTATACCACTGAGACCTGTGGCT
>NW_010969408.1:0-371 GCF_000463585.1 Tarenaya hassleriana | reverse complement strand
CCTCACTATTAATAGGAACAAATCCTGCTTCATATTGGGTGGCTTTGCGGAAGCCGACATGGACACTCTGCAGATCTCTACAGGGATACGCACTGAGTCTCTCCCCCTGAGGTACCTCGGTATTCCCCTGATTTCCAAGAGATTGAGTATGTCCGACTGTCTGCCTTTAGTCGAGCGTATCAGATCTCGTTTTGCCTCTTGGACTGTTAGAAGCCTCTCTTTTGCTGGCAGGCTAAGACTAATTGACTCGGTTATTGCTGGAATTGTTGGATATTGGATGCAAGTCTTTGTTTTACCGAAAGCATGTATTAGAAGGCTTAATACTATGTGTTCCAGATTTTTGTGGAAAGGATCGCCTGATGTTGCAGGGG
>NW_010969407.1:0-371 GCF_000463585.1 Tarenaya hassleriana | reverse complement strand
ATTTTGTTATTTTATAAAAAAATTCTTGATCATTTTTTATCATTTTTGGATAAGAAAGAGATAAAAGCAGCGACAAAGGTGAGAAAGAGACCTTAGCCAAAGGAGCAAGGCATGGTGGTGTAGGTTGCGTTAGAGAACGATATTGTGGTTAATTGTGAATAAAAATATAAACAATATATAAAAATATATGGTAAATAAGAAAATTTTTAAGAGACTAAAAACATGAGTTCAAAACAATCGTAACATGACTTTCCATGCCAAAAAAATTTCATATTCAATTTTTTAAATAAGAATTATATTAAAGATTTGAAATCAAAAACTAAATGACTAAATTTATGAAATAGTACATATTTAGAAACAAAAAAATAATT
>NW_010969406.1:0-371 GCF_000463585.1 Tarenaya hassleriana | reverse complement strand
CATCGAATGTATCTAAAGAAAGCTCATAAACAGTACATCATAGAGCACTAAACCAACACCTAAAACCATGCATATATGAATCGTAGAAAACGTAAGAACACTTACCTCAATCGATCCGGGACCTGTTTCAATTATCGCGTTTGTCCGGTCACGGAAGGGAGGAAGATTACCTCGCCCTCTACACATATCCACATCTTGGGATGGATTCCAACGCTTGGAACTTGTCTGCTAGGACCTCAATCTTCTATTCGGTAATGTGCTACGAGAAAACGGGATTTGTAGATCACTCTTTAGACCCTCAAAACTCACCAAAAAGGTCTGTAGAAGTTCTCTTGTTCGTCTCCCTATCATTAGGGTTCTTAATCTCCTTT
>NW_010969405.1:0-371 GCF_000463585.1 Tarenaya hassleriana | reverse complement strand
ACGTGACTTAGATCACTTCTTAGACCCTCTAGACTCTCCAAAAAGGTCTCAAGAAGTTCTCTTGGTCGACCACTACTTATTAGGGTTATTTATCTCCTTTCATTAAAGTGATTAACCCTAATTCCGGATTTAAAATTAAATCCGAAACCCAGACCGAACGGACTGCTTAGTAGTCCGTTCGATCTGGAAACTTGGTCCGTTCGAACCAGTCATATAACTCAGTCCGTTCGGTCCAACACTTGGTTCGTTCGAACTGGACCCTCTAGTCCGTTCGGTCCAACAACTTGGTCTGTTCGGACTAGATGCTCTAGTCCGTTCGGTCCACTCCTAGACCGAACGGTCCGGACCTCTTGTCTAGATTTCTCGACGTT
>NW_010969404.1:0-371 GCF_000463585.1 Tarenaya hassleriana | reverse complement strand
GTTGAATCCGAAAACGACGATGAAGATGACGATGATATACTAACTCCAATAGTATCATCAACTTGAATATCGTCTTCCATTCATTTTTTTTCTATTTTTTTCCTGACGACGGTGTTTATCACTGTCAACCCTAACCGATGTGCTACTTTTTTTTTTCTCTTTGCCAACCTCATTGTCGTGCAACCCAACTCGCGCATATGCGCCGCACATCCGTGCCACATCAGCTTTTGAGTCCGGCTTTTAGCCTCTTCGATTGGAATACTCCGATCGTTGATCCGCACATTTGTGCCATCTTCTTTTTTTTCTTTTCTTTTTTCGGCTTTAGCCGCGTGCATTTGCACAATTTATTTTCTTTTTCCGGCATAACCGCT
>NW_010969403.1:0-371 GCF_000463585.1 Tarenaya hassleriana | reverse complement strand
TTGGCATGTGCTAAGGGAAGGGGTAGTGGCATTTTATGTCAATCAAAGTCTTAAGGAGAGTGGCATTAATCCACATGTTTTAACTTCCAGAGTCGCCAAAAACGCAGTATGATCCCCTTAACATTTATTGATACAAGTTTTTTAAAATATGGTTCAGACGTATAAAAAAAACTACACATATATATAACATGATGTTTGATTATTTTCCTATATTATATAAAGACCACTTACTTGTATATTTAGTAGATACATTAACGTATAGTTACCTTCTAAACCTTGATCCAATACGTTGCTGATGATTCCTTGGTAGTTTCTCCAGTCCCAATGCACCGGCAAACCCTAATATTATTATTATCAAAAAAAAAAAAAAA
>NW_010969402.1:0-371 GCF_000463585.1 Tarenaya hassleriana | reverse complement strand
TGTCTCAATCGAAAATCTTAATTAAAAAATTATTATTATTATATATAATTATTCATAAAAGATAAAAAAATAGATTATAAAATACATACATACATTCATACATATATATGGACTAAATATTACTAAAACGTTATATTTTTCATCAACACGATATTAAATAATAATTTTTCATGAGATATTTCACTTGTTCGTTTAATACATTTTTTGGTGATTTTTTTCAATTCTTGTTCATGACTTGAGCTCTTTTCTTTAATTCACTTGAGAATAGTTTGCAAAAAAAACTAAGTTTTGGACCAAAGTCAGATAAATAATCTCAAAATCCACATATGTTCTTTTTTGCAGATAAAGAATCTCTGTCTCCACTGATGTAA
>NW_010969401.1:0-21733 GCF_000463585.1 Tarenaya hassleriana | reverse complement strand
CAAAGGTAACCATATCAGGGGCATTAGAGAAGTTGTATAACACTCCAAGCACAGATGTGGAAGACAGAAAAAGACTAGCGATACTTGTTTTGTTGGGCGGAGTACTAGACCATGGTATCAAGAACACTGATGTGATTCCCACGACCTTAGTTGACATGGTCGATAATCTAGAGTTCTGTGAAGGGTTTCCCTGGGGGAGATACACCTTTGAAAAAATATTCGAGCAAATATGGAAGATGTATGCAAGCAGTTCTAAACCGAAGGAGAGATGGCATTGTCCGGGATTTGTGATACCTCTTATGGTAAGTTAGATTTTTTTGTATGTTTTTTAATTTGATTGAGCGTTCGAGTATAGATGTTGTTTAATGTAATTGTTTGGTATGTTGCAGTTGCTTCCTTTTGAATGCGTGGAAAGCTTAGGCGCAAACAGATGGTATATGGCAGTGGAAGGTGCTGATCCAGCTTGTCCTAGGATGTGCAAGAAGCGCATCCAACCGGGCCTGTTTGTCACACACACAAATGTGATGAAACAGATCGGTGTGACTTCACAGGTATGTAGTGTGACCAGTATGACTGGTATGACCAGATGTGAATGATCATATAAGTCTGTCTCATATAACCAATTGTCATAATGTTCTCACTGATTACAAGCGCCATTTCTGTTCAGGGTATACGAAGTGTTCTTCAAATAGAGGAGGGAGAAGAACATATTTTTTTTAATCTACATGAAGATGAAAGTTGTCATCCGGAGGTTCAAAATTGGATGCAACAATTGAAGATGAATCCGAGAAGTATTTGTTTTGAGAAAATACGTGAGTTTGATGTCGGTGGTAGAGCTTCCGTCAATAATGCAAAGAGGAAGAAGAAAGGCAAGGGAAAGAAGCGAAAACAAGAAGAATCTGAAGAAAAAGAAGAAGAAGGAAAAAGAATGGATGTGGAAGGAGAAGAAGAAGAAGAAGAAGAAGAAAAAGAAGAAGAGGAAGAAGAAGAAGAAGAAAGAGGAGAAGAAGGGAAAAATATATCTTTTGAAAAGATATTGGAAAAAAGGATAATTGCAAAAGTCGAAAAGAGGTTAACTGAAAAGATCGAAAGAAGGATAATTGAAAAAGTTGAAAGGGTTCTGAAGAGGGCAGGAATCACCGTTGAAGCAATAGATTGGTCTGAGATAAAGCGCAACAAAGAGGATGATGTTTCAACGGGTAGTCACTATAACACGAACACCGAGTTCGAATTGAGATCTCGTTCTTCAGAAGAGAATGTGGCTTTTTCAAAGCATGAGCGAGGTAAAGTCATACAGTTTAATATTTAGTTTTGTTTAGAGTTTGAATAGTGTAATAAGTGTAGTCATATATGGTCTCACCAGTCACACTTATTTGGGTTAACGAGTTTGACTAGTGTGACTAGTATAGTCATACATGGTCACACTCGTCTCAATTATTTGGGTTGGAGAGTTTGACTAGTATGACGAGTTTGAACATATAACTCTGTTAAATTGTTTAATTGGTTATACGCAGGGCATGAATCTGTGCGGGAATCTGATGATGATGAAGAGATTCATGCTACGCCAAAAGCAACATCTCATGTTGATGAAGAGGGAGAAGAAGAGATTCGTGCTACGCCTAAAGCAACATCTGATGATGATGAGGGTATGGTACACTCACCGAAAAAATTGATTGCGTCGTTCGTCCTCTCTTTGTCTTTGTGTTTATGTGTTTGTTTCGGGTTTAAACTCCAATAGAGTAATGTTCGATCCTGCTGCTCCTAAGGAGTCGGTTCAACAGAGTAAACGACCGATGCGCAAAAGAAAAAAGGCTGTTAAAAGTCCATACACTGCCTTTGGATCGACAGATCCACCTTCCAAAAAACAACGAACAAAGAGAGAAACCAAAGGTCGAAAAGGAAGAAAGGGAAAAAGGGGGAAAAAAGGGAAAAAGGATCATGTGGAATCTGATCCCAAAGATTCTGTGCCTCCAATTGATGATGATGAAGTTCATGTGGAATCTGATCCAAAGGATTCTGCTCCCAAGGATCATGCGACCCAAATTGATGATGTAATTCATCAAGAAGTTGATCCCAAAGAATCTGAGCCGGAGAAATCTGAGTCCAAGGAATCTGAGCCCAAGGAATCTGAGCCGGAGAAATCTGAGCCCAAAGAATCTGAGCCCAAGGAATCTGAGCCGGAGAAATCTGAGCCCAAGGAATCTGATCCCAAGGATCCTGCGATCCCATTGGATGGTGATGTCCCGGTGCAATCTACGGTGGTGGAATCTGAGATTCCTACTGGTCAACGCAAACGCCCTGTTTACGTATGGATTCCTCGAGAGCCTATAATAATGGACAATATTGTGCGAGCTGAGTCTTTTGTTGAAACGACCACAAGAAAAGCAAATGCGCTCTTCAAGTTTATGCAAAAACCAAGAGAAGAGAGGTTTTGGATATCGAGGTTGAATCACGTAAGGAAATCACGATTTTTCGAAGACTTTCTACAAGAAGGTGTATGGCTCAAAGACAATGTAAGTATTTTGACCGATTATACTAGTTTCGTTGTTTGACCATTCATATTTGGTTTGACTAGTTTGACTGTTTTATTTTTTGTTTTACAGCATATCGACGAAGCAATGCACGAAATCCGGAAACGTGTAAAAAAATTTTCACCGTGCCACAGGAAGTACTTCCTCTGTGACGTACGTTGTTGTGAATACTTCAAATGGTGGGAAATGGGGCAAAAAGAAATCGGTGGTGTTGGACAATACATGAGTGGGGACTTGCCACTTGACGGTGGTAGCAGGAAATTGGAACACTACAAAGGTTTCATCAGTGTGCTGAATATTCCGTCCTTGGCAAACCCTAACATAGGAGTCCATTGGGTCACCGTTAAAGTGGACTTCACCAGGACTGTGATCGAAGTGTACGACTGCAACCCAAATATGAAGGAGGCCACGGTTAAAGTCATTCATCACTTAAGCAGAAGTATCCCAGATGCCTTCAGGGTTAGCGGGACCGGCCGAATTGACGTTTCAAACAAGTTTTCCATCGACTTTGTATCTGGCATACCTCAAAACGAAACAGGAAGTGAATGTGGTGTGTACAGCATCAAATATGCAGAAGCACTCTACATGGGTGAACCGAAGTTATTGGAGGAAGTCAACGATGAGGTAATATATTTTATACGTGAAAAACTTGCTTGCGATATATTTGCTAATGGCCAAGAAGTAACGGTGTCTCCAGAGGAACGTCAAGATTCTTCTTCATGAACCCATAATCCTCTTTTTAATTAGTTGTATTTGAATCGTGTGTACTCTCCGAACATATTTTAATCATATGT
The DNA here is from genome assembly GCF_000463585.1 of Tarenaya hassleriana. Lineage (NCBI taxonomy): Eukaryota > Viridiplantae > Streptophyta > Magnoliopsida > Brassicales > Cleomaceae > Tarenaya > Tarenaya hassleriana. The sequence goes on along the minus strand of NW_010969401.1, from coordinate 18,408 downwards.
ATTTTATCGGGTAAAATCTTCTTACTATTGTCAAACTCGTCACACTCGTCAGTACTCGTCACACTCGTCAGTACCCGTCACACTCGTCAGTACCCGTCAAATTCGTCTCACCGTCAAACTCGTCTATTAGTGTTCTCCTAACACATTGGCTTAGGGTAGGAAATAGTTTTTTTCCCCATGAGTTACGGTTAACAAAAACTCGTTAAATATGTTATAATAACCCCTATACACCACCCTGAACCGTCGGAACTTAATTTAGACTATCGATTCGTTTTCACAAATCGTCAAACCCGTCACACTCGTCAGTACCCGTCACACTCGTCAGTACTCGTCAAACTCGTCAGTATTCGTCAAACTCGTCTCACCGTATCGGTTTTCGCGAATTGGGCTAATGCAAACTGTAAACTTATCAATTATCATCTCATTCATCAAGTATCTCACGATGCATCTCAGTCTAGCTCTCAAATTTTAACACCTTTTTTATTCTCACAATGCATGTTCTCTCAAAGAAACCCTAAAGCTCTATTAGTGTTCTCCTAACACATTGGCTTAGGGTAGGAAATAGTTTTTTCTCCCATGAGTTACGGTTAACAAAAACTCGTTAAATATGTTATAATAACCCCTATACACCACCCTGAACCGTCGGAACTTAATTTAGACCATCGATTCGTTTTCACAAATCGTCAAACCCGTCACACTCGTCAGTACCCGTCACACTCGTCAGTACTCGTCAAACTCGTCAGTATTCGTCAAACTCGTCTCACCGTATCGGTTTTCGCGAATTGGGCTAATGCAAACTGTAAACTTATCAATTATCATCTCATTCATCAAGTATCTCACGATGCATCTCAGTCTAGCTCTCAAATTTTAACACCTTTTTTATTCTCACAATGCATGTTCTCTCAAAGAAACCCTAAAGCTCTATTAGTGTTCTCCTAACACATTGGCTTAGGGTAGGAAATAGTTTTTTCTCCCATGAGTTACGGTTAACAAAAACTCGTTAAATATGTTATAATAACCCCTATACACCACCCTGAACCGTCGGAACTTAATTTAGACCATCGATTCGTTTTCACAAATCGTCAAACCCGTCACACTCGTCAGTACCCGTCACACTCGTCAGTACTCGTCAAACTCATCTCGTCACACCGTATCCAAAACCCCAAACTGGTTTGACCAGTTTGACGACCAGTTTGACGAATATATTAAAGAACACAAATTCATGACAAATTATATAAAACGAATACAAATTCATGACAAATACAAATTACACCAAAGTCTTCATCATATGATTTGAATACAAATTCATAATAAATGTAGTATATAATACAAATACAAATACAAATTCATTGCTCATATACGTCTGTGACATCGATTGACGTACTAACCGAACCTACCGAATATGATTTTCTTTTTCGAGTCTCACCAGGTCCAAGAAATCGGTTTTGTTTAGGTCTTCCACTCACCCGTTTTTCTTCCACTATAGGCGGTAAAACCGTCATTTCTGCAACGAACGATGGCAGATTCCAATCACAATAATCGGGAACCGGATACACAGTCTCTTGGTAAGCCATACGCCATGTATCCCGCCTATAGTATTCAGAACATAGATCGTATATCATATCGCCTTTTCCGATCATATGTGCTGCTGCGATTGCATGACTGCAAGGGTACCTATCCACATCAAACATTCTACAACCGCATGTTCTTTCTCCAAGATTAACCAAGTGTCTTCTACCTTTGTCATCCCTCACCTCAAACTCGCCAGTAACACGATTCAGTTCTTGAACGTCAAACGTACATGCCCTCTCATAACGTTCATGCAACTCTTTGTAAACAATTGGTGTTAACTTTTGAGATTCATCAGCACTACCTGCTTCCAACCTGTGCCTGTTAAACCATTCCACCGTCTTTCCGAGACAAATATCAAGTAGACTTAGGATTGGGTACTTTTTTGCCTTCTTCAATACGGAGTTGATCGATTCGGCCCCATTGGTTGTTAACAAGTTGTACCTTTCACTCCTAAATTTACACCTTGCCCATTTCTCGGGTGCAAGTTCTTCCTTCTGCATGTACTCGGCTACTTTGGGATATTTACACATAATGAGATATATTCACATTAGTTCATAAATAATACTAGTCAAACTGGTCACATTAGTCAATCATATTAATCACAAGAATCATACCTGCTCTTTAGATCATTGTACAACTCTTCAAACTCACTGATCGTGTAGGCTGCTGCACATTTAAAAAACAATTTAGTGACGGTCTCACCATTTGAACCCTTTCTTCTTGTGCCTCTGTTCACGTGCACTTTTAAATTCTGTGCTATGTGCCTCGCACAAAAGCCATGTTGCGCTTGTTTGTATACTCCTCTCACAGCTTTGATTATACTTTTATGTCGATCAGATAGCACAACTACATCAGGACCATCCGGTATTACTCCGCTTAGTTTTGTTACAAACCACAACCACGAAGCATCCTTCTCTCTATCTATCACACCCCAAGCTAAAGGATATTGGTGATGATCACCATCTTGGGCAGTTGCCACAATCAATGCTCCCTTATATTGGCTCGTCAGAAATGTTGCATCAATAGCAACCACTTTACGCATATAGTTCCATCCTTTTATAGTGGCACCCAAGGCGATGAAGAGATATTTGAAAGTTTTGTTATCATCTTCCAACTGAATGCTCGCTATAGTCCCAGGATTTCTTTCCGTCAACATGTGCAACCAACCAGGAAGCCTACTGTAATGTTCAACATGATTACCACGAATCTCATTTTCAGCACTGTGCTTTCCTCTCAATGCCATCATATATGATACACTCGCACCGTACTTGAGTTGCACTCGTTCTACTATCTCTTTTGCTGTGGGAGTTTCAAGCTTACCAGCGTATTCTTCCTTTAAATAATCTCTAACCAACTTTGCTGAACCTTTCAAAGCTTTTTCTGATTCGGATACTGGTCTGCAAGTATGAACGGGATTATGTGATCTTACACTAAAACGCACAGAATTCTGAATCGCTGCGATGCGCAATTTCCAAGCACAACCCGATCTATAATTGTTCATAACAATACATGGATTTCATAATACATCTAGTATGCAAGAACATGTAATGAATCAAATACTCTCCTAAAACATAGAAAGTATTAATACATCAAATGTAACTAAATAAAGCTCATAAACAGTACATCATAGAGCACTAAACTAACACCTCGCATAAAAGCCATGTTGCGCTTGTTTGTATACTCCTCTCACAACTTTGATTATACTTTTATGTCGGTCAGATAGCACAACTACATCAGAACCATCCGGTATTACTTCGCTTAATTTTGTCATAAACCACAACCATGAAGCATCCTTCTCTCTATCTATCACACCCCAAGCTAAAGGATATTGGTGATGATCACCATCTTGGGCAGTTGCCACGATCAATGCTCCCTTATATTGGCTCGTCAGAAATGTTGCATCAATAGCAATCACTTTACGCATATAGTTCCATCCTTTTATAGTGGCACCCAAGGCGATGAAGAGATATTTGAAAGTTTTTTTATCATCTTCCAATTGAATGCTCGCTATAGTCCCAGGATTTCTTTCCGTCAACATGTGCAACCAACCAGGAAGCCTACTGTAATGTTCAACATGATTACCACGAATCTCATTTTCAGCACTGTGCTTTCCTCTCAATGCCATCATATATGATACACTCGCACCGTACTTGAGTTGCACTCGTTCTACTATCTCTTTTGCTGTGGGAGTTTCAAGCTTACCAGCGTATTCTTCCTTTAAATAATCTCTAACCAACTTTGCTGAACCTTTCAAAGCTTTTTCTGATTCGGATACTGGTCTGCAAGTATGAACGGGATTATGTGATCTTACACTAAAACGCACAGAATTCTGAATCGCTGCGATGCGCAATTTCCAAGCACAACCCGATCTATAAAACTTGCATCTTAATTCCCACAGTTTCTTATCAGACTTTACTGTAGCATAACCGAAACAAGCCTTAACTGCGCCTATCCGTACATATTCCTGAGCTGCTTCCTTACTATCAAACTCATAACCAATACTTATATTCAACCCATCGGTAAAATTGAATACAGAAAGAGAAAACGATGTGTCCTCCGCAGCTACCACAGCCAAATTATTTAGATCATCTCCATCTCCATCTCCATCTCCAGCACCATCACAATCAACAAAGTCGACTTTGTTGGTTCCACAGGCTATACCAATTGCAGGTTTCTCTTTCAAAACAATTGCATCTTCTCCTACAACAATAGTATCTTCATTATCCGAATCATCTATAAATTGTATCGTATTACTCGCAGCTTTACTTTTGAAATCAGGACTCTGAATCATATTGTTATTATAACCTGCATAAAGTACAGCCCCATATGGTCCAATACCAATACCACTAACGGAATCAGGAATGTATTCCACACCGTTATCTTTTCCATATTCCCTTGCTCGCAGCTTTACTTTTTCAATCTCCACGTGAAGCATGCTCCTTCCTCCGTTTATTTTGTCCATGAGATAAATAAACACTTGCTTATCATTCGATATGTAAATCGGCTCACTATTTCCTTTTATAGTCGGCAAGTAACTTAGCTTGATAGCTGTTTTATCTTTATCTACGTCCAGTTCAGAATGTAACTCTTCAACAAGCTGGTTGTATGTCAAATCAGTCGGAGGAAAAAGGAATATCATTCCTTTACCATCTTTAACTTTTCCATCCCATTCATATTCCCCACTCGAATTCAATGTCCACTTGCCACCAGACTTGTAATAAATAATCGTCATTCTTTCATCACTTGCATCCATTATGACTGTATAAAATAAACACAAAATGTGAGATATATGATGATCAGTTTGACGAGTATGACCAGTTTGACGAGTATGACCAGTTTGACCAGTATGACCAGTTTGACAAGTATGACCAGTTTGACCAGTTTCGTCAATATGACCGGTTAGATGGGTTTGTCGATTCTGATTATTTAGAAGAGTTTGACCAGTTTGACATAGTTTAATTAATGTGACCAATTTGACTAATGTGAATCATGATAATATTGATTTAACTCAATTAAGTCTACAAAATACGACATGCTATTGATATATATGTCACATTTTACTCATTTATACCATATGAGTCGAATATAAACATGAAAACAACAAAACCCTTTCATAAAAAAAAAATCCTAAATGCCCAAAGTATATAACGGAATTTAAAGAAGAAAACTTACCTATATATGAGATCTATGCTTATTGGATGAGATTATTGGAGATTTCGCTTGTTTCTCTCAACAAATTTGGTGAGAATCCACACTGTAGAGGAGGAGCTTGAAGAGAGAGAGAGAAGAGAGAGAGAGCGTAATATAGGCGCGAAAAAATGGAAGAAAGGAGAGAGAGAGCGGGAGAGAGAGGTGGAGAGAGGAGAGAGAAATATAAAAAAAATATTTTTGTTTTATTAAATTATATAAATTAGTAAAAGGGTATTATAGGGAAACTACATTTATAAGGTTATATTTGATGTTGTCTTTTTTCTTTTTTTTATGGAGGGTATCACTTGAAGTACAATGTATCATTTAAGGGCATTTTTGCAATTGGCCCCGATAAACCCTAGAAGAAACCGGATTGACGGAAAATTCTCTGTTTTTTCTGGGAAATTTCCGAGACAAGTCCATCTCTTTTTCTTTCTGGGCTTGTTTGGGGGAATTTCTTTTTGTGCAGTTTTACTTTGGTGGTTTTGTTTTTTTCCTCTACACTACACATGCCGGTGGACATGGATAACTCATCCACAATTTCCGCCGAGGCAAGCGTCTCCTCCGCTGGAAATCTAAATCCACCTCCCAGATCAGCCGGAAAAAAGAAGCGCAGCCTTCCCGGCATGCCTGGTAGCTTCAAAATTCCATCTTTCAGTTGATTTTTGTCTCTATCAGAGAAATTTGATTCTTTTTTTGCTGATTCCTGTTGCTGAACATGGGTTTCAGATCCAGAGGCGGAAGTCATATCTCTGTCTCCGAAAACCCTACTAGCGACGAACCGATTCGTCTGCGAAATCTGCAACAAGGGTTTCCAGCGTGACCAGAATCTCCAGCTCCACCGTCGAGGCCACAATCTGCCATGGAAGCTCCAACAGAGATCGAGCAAGGAGGTGAAGAAGAAGGTATATGTTTGTCCGGAACCCACCTGTGTTCATCACGACCCCTCACGCGCGCTGGGGGATCTCACCGGAATCAAGAAACACTTCTGTCGGAAACACGGCGAGAAGAAGTGGAAGTGCGAGAAATGTTCGAAGAAGTACGCTGTCCAGTCCGACTGGAAGGCGCATTCGAAGATTTGCGGCACCAAGGAGTACAAATGCGACTGCGGAACTCTGTTTTCAAGGTTCGCCGGAAAATAATAACTGAATTCGATCTTTTTTTCCTTTTCAGTCTCTGCTTCTTAGTTTAATTTAACCTCTTGAGTTTCGTTCGATTCTCATGCAGGAGAGATAGCTTTATAACGCACAGGGCTTTCTGCGACGCTTTGGCTGAAGATAGCGCCCGAAACCACAACCACAGGAAGCAGCAGAATCCTGAAATGGGTTCCCGGAAAAGTCTGGAACCCGACCAGAAACCCCCCGCCGCCCCTCATTCTCCGCCGCCTCCGCCGCCGCCAGCTGCGGATTCGGTCCCACCTCCAGCTCCCGCGACGGCGGCTTCTGCCGCTGCTGCTGGTCAGGTTGATGCTACTAAACCTGCTAAAATCGCAGATCCGACCTAGGTCCAGACGTGGTGCCCTCCAGCTCCCGCGACGGCGGCTTCTGCCGCTGCTGCTGGTCAGGTTGATGCTACTAAACCTGCTAAAATCGTATCTTCCTCGTCCTCATCTATTCAGCATTCAGGTAATGTTCTTCGCCCGTATTCCAAATTCGGAAACTTTGGCGTATTGGATCGCGTTATGTCCTGATGTGAAGTGTTTTTTACGGCTTAGCCAAATTAAGAACTCCGAGAAAACCTCTGTTACGTGTTCTCTGTTTTACCATTGCGTGATCTCAAAGACATGAAAACCATGATTGATTCTGCTTTTTTTCAGATCAAAGTTCATACATTTATGATTTATTAAAGAAAAAGTCTCAACCTTTATGTAAATGACCCTTCTCATTTGTCTGCCTTAGCCGCAGAATCCCAAGAAAACTATCCTGAAGTTATTGAAGAATCTCCAAGAACGATTGGCTTGAACGTGAACACCAGCAATAGCACCGGCTCGAGCCCAAGCACAAAAGGAAGTTACAGTGACAGTAACAGTGTGTTCGCTGGCCTGTTTGTGTCGTCGACTGCCTCGCCAAGCTTATACGTTTCTTCTTCCACAGCTTCGCCGAATCTCTATGCACCGTCCACACCCATCGAACCCATCTCTCTCCGCCTCTCGTCAAATCATGGGTTATCCTTATTTGGGTCTACCCTGCAGGACCCAGCTCAGTTCCTGAACCCTCTGTCTCAGCCAGCCATGTCTGCCACCGCTCTGCTTCAGAAAGCCGCCGAGATGGGAGTTTCAGGGGGGTCGTTGCTTCACAGATTAGGCATGGTCCCATCTTCTCCATCGACCATGGTTCAGAGCAGTGACGACTCGTTTCATGGGCTCGGACTGGGACTGTCTTGTGGCGGCGGAGATGGTGGCTCGGGTTTGCAAGAGCTGATGATGGGAAACTCCTCTGTGTTTGGTACGAAACAGACAACACTCGACTTTCTGGGATTAGGATGGGCTGTTGGCAGAAGTAGTAGTTGATGGATGCAGCTATGTTTGATCATTATTTTAGTTTTACTTAGTAGTGTCTTTGTTATACTAAAATCCTTGTTTATTAATATTAGTGTTTTTTGTATTTTCCCTGTAAATTGTTGGTTTTTCAGAATTGTTTTAATCGAATTTGTAAATGTTAAGTTTTTTTTCTATTTTTCAATGATTGTATTCCGAGAAGCCTTGTTTTTTTAAGATTTGTACTGTTTGAAAGTTTTTGGAATTAGGAAGAGATAAAAAAATATATAATTCATAATTTTATATTAGTTATTCATATTTGGGTTAAGTTTTTGATAAATTTTATAATTAAGTTAATATCCATAATTGGTATATTTTAAAAAAATAAATTTTCATTTTGTGTATATCTTACATAGGTGTCAACTTTTTTTTCCTCCTAAAGGTTTGGAAATTGTACGATTTATCCGAAACAATTGGTGTATGATACGCATCACATTGATCAAATAATAGATCACAAAAACATGCAGATGTTTACTTTACATGTAAATTACATATATAGAGGAATCCATTCCATATGTTGGAGTATATAATTATTCTCCGACATGTAAAACATATCAATATCGTAATCGTTTTCTGGTACGAAATTGCCTGAGGGAGACGAACTCGAGCTTTTATTGGTCGATGTTCCTCCGCTTCGTTCCGCGAGCTGTCGAATTTTATTTTTGGCCTCGGACAATTGTTCTTTGAGTTTTACTACCTACAAATTCACCAAGGACAAAAAAAACAAATTTCATTGCATATTTATCATACTATAAAACTTGTCTATATCACTGTTATAACTTTAGAATTTAAAAAAAAAAAAGGCGATAAATACCCAAACAAGTGAACAACAACCTGCCACGTGCCCATTGTTCTTTTTGTTGATCATTTTAAAAAATGTATTTAGCCCCTTAAAACCCGTTATGTAATCGCTCACCCTAAACCCACATCGGATCGAATATTCGATTTTAATCAAGATCTTCGATTTGCATTTGCACTAGAATTATTCAAAACCACATCAAAATATACGATAATAGATAAAAAAATAATAGTAAATTCACGTGAAAAAAGAGTACCTGAGACTGGAGGTGACATTTCTGGAGGACAACATCGTCATGGAGAGTCTGGAGTTTGAAGAAATCCTCCTCGAGCTTCTTGTTCTTCCAACGAGCCCTACGGTTCTGGAACCAGACGGCGACCTGTCTGGGTTCGAGCCCTAACTCAGCGGCAATCCTCTCTTTCCTCTCTGACTCGAGCTTCTGCTCTCTCACGAAGCTCAGTTCGAGGAGCTTCGCTTGCTCCTCGCTCAGCTTCCTCTTCCTCGAACCCACCATCTCAGCCTCTGATGATGATGGCGATGACCCTCTTTTCCTCCTCCTCATCCTCCTCCTCCTCCTTATCACCAGTGGCTTTGTCTCACCTAATCGATCATCGTCATCATCACATGGATCGAGGAGCATTCATATGGACAGCTATGGGCAAGGAGAGTAATACTGTACCATGCAAAGGTGGAGTTTGGATGGAGGAACCCGAAGGGTACTCATGCGGCATGAACATCAAGAGCTCATCCAAATTATGAAGATGATACATTTTCTTCTTCTTGTTTTTTATGCTCTCTCTCTCGTTTTCAAATATGTTGTCTCTTTCTCTGTGGCTGTGAAGGGGTGCGTGTGTGTTCTGGGAGGAAGAGTGGATGAGAATGGCTGTGGAGCCTAAGGAGGGTTTTATAAGCTGGAGAGTTAGGGTTGAGGTCTGCCTTTTTCCGCGTTATTTCCCTTATGCCATCGCTTGTGTCTTAATAAATAAAACATGATTAGTTTACGAATCTCCTTTTGCCGGATGAGTTTAGGATTATTGTATCTACAAATTATGACGTGCCATGCTGCTATTCGTCCGTACTTATTGGAGCGTGTGATAAGAAACGAAAATGAGGGAATCATAAATTAATAACACCATGGTTTCATATGCTAAGGTTTGTGTACATTGACCCGAGGTTTATATAAAGAATCCCTTTTAATACATAGTTAGTATTATGCTAGCTAGTTTACATAGAATAGTAGTTTTTCAATATTGAGATGTAGCTAACAACTAGCGAAATCAAAGCAAATAAACGCATCATTTGTATATATAATCGACGTGGATGGATTTTTCAAATTACGACGTGATTGAAAATAAAATTATCGGTGAATTTGTCTAAGTTTTGAGATGAAAATTGTGTAATATTCCGGGGAAAATAATAAGGTTGGTGAGATAATTGGATAAGACTGATGTGGATCCCCAAAAAAACAACACACACAGAAGTTAGTAAACAAATTATTATAGCGACTGGAAAATAAAATAAAATAAAATAATAAAGTAAAATGGGTATAAATTACTGGAATAAGTGAGTATCGTAGGTTATGTTTTTTCCCCCCATTAGTTAGCAACATTGTCGTGTCGTGTCCTGTTCTTAAAGCTTCCTCTTCTTTTTTTTTTCGTGGCTCAAGATCATTTCCGTTGAATCTTGTAAGGTATCCCTATAAATATTCAGTTTATTAATTATATGATTATTCTTTAATCTATTCATTATGCGATTATATATATATATAACAAATGAAAAGCGGCGTAAGCATCTTGATTTTTGCTTACCCATTAAGGGGGGGATGTTGTAGTAGGCGCATTGATTAGTTTTTGACTTAAACCTATGGTTTCCATATTGAAGCATATGTGGATAAGATTTGGGGTTGCGTACGTTAGTTTGCCTCGGACAAAACGCAAAACTGGTAAAAAAATATGGTTATAAGGGATAAGGATCCGATTCAACCCTTTATAAATTCCATTTTCTTTTTTTTTGTAACATTTACTAAATTAATTTCATATGTATCCATATAATATAAATATAATAAATGGGAGGAAGATGCGTTATGGCAGAGGGACGATTCCTCTTTTTTTTTTTCACATGCATCTGAGTGGTGATTTATGATTAATTTGTCATTTTAATAATGCGTAATTAATTACGGTCGACTAAATAATCCCAATTAAATTACATAAAACTGATTAAAGAATTATATGTCAAGTTTATCCCGACAGTTGCCTCCCATGTTTCCCTAATCCAACTCTCTCATCTCTTTGCTTAACAGATCGACATTGGTCGAAATATTCCCTACGATTTTGCTTAGATTAATCGAAAGCTATTCATTGATTAATTTATGTTTTTGTACTTTTAATTATTAAATCGCTTTGTGTGGGCTGTCCACCGATTATTAATAATAAACCTTTAAATAAAGTAGTAGTAAACCCTTGTACTCCTTGAATAAATAATTAAAAATATAATTATGCATTAACAAAATCGGAGCTTAGAAACAAAAAATAAATTTATCATTTATCATCGCAGTGTTATGTTCACACATATGGCTGTGTGAAAATGCATATTGGTTCATGTGCTCTTAGCCCATTAATCTCGCCTTAATCTGGGATTACTTGGACTTAATCCGAAATCTTAAATGAGATTTAATCCCAAAGCCCTGGGAGGCGGACTTTGGATCGGCCGAGTAAAATAAGATATTCATATTCAAATCTCTGTTTAATTTTAATTTTAATTTAATCAATAACAGAAGATTATCCAATCTCTAATATAATCTGGTACATACACATACATCATTACGGCTACGCCCTTTCCTTTGATCACTGGATTAAAACTTTGGTTATTGACCATATTTTTTTTATTCTCTCTTGGAAACCAATACATTTATGAAATGCCGTCACTTTCCATAAAATATTGTACCTCGAGGTTATTAACTACTAATTAAAAAATTATTCACTGATTCAGATGTTAATTATAAACAAACACCATCATTTACTGTTATAATAGTCATGATTCGATGTAAACTTTCAAGGATGACAAATGGGCCACGTGGAGCCCCACGATCCGGTTGTAAGAATATGGACCGGCTTTAAGCACATGATAACAACTAGTGATAATTACAATTACTCTTAATTAATTGTATTTTTTTCTCCTAAAAAACTAAACGATGACTGTAAAAACAAATGTCGTGCTGTGGCGGCGACAACTGTCTCTAGCACAACCCTTTGTCGGGATAAAAGAAGCTGTCTTAGACCCAACGACACCGGAATGTGATTATTACATTTAAATAAAAACCATAATAAATAAAACATGAACTTTTTTTTTGCAACTTCTTTTTCCGTAATTTAGTTTTTACATAATTCACACTAAAACAGTACAATCATCTATGGGTTTAATATGGGCCCGAAACAGAGTCGTCGGGTCTTGGGCATTCTATATAGTTGAACAATATGTACCATATCTTAGAGGAACTGTCACATGCGGTGTTGTGATAAGCGAAGAGATACCTTTATTTCGTTTTCCCCAATCTCTATGCTCCAATAAAATGCAAGATTCCGCCATTAAAGAAACACAAATTGATGAGTGTGACGAACATAAGACAAAATTTAGCTACTCCCTTCTCTTATAGGATGTCAACACTACTAGGGAATCTTGTCTTATTTTATCAATTAAAAAAAATCCAGTTTTAATGGGAAAAAATATTATTGCAATCACTGGAAAACGGATCTGTGATGTAAACAATACCAACTGGGAATATTAAAATATTATTTACAAAATCAAATTATCTTCCCAGAAAAATTAATAATACACTTTATGCATCATAGTCCACTTCGTTGGTCTTCTATATTTGGAGGTCCAATTGTGGTTATTAAATTTTCGGATTGATTATTACACAATCAAGTAAATTCCATACATATATATATATATATATTAAAGATCTTAAGGTAACAGTTTATTATGTCGATTTTATACTATTGTACCTTGTAAATACTACATAATGATATAAAAATTCCAAACATTAATTTCCCGTATTAATTATTAGTGTTTTTTATATACAAGAAAACACAAATTTTAAAATAGAGGGCCGTTGACCGGTGGCCGGACCACCCACACGAAACGTTGTCGGCTCAATTCGAGACCCCAAGCCAGCTCGGTTAGCTGCCTAGGCGAAAGAGAACCTCCGCTCCCGAAAGAGACGTAAAGCACCGACTCGTCCGGTTGTTTGCCTAACCATTCCAAAACCGGGTTTCCATTTTTTGACGGTTCGACCGGTCTGCACAACGGACCGATTGGATAAATCGGTACACGGGCAATCCTTCCGAGGAATTTCGAGTCTTGCAGCGATTTCAACGACTTGGGCTCCATTTCTTCCCACGTATTCACCAATATACCATTGGTCGTCGGAAGAAACCGACCGAAATCGATCAACCCACGGTACAACGGACTGGTCCGGTCGAGATATGCGTCGAGAGTATCCTCATACCGGACAGGTTCACAACCCGGTATATCGAGCGGTTTCTTGTAGTTGACGTGCTCTTCTTCGACGGCTTTGTCAAGCGTCGGGAAATACATAACCACCGCGAGAAACCGCGCATTGGAAGCTATCAGAACATACTTCAACATATTGAACTCATCGGCAAGTGGCAAAGCCTCGGTGCCGAACAAGTCGACGATGAGAGCGGTCGGCTTATGTTGCATGTTTGAGATCCTAGACCGGAGGGCCGGGAAGGCCTCTCGTATAATGGCCGGAATCGAGATCCCCAAGTGGGCTGATGGGTCAGCCGCGGTAGAGATTTCCGGCGAGGGAAGGCCGACCACGTCGACGAGGGCTGCGTCGCGGCCGAGTGAGTTCAGAAACTGGGACTGAGCGGAGGCTTGGTCGGCTTGGAGGACAAAGACGGTGACGCGGAAGCCATGGCCAGCGGCTAGACGCTTGCCGAGCTCGATCACGGGGATGACGTGGCCCATACCGGGGCTTGCTAAAATGGCGGCGTGTGGTTTCACGACCTGCATGGCTATGAACTGTGATGGGGTTGAATTTTATTTGGTCTATATTGTTGATGAATGAGGATAGTGGTTGCATGGGATTCATGTGGGGGCGTTTTATAGCCTTTTTAACGATCGATGATATATAACTTCAAAAATATCTACTTTGATTAAATTAAACTTTACGTATATATTTATAAATTTATTTTTTATCTTAATGAAAAAAACAGAATAGAAAATTAATTTATCGTTAGCTTTATATATTATATTTAAAATTTATTTATTACTTGATGATCATCTTCGTATATAAAAATAACAAAATAAAACATATGCTTTGCTCAGTTACTACTGCTGCCTCAAAACTTTTGATATTTCTCATGGTACAAAGTTCCAAAATGTTTTTTTTTTGTGGTTATGACTAAATAAATAAACAACTGCCATTTTATCTTCGGACCACTATTTCGATTTATGTCTTCCAATAGAATGCGAGATTCCTCCATGAAAATAGGAGAATAAGACAAAGCTTAGCTACTCCCTTCTCTTCTAGAAGGTCGAAAGTGTGTGTGTGTATATATATATATCACATACTTGACTCATCGCCGTCTTTATATAAACGAAAATAAATATTTGGCAATTATGGGCCTTGAATAGAAAATGCACTACTGGGCCGTTAACTATTCTCCGTATTACAGATAGATTAAAACGTTCTATCGCCCAGTAATTTTTAGTTTTAGTTTTAGTTTTTTATTTTTGATTTTTAGTTTTTGTAAATCCCAGAAAAATGGAGTTTTTTAGTTTTTGATTGATTTTTTCAAAAAGACTTTCTAAATTTTTTAACAAATAATTTTATTAAAATTTGAATGTCTATTTTTGTTTTTAGATTTTAAAAATCCCAAAAATCTATTCCATTTCAGGCCCAAGTTCTACATGTAATATATTTTTAGAACTAAATTTAGATTGTTTTGTATCTGAACTGACCAATTACGAATCGACTAGCGTAATGTCTGGATCTATATCATCTCCGGGACATGACAAATGTTGACCAAGTCTTTGACTTTATGCCAACCGAGGGAATGGAGGCAAAACACATGATCCAACCCCCTCAGTGGCATATGATATATTATTGTTCTGAAATATAAGACTAAGTCATGCAAGATAAAATTGACTTCATGTAATGAAAAATAAGGAACATATAATACATTTTTGTATATGGTTGGGAGCATATATTATATATATATATATATATATATATATATATATATTTGTTTGGATGACGTTGGGAATCCGCCCTCGACCCTTCGGGCCGGACATCGCAACGCTTCACATCCCGGAATTAGTAGTCCAGCGGGCCGGACGAATGACACGTTATCGCGGACGGTAAACCCAACGACTCAACGCAATAGCCGGTAAGCCATGCCAAGAAGATAAACCAACCCGGAGATAACAGTCCAGCGAACTGATCAGTTGAGGAGGAAGCTTGACATCAGGACAAATCGAACCTGCCGCCTCTCACAATCTTGAGTATAAGCTGGGGTGGTCATTTGCCAACTGAGATGGGGCTTCCCCAGCATATAGTATATTTTACACTGCACCTAGATCTCCGACCGCGACCGCATTCGCCTTGCGTAGTTTGTAAAATTCGCAGTTATATTGAGGTTGATATCTATCTCTCGTGGATCAATCGTTTTTTCTTCCACGTGCAACAGTCCTCAATGATTTGATCCTTCTCTACGCATATTAACAATATCTTTTATATTTCTTCCGAATATATCTCATATATGCCGAACTTGATATAGATCCTGTCTTTGTCGCCATGTCAGTCCAAAAATACGTGAAACAACAAGAGAGAGATGGGTCACATAAGAAGATATTATTGGTTTGAGAAAGTGGCCAGATTCAAAGGGCATGCGTGGTAACGAAATATCACATGCCCCCAATTAAAGAAATCATAATCCAAAAATGAATGGAGCCTACATTAAAAAAATTCGAATCGAAAAAATCATACGTAAAAAAACTCATCGACCGAAATTCTACGTAAGTTGTATATAAAAACTAAATCCGAATCTATAACGAATCAACTAGAATTCTTTACATAAAAAAAAATAAAAATCTGGATCGAACAGAATTCTATATAAAATCAAATATAATACGAAATCGAACCTAATTAACGGATTCAAACGTAATTTTATATCACCTATCCATCTGCATATCAATTTCTAACAGTAAATTTATAAACTACTACTTTTGATTTAAAATGAAATTAGATTGAAATACAAGTGGCCTGTACATGGAAATACAGAGGAAGAACACGACGAAACACTAGAAGCTAAAAAGGTTAGAGGAGGAGAAGGCTCGATCAAATTGACCGGGTCAATCGAATGGTAGTGATTTTACGATAATGCCCCTCCTCAACCGCGTGCTTTGGCGTTTCCTAGCGTGAGCTCCAAGTCATCCACCCCGACCTCGTGAATCTTCTCACCCTCCCTCGGCTTTACCAATAAGCTTTGTTCCACCAGGTTAAACGTCGGCGACGGCGGAGCCACAGCCGCCGGAAAACAGACCCACCGACCGGAATCCACCGTCGAAACCTCCGACTCGTCGCATTCGGGAATCGCGGTGCGATTGAGTAGACCCCGTGTCGGGCTGGACGGGGCGGAGACGGCGAAATTACTGATTTGCCACAGGGGTAGCTTCGGGGTCGATCCTCTGGGGGAAGAAAGCGGCGGAGTGACAGGGGCACTGTTGGAAATTCGCAGGGGAGGTAGGTTTCCGGTGGACGCCAGGTTTTGGAGGTATGGGAGGAGGTAGGCCGAGGGGTTCGAGTCGAACCGGGTCGGGTTGTGGTCGAACCGGGTTGGACTCGGGTATGAGGACGAGGCCGGGCTCGCATGGTACGAAGGAACCGGGCTGGGGAAGGCCGAGGATTGTGGGCTTGGCTGCACCGAGGAGCACGCGCTCACGCGCGGCGGGGTCGCGCCTGTGCTGTCCGCCAGTATTGGTCTGGACCCCTGTTTGTTTCCCGAGAAAATTCACAGTCAGATGCGAGATCTAGATCTAATCCGAATACGGATCAGAGCAATGCAAGCGCATAGAACCCAGAAAAAGAACCGAGCATGCAGATCTAGAAAGAGAAAAGGCGGAACCTTTCGGTAGGTGGTGCCATCGTCTTCGACGATCCAACCGGCATCGGCGCAAAGGGCTTTGAGGACTTCGTTGTTGTCACAGTGCTTGGGGAGTCTGAAGTTGCCCTGAGCTCTAAGTCCGGCGAAAATCTTCGCCGCAACGGCTCGCCGGCGACGTTCTCTCCTCTTGTTATTCTCCCTCTCTTTCCACGTCGGCGTCCTCGCTCCTCCTCCCGCTGCCGTCATTCTCTCTCTCTCTCTCTCTCTCTCGTATTTTTCTGGCCGTGGATGGGTTTTGTGGTTAGTGCAGCGTAATTCTCGAGGAGAGAGAGACGAGGTTTCCCTTCACGAGGAGGAGATAATTGACAGAGAAACAGCTTTCGTTCTGCTACTAGTAATTTAGTGGGTAATATTACAAAAATACATTTAAATGTCGATTTCATTTACATGAGATACCCTTCAAACAAAAAACCTTCAAAAAAAAATTGGAAAAGAATGAAAAGACACCGTTACCCCTTTTAAATGATACACGTGTCAACATTTGAAAGAGAAAGATCAAAAATTGGGAAGTTACTAAATCAAAAAAATTTGAAAAACCAAACAGTTTTTTTTGCCCCATTTCGACAGACTTCATAGTATCGTTTCTTCTTCCCCTTCTTCAGTTTCTCTTCACTCTGTGATTTTTCTGTACGATCTTTCTGTGCGAGTTCGTCAAACTTGCACGAAGAATGGCTTCATCTTCATCATATTCGGCCTCCTCTTCGGACCCTATTTGCAAAGACCTCCAGGTATAGTTTTTGAACTCCGCAAAAATCAAATTTTTTAGGGTTTCGGATATACATTGAGATTCGGTTTTAGATTTTCTATTAAGTTTTCGTTAAGAATAGGGTTTGAAATAAAAATTTTAAAAACTATGGTTTGAATGACAAATTGTCACTGAAATATCGAAATAGGGTTTTCGGATTGGGTGAAAAACAGTGTTTTGTGAAAAAGACGGATAGAAATCGAGTCACGATGATATTGTCGACAGTCGGATGCACTAAAACATAGATTAATGGTCATGCTAGATATTAGTTAAACTTAGCGCACCCGTTAAACAAGTCAAACTATTCGAGTCTCGAAAATGTTCAAACTCGTCAAACAAGTCGGAGTTTGACGAGTTTGACGAGTTTGACGTGTTTGACGTGTTTGACGTGTTTGACGTGTTTGATAATGAGTGTTAAATTTGTTTTTGCAGGTACCTTTTGTGTATGATTTTAAGGACATTCATATGGCTCCTAAGATCACGACGAAATGTTATCCATATCAGACTGTTAGATCTCTTAAAAAGGTCTTGACGGATGAAGAATTTACATATTTCAAAAAAGAATCCCAGTTTCGGCATATTTTCCATCTCGCATGTAAGGACACATTGAAGATGGTTCCGGCATCAGTCCTCTTACATCGGGCACTAAAATTGGAAGGAGAAGTGAAACAGTTATGGTTTGTTCTGAATGGCGTGCCTATCAAACACGTCAAACTCTCTTATTTAACGAATTTATCAAGTGCGGACCACGACAATGTTAATAAACACCTCGTATAACAAATTTGATACGTAAATAATAATCGGAGCTAACTGAATTTAACACCTTATTTTGTTTAGCAATGCATGTTCCCCCAAACGAAACCCTAATGTTCTA
>NW_010969400.1:0-371 GCF_000463585.1 Tarenaya hassleriana | reverse complement strand
ATAGTGTGGAATCTGGATCCTTGAATCGAGCACCATTCCTTTTAGATAGAAAGGTGTTCTGACTCTATTGGATCCAGTCATAACCTACGCCTTCTACTAGTATACTACTATGGAGAGACTAAGCTCTATTTTATTTCAGAGATTGGACTTTCTTACTGTGATTAGCCCCCTACTAGTAAGAAGCTGTTCCCGAGCCTGGTTCCATGGATCCACGTCTTCCTAGTCGGGCCTAAATGAATGAATGAAGAAGCACGGCCGGGTAGACTGAAAGAGCTCTTGCTCTGCGTATCCTCCTTCTGGGAGTCATAAAAACATATGAACCGCCTACTCTTTTCTTTAAAGCCCTACCACATTATATTGAAAAAAAAAAA
>NW_010969399.1:0-371 GCF_000463585.1 Tarenaya hassleriana | reverse complement strand
CGAACCATCAATCGATGCACTCATGTCCTCGAACGATTTTCGTTGACGAGATTTCGACAGCAGAGTGTCGAGATGCTTTATTTTCCCAAGGCACTTGTTGAACTAGATTTCGTCGACCTGTAAGACTCGGAAAAGGTTCTAAACGAAATATATAACCTGGATATACTCGTTTAAACTCCATAGGTTCCAAATAACAACCCCATCCCGCAAACTGTATATAGAAAGTCTGGAGAACTATCAATTCGATACGGTTCAACCAGGCTCTACAAAGTCACTAGATCATCAGGACGTTCCTACTCTATCATCCCATAAATCTTCCAAATGATGTTCAAAACGGGTTTTCGAGGTATGCATGTGAACCTATATGAACC
>NW_010969398.1:0-371 GCF_000463585.1 Tarenaya hassleriana | reverse complement strand
CTGGGAATCAGATTCTGGAAAAATGCAGAAGTCAAGTTGACAGGATTTGTTGAGAGTGACTGGGGCGGATCAGGTGATGATATGAAGAGTACAACTGGGTATTGTTTCTCGTTAGGAACATCATGTTTCTCATGGAGCTCGAGGAAGCAAGGTATCGTTGCACAATCTACCGTAGAAGCTGAATTTGTTGCAGCTACTGAAGCATCAAAGCAAGCAATTTGGCTCAAGAAAATTCTGAAAGATTTCTCTGTTGATAGCCAAGAACCAACCGAGATTTTTATTGACAATCAAGCTGCGATTGCAATCTCCCAGAACCCGGTGTTTCATGGCAAGACCAAACATTTCAAGATCAAGTATTATTTCCTGCGAGA
>NW_010969397.1:0-372 GCF_000463585.1 Tarenaya hassleriana | reverse complement strand
AATTTCATGAAACGTTGAATGTCTATTTTCCTATATTGCAACACGTAATCGGTCAATTAGGGAGCTTGATTCTTGTGGTCGTTGCACATCTCCACCATACAAATTGACTCCTTATTTTCTTCTATTTATTTCCATTTTATGTATATAAAATCTTAGTTTCCATTTATTTGTACGATAATTCCTTTCTTGTTTTGTCTAGGATTTCTATTTATTTTGTAAACTTTCTCATGCATGAATATACCAAATATCTCTTCCATTTTGATCATCTTCTTCCCCTTCTCCATGACTATGATCTAACCCAAATTTACCAATCTTTATTCTCTTTTTCTCCATTCTTAATTCTTCTATACTATCCAATCACTAAATTCCACA
>NW_010969396.1:0-372 GCF_000463585.1 Tarenaya hassleriana | reverse complement strand
GGGTTGTTCTCCTCTCTGTCTTTTTCATCCAGTGCCCGCACTGCGTCAGAAAATCTTCGTCTTCGATCTCTCTTCGCAACGCAATAAAGAAGTCTAACTCGGCATCTGTCTTTTCTTTTAAGTCATTGATCTTATATCATCTATAAGCAGGGGGGTCTGCGTTCACTATTAAGCCTACGCCCGTCCATTCCTTTTAAGCTTGATCCCGCCCATAGACTCCTTACGCTCTTCGACTGAACTCGTAGGCTCTGCGCGGTCGGAACCCAGTTCGAGAACCTTTTAGATTCCTTTCACCAAGTCATCGCCAGCTTTTATCCCTTGGGGCGAGTTCCTTTCTTGTCTTGCCCAAAAACAACTTTCTTTATTCTTCTC
>NW_010969395.1:0-372 GCF_000463585.1 Tarenaya hassleriana | reverse complement strand
AGAATGAGTTGTTACACTCATCCTCATGCTATTTAGGTAGACATCTAATGTCAATCACATCTAATGTGACTCATAGAACCTTTATGAGACTATGATATCAAATATCATTGCATACTCGTCTCATCTGTACCTTTAAGTCTCAAGTCAAACTTGACAACCTAACCTAAGGTAAATCATATTCAAGCTGTGGGAACCATGATTTCCCACCTTGCCTCACAAAGATAATCCGGCACGCTCAGCTTTGGCATGATCCGTGTTACGGACGATGGATGCCTTGACAAGTGCTCTAGTAATGGAAGGTACACACTTAGCATTACATAAAAGGGATTTTTAAAACCACACTTAGATCAAACATCTACTTTCAAGCTATGA
>NW_010969394.1:0-372 GCF_000463585.1 Tarenaya hassleriana | reverse complement strand
AATGGGTTTCGTTTCTACAAGTAATCAAGCTTCAAAAGAGGTTTGTTTCTTCTACAATTTATAGACAAGTCTACATTATGATCTTGTTTTCTTGTCCCGATTCATGTCGGGAAAACAATCTTATGGGGAAAGCTAAGTTGAAATAGAGTTACCTGGATTGATGGATCGGTCTGAAGTATATGAAAAGCGTCGAAGAGTCTGTCTTGCATATAAGCATGTAGCTGCTGCAGATGTCTTAAGTTGCAGAGCTGCAATGACGGCTCAGTCCAATCTAGGAACCCTAACCCATCTGACAAAACGCTGCCATTGAACTCATCCTCTGACATCGAAGCTTCATCTTCCGCATCAGCGTTTGTATCACCACTCAACATC
>NW_010969393.1:0-372 GCF_000463585.1 Tarenaya hassleriana | reverse complement strand
TAGAATTTGCGCCGAGGAAGACGTACCTTAGCCCTTGAGGTAGAGGTTTCAATTCCACTTGCGGGACATGTTTGGGATCCCAATCAACATGTGTATCTCCTCTTGGGGCTTGAGGCGCGTCAGGCATAGCTTGAGTGGTCGCGAGGAGGGCCTCGAAATGCAATTCTTCCGGCTCAGGTACACATGGGCGGGTCGTCTGATAATCCGAGCGGACGCTCGTTCTCTTCGAAAATGAGTCGATTTTGCTCAGACTTTTCGGGCGGTCCACCTGAAATGTCGGACGTGTTGGTTTAGTGCTCTATGATATACTGTTTGCAAGCTTTACTTGGATGCATTTGATGTATTGACGCTTTCTATGATTTATGGATTAGT
>NW_010969392.1:0-372 GCF_000463585.1 Tarenaya hassleriana | reverse complement strand
GTATTCCTCGCAGCAAGAAATACAACGTTGAGCTTGTTTATTGAGAGGCTCTACTCTCCCCTTTCCTCACTTTCTCTCTATTTTTCTGGATACCTCTCACCATACAGACTCACCATAGATATAGGACTAGCTAATTAACCAGCTGATGTGTCAGCATAAACGACAGCTAGGCAAAAATAGAAATAAGAAATGACCGACAGGTGATAACAACCTTGGAATCTTCATAACGGATTTTATTCTTCTCCCATGCGTTCCTTGCTCCCCTTAATTCAGCGTCCCATTAGACTTCTCCTTCTTCTGGGCTTGTCTCTTGCTGGGCCGCCTCCTTCTTCCTGGTGCGTCTCCTGACGAAGGCCCGAAATGGCTTATCAA
>NW_010969391.1:0-21735 GCF_000463585.1 Tarenaya hassleriana | reverse complement strand
TATATTTTTTTATTAAAATATAATACTAAAAAATAATATCAAATCATAACACTAAACAAAAATCATCATCATTATATATATATATATATTAGAGTTTTATATAATTTTTAATGAGTATATTTTAGTTTTTTTGTTAAAACGTCGGAAACTGCTATCAAAACGCAAGTTAAAAGTTGCGATTAGAAAACACAAGTTTGACTGCGGTTGCGGGTGATTGTGGTTCAACCAGTTAATTTTTCAATCGTCTGCAACCGCGGAAATCGCAACCGCTCCGTTTACGGATAGCGACGGTGCAACCAGTCGTCCCCTTAGTTTGAGTCGCCCCCTTAGTTTGATGACATGAGAGTTCGATTATTTCGATTTAATTAGGTCTGTATTTAATTTTTATTGTAAAAAATTTATTTTTCAAAAACAATTATCAATTTTTTCTATTATTTTTTTAATCTTCGTTTCGGTTTGGTTTTAATTTTTCGAAATTTAAAAAAATTTTATATCACACTCGATTCGATTAAGGTTACGTGGATTCGGTTTGTTTTCTCTATTCACTTAATAACGAAAATGTTCACCTAATTGATAGATATTGTGTTCTTAAATTTTAGTCGCACTCTTTATATCCGTGCAAATGTACAATTTGGACCGTTTCTATCTATGATTGATATAATTATGTGTATATAAATATATGTATGTAGATCATTTACTCGATACTTACTCTCTGGTCCAATGTCAATACAAACATATTGCAAATCTTTTTTTTTTTGAATATTTATTTGAATCCGGAAAAAAAAAAGTGAAAATCTATTGAAGATTTTTAATTAGAAAATTCGTATAGGAAAAGGTCACATTTTGCAAAGTTGGTGTAGGAAAATGTCATTTTCCCTATATAAATATATGTATTGCAAATCTTCATTTTTTTTTTGAATATTTATTTGAATTCGGAAAAAAAAAAAGTGAAAATCTATTGAAGATTTTTAATTAACTTTCTAGCCTTTTTCTCGGCGCGTTGTTTAGTAACAGACTAGGCGACAAAAATGCTTTTCACCCTTTTAACTGTCCTCTCGCAGCAATTACATTACATGCTGGCCACTTAATTTAACCTTATGATTAGTGAAATCCACTATTATTATCCCTCCAAATATAATGATACCTATCCATTTTACGATTAACCTTTCACATATTCTGTGGATTTTGATAAATTATGAATACATATCAAATTAATCACACCAGAGCCACATATAATAAATTCTTCTTCTTTTTTTTGTAAATTTTTAAACTAAATTACTGAAATTTTAGCTATGGCAAAATTGACTATCAATATGTATACACACACAAAACATTGATAGATTAGACCAAAAAAACAACAATAATAATCAAAGAAAAAGTGAATATTATAAGTGTCCTAAGAGAGAACTAATATATTATATTTCATACCAAAAAAACTATTATATGCATACTATATTTTATATAAAATTTCACAAAAAAATGGTATTCGTTAAGAAAAAGCACTAGAAGGAATACAGAGACGTCCACCATACTCTATAATATCTCTACATCCTGTTTACAGTGCCGTCATAGTAGTCTCTCCAGACCTCTCTCTCTCTCTCTCTCTCTCTCTCTCTCTCTCTCTCAGTCACCGTCTCTCCCCTTTGTCATATTGGATTCCGTATTTGGGCCAATAATTTGATCTGAGCTTCTTCTTGGATCATCTCTCTCATCGGCAAAAGGAAAAAAAAAAGGATCTTTTTCACTGTGTGTGTGTGCAGACAGAGATTGCATCAACCGATCATGGCGGTTTTACTTCATCTGTTTCTCGTCTTCTCCATGATTTCCTATTCAAGTAAGCTTCCCTCTCTCCCTCTCTCTTCTTTCTTTTTTCTTCGTTTTTGTTTCCTTGTTCTTGGTTTAGCTGCAAATGGTTCAAGGGTTTTTCCTGGATCTTCATGTAGCTTTTTGCTCTGCTTGAAGCTTATCTTCTGCTAGTTTGCTTTTTGGGTTTTCTCATGGAAATTCCCCTTTTGTGTTCTTTGGAGATTTGTCTATTCGTCTCTCTAATCTTCGGTTGTGATAAAAATAGAAAATTTTCAGTGTTCAAATCACTCTTACCTAACAGAAAAACCTCAATCTTCTGGAATGGTAAGAGTGATATCATAAGAAAAAAATGGAAAAAATAACAGAAATTTATCTGTCACCGTATTTCCAAAAAAAAATCTCTCTCTCTATGATCTCAAGCTTAAAGAAAACAACTTTATCCACCATTTCCAGAAAGAATTAGTTGCCCTTGTTCAAAATCTGGAATTTTTAACTGAACCCGCGAATCTAATGTCTGTTTCGGACACGGCAGACGCGGCGTACTGTGTATGCAAAGACGGTGTAGGGGAAGCAGTTCTTCAAAAGGCCATAGACTACGCATGTGGAGCAGGAGCTGATTGTACTCAGATCCAACAGAACGGTCAGTGTTTCCAACCCAACACCGTCAAGAGCCACTGTGACGTCGCCGTCAACAGCTACTACCAGCGCAAAGCCTCCTCCGGTGCCACCTGTGACTTTAGCGGCGCCGCCGTCCTCACCAACTCTGCTCCTTCCAGTAATCAGAAATTTACCCTTCTGTCTATAAAAACCAGATCTTTTGATTTCGTTTGCTAATTTTATCCCTCTCTGTTGATCTTGCAGCCGCTTCAACCTGTTTATCTGGTTCCGGGTATGTTATATCAGAACTTTATTTCAGCTTTAGCCTGATGATTGCTCCGGATAGTTGTCTTTAAGCTGTTCTTTTGCAAGCTTTTTTGAGTTGGTAAGAGGTCTGATATAGACACAAGGAAATCATTCTTTTGCATCTGCTAGGTCTGGTTCTTGAGCTCTAGAAGTTGATTTGTGCTCTTCTGGGTAGATACATCTATCAAATGGGGGATTATGATCATTGTACCATGTCTGAAATGGGGATTATGAATGATCATCATACCATGTCTAAAAAGATCAAATATTATCTGTCAAACTATCAACATATTATGAATTTTCCCTGTTTATTGATTGTATCGGATATGATTGATTGCTGTTTTACTTGTTTGCTTCTACAGCTCATCCGGAACTCCAACCACTGTGGGTCCGACCACAGGTACTCCAACCACTGGGACCCCGACCACTGGAACTCCGACCACCGGAACGCCTACAACCGGGACTCCGACCACAGGAACACCGACGACTGGAACGCCAACCACAGGAACGCCGAACACGGGAATGCCCACCACTGGAACTCCGACAATGGGCACTCCAACCACTGGGAACCCAACTTCATCTTCTTCGTCTGTGTTTCCGGGCACGACCCTTGGTCCCACGGGAAGCGGCGGCTTGGGTGATCCGAGCGCCGGAGAATCTCTCTCCTCTGTCCAAGCAACCACTAGCACTGTCTTCTTGCTAACCGTAGCTGTGCTAATGTGGGTCTAGATGAGAGATCTCAGTCAGTTGCTGTTTTTTTATCAACCGCTGATAGTTTACCAGTGGGATTACGCAACGGTTATATATCTCTCTTTCTCACTTTCTCTCGTAGGGTTTGAAGGAATTGGAACGGCAGAGACGACACGCTTCTTTTTCTCTCTTAGTATTTCTGGGCTGTATAACCTAAAAATCAAGAGCTTTTTTTTTTTTTTTTGTATATTCTGAGAATGAGATGCTCTTTGTTTGCTGTGCTCTTTTATGTTGTCGAATGCGCATATCATCATCCTTCCCATCAGTGAATCCCGCATGATTTACAAGTGGGATTTGCATAACTAATCAAAACCCATCTTTTTATGGTAAATGCTGCAATGGAAAGGCGCATCCTTTATCCAGAGTTCCATCGGGAAAGACGGTTGCTTTTCTGAAACGGAGTGTTGTGTTGTAAACGCGTTTAATTTGATTCCTGCGCGGCTGGTGGAGAGATTCACTTTCCCGGAAAATTCGAAGGATTCTCTCACCTTTTTCAACGTCAAAAATTTCCAAAACAATACGCGCAGGCAGGAAGAGAATGACGCTATCTACGTTTTCGGTTGGTGGTCTGGAGAAAGAAATATCTCAGAAGCAGAACAGATATTTCTGCTCTGTTCCATTTTCTAACAGAGCGAGTTCGTAGATTCTCTTGGGTTTGTTTCATTTAGATCATTGAAGCTTTGAATCGGATACTGCTCCGTAGTGGGGAAGAAGAATCTGATTCCTATCGACCCGTTTCGTCATCTGTCGAATCTCTTGCTGATTCCGAAATTGGTTACTTTTTTCCGTAGTTTGGATTGAAAAGACGATCGCTTTCCATTGGTTCAAACCCGGAATGATCGCTGTTAGAAGATGAATTCAGAATCATGAAAACGTTTTTTTACAAACATGGATTAGGCGCTGAATCTGGGTTTTGAAGTAGTTGGTTCTTCATGGCGTGTCTGTCTATTTATGGCGTTCCACGTGGCGATTTATTACAGGAGGATGGGTTTGAATTCCTTATTTTGAGATCATCATCGTACAGGAGGAATTCCATTCCAACATCAATTCCGAGGGAAATTTCAGTTAAAAAGGATGGCGCGAAAAGCAGCCATTTTTGGCTAAGAGTTGATCCCGCAATAGTGGGAGCACCTTCGGTCGGAAAATCTGGGGAAAAAAAATCATTGAAACTGTAATTTTCCTTTTTTTTTTCTCTGGGCTATTCAAAAGATTATCCCTTTCTTTTGGTTTCGTGTTCAAAGATTCTTGGTTGTTGCTGTCTCCAGATTATTTCTACAACTTTCAGATATTCAGAGATCCATTCGTCTGTTGAAGTCGAATTTCTCCGACATCTGTTTGATCGTCTGAGAATATTCTACCATTTTGTTCTCCTGGATTCAAGAGAAGAATCAAGAGGATTACGAGGATTGCTGTTGAGGGTGAAGTAAAGGGCACCAAGAACTAGGGTTCGTCGGGAATTTCATGGATATCCATAGGCATACGTAAGCATATATTCTGTTTTACATTTTTCATAAGGATTCGATCATTCATGATATGAAATGCGAAGGATGGATTAAGTGAAGAAAATCTCTCATTTAGGAAACATATACAGATTTACCATGCAACTTCGATTCCAGAAGCCTCATGGGATCATAACGTGAACTTGAGCATGCCCTTTCTTGTGTTTTACGTAAACAATTTCAAGGAAGATTAGGGTTTTGATTTCTTTTTTTTGGGAACTTTCTAGTATATGGAACCGAATCACACGAAGAAACACAGTCATGGATCAAGCAGAAGCAAAGGAAGTAGGAGTGGAAGTGATGGAGATGGAGAGTCAACGGCCAGAGAAAGGAATGAAAAGAAGAGTCTGTTCCAGATAGGAGGGGGCATTCCCAGCTTCGAGGATATCAATGATCGTCTCAAGAAAGATACAGAAGCCATCCATGGGATACAGATCTCCATGGGGTCCACATCCCCATCCCCATCATCATCATCATCCCCATCACCATCATCATCATCATCGGATGACATGATAGAGCTGAAAGCAAAGCAGGATACAAAACCCCATGTATCTTCAGGATTAGGCCAATCACAAGGGTCCCCAGACAATAAAACACCGAGATTTCGAGTGTCTGTCCAGACAAATGCATCGGCATGGCTTCCTCCGTTGTCCCCGACAAAGTCACCGCCAGTTCAAGTGATGGAAAGGGAAGGATACGATCCACAGAGAATACCGTCATCCATATTCGAAAAGAGTGAGGCTTTGGATTGGAGTGCAGCTTCGAACGAGTCGCTGTTTAGTCTAAGGATAGGTGATAACTTTCTAGCAAGGGATCAAGACTTCAGTCTAGCGAGGATTCGTGACATCAGTCTAGCAAGGGATAATGTTTTTTCTTACAGCGACTTCAAATCTGAGGAACTTATAAAATCGGGCGAGCTTTTAGCTTACTGCCCGTCTCTTCCTATTCATATCGAGGATTCAGAAGGGAAGACCTCTGATGCCGAGGAGGAGGAGGAGGAAAGGAATGGAGAAGCTGAGACAATCATGGAGACTGAATCAGAAGCGAAGTCATCAATGCCGATCCTTTCATGGAGGGACCTCAGTGAATTAGATCATAATTCAGACCGAACCCTAAGCCATTCGAATAACTCAGATCAAAGGCCGACAAGTTTGCAATCTTTTTCATCTCCGGAGTAAGTATGTCTCTTTTGAACAAACCCGCCTGGTTCATGCTTCTTATAAGGTAATTCCATCTTTTTCTAAGCGTTGTTAGTTTCTCGCCCAAAATTGCAGAAGGAAAAAGAGCGAGAAGAAAACTAAGACAGCTACAAAGAACATCAAGAAAAAGAAAAAGAGGTGTTGTTGCTGCTGCTGCTGCTGCTGCAAGAACTGTCGGACATGTCCATGTCCAAACAATGGCTGTTTCTCGAGCTGATAAAAAAAATACCTAGTTTTAAATTTAAATAAATTGTGCCTCTTCTCCTGCCGCCATTGTTGCAGCAGATGGAGGTCGTGCTGTTATGACTGCTTCTGCTGTCGTTCTTCCTGCTGCTATTCCAGGTACAACCATTTCTAGTTTCTTCCGAGACTGATTCTGTTTTCTTTTCACATGATTCGATCTCCTTCTTCTGTTATGTTCTTTGAACGATCTTATAGTAACTTGTAACTCAAGCAAATGATTCAAATTATGCCGTTTGTCTGGTCTCCTTTGATTGGATTCATTGCACAAGTGTTAATGGGGAAATAAATATGTGGTAAGAGAGTAAAATTAGATTTTGAGATATTATTGGAAATAATAATAGATACAATATTATTATATCAAATATTGTGTATTTGATTTATTTTCATTGTATTTATATTTCTTTTTTATCTCTTTTGTTAATATTTTTTATAAATATATAAATTATTTTCATTGTAATTTAATAAAAAAAAATAGATGTAACAATAAAATTAATTCTGTTATTTTATCTTTCGGTTCTTTTTTATTTATTTATTTATCTTTTATATTTTATTTTTCAAGTTAAATCTGACATTTGAACAGATAGGGACAAAGAGCATAAAGAAGCACAGCGCAAGTACTGGTTCTTGTTGCTTAGATTTAGATTACGTACTGTCAAATGATAACAAATTTACTAAATATGTTCACATAATTTTATTTTGTTTGTAACTCATCTGGATACTAAACAGTTCAAATTAAGAATATATATATATATATATTAAAAGGATTACAGACAGCTCAGAAGGTCATGGGAGGCACCCAAAACGTATCCCCAAAATTTGTAATCCACTTTATATTATTTTTTAATATCTAATAATATATTTGTAGATTTTCCCCTTTGATACTGACATTTATCTTATAATTGATTGTTTACATCTATCTATGCAAACAGTTGTAACCCTGTTACGGGAAATATTCCAGAAAATAAAAATAGTTGTAACCCTATTTGTTGACAACGACGGAGGCGTTGGAGATTTGGTTTGCAATTTCGGTTTTTGGCGAAACCCGAGAAAAAGAGAATTGATTTCAATTAAACCGAGAAGGTCAAAACGCAGCGTATCAAGAACGGGGCATTTTAAACTTGTATACGGCATGCTCCCTTCCATTTTCCGTTCCGTTTTTAAACTTAAACAACGCCGTATTTTTTACGTCATCTTGACGCTAATTTAACCACGTCTCCGTAGGGAAAACAAAGTTAAAATCTCAGATCCTTACGTAAAAAATAAAATTGGAAAATAATACGATTCGGAATCTAATAATGGACCAAAAGTGGGTCCCACTCAAAGGTGTAGTCTAGCAAGAAGCCGCCATGTGTTGACCTTGTGACCCATGAATTGACTTGTCGTGGGCCCCATCTGACTTGTCTCCTTTCCAACAAAATTAGGGACAACTAAAATTCCGCCTCTGTTCCCAATTAAATAAATATCCTTTTAAATCCTTCTGAGTCGGACACCGGATATCAGAACGTGTCTCAATCTATAGAGCGGACGAAAACGATATCAGAACAGCATCACAGATCTGAGAAAATTTATCGTCCTACGCAATAGACGGCAAATTACGTAGAGCAGATAAATCAGTCTCGTAAAACTGACCGGTTTAAGGAAAATTTAAATCACAATTTTTTTTATGAGTATTGATCTGATATATATATATATAACACAAATTTGAGAAGAAAATGGATATATTAATTGAAACTCCAGATATTTTATTTTATTTTTATATATGTTAAAGATGTTAAAATATACAAATTCAAGATTTTGTTACATGGGTTTTCATATAATCGAGTCTTTTTTGTATGATATGGGTGTATCCGTATTATACTTTAAATTCCTATATTATTGCGAAAGTTAATGAAAAGTAGATGATTTTTCTGAATTTTTTTTTTAAAAAAATGTCTAAAGTTCAAAGCTCGTCTCTTTTACGATAGTTTTGTGGAAATTATTTCCTTGTTTGACTATTTCCATTACATCAACAGCTTCGCCTTTCTTGGTTATCGGGCAGGGAACTCTGGTTCTTTAATGTCGTTTTCTTCTGGGTAAAACATTAATCTCTTCCTTCCAATATCGGATTCGGACAGAGGGGGAAGAGAAAAGTTTTGATTTTCGCGGGGATCTTTGGGAAGAGGAGATTTGGGTTTTTGACTTTCGCCGGGATTAATTTCCTGCGGAGAAAATGAGGAACAGTCTTCTCTGGAAAACCATGTTCTGGGTCGTCTTGTTTTCGCTTTCATTTTCCCGGAAAGTGCTTTCCGGGAATGTTTTCCATGACAGAACTGTTCTGCTGGAGCTGAAGAGAAGTTTCACCGATCCAAATGGGATACTCTCGAGCTGGGATTCCGACAGCTCAAACCACTGTTCTTGGTACGGTGTCTCCTGCGACTCCAAGTCAAGGGTCGTCTCTCTGATTCTCAGAGGCTGCCGCCGTGGGGATCAAGGTGGTTTTGACTTTGCAGATTTACCTTCCTGTTCCCTTAGATTAGGAGGTGAAATCTCGTCGGCTGTCGGTAAACTTGCTGAAATTAGGGTTTTGTCTCTTGCCTTCAACTATTTGAGCGGTGAATTACCTGAGGAGATTTGGGGATTGGAGAAACTGGAGGTGCTTGACCTTCAAGGTAATAGCTTTCTCAGGAAATTTCCAGGGAGATTTTCTGGGTTGAAGAGAATCGGGGTTTTGAATCTAGGGCTTTATCAGATTCCATCTGAGAATATGCTTGTGCCGCTGATTCTGGCTAAGGACGAGATTCTTGAATCGTCTAGGAACAGAATCAAGCTTCGAAAGCTTATGGAATCCGATGATGGAGATGAGAACCCTAAAAACAAAATGGGTCCGAATCCGGACACCGAAACGGGCCAATCTCCGCCTGGTAAAGACGGTTTGTACCCGATAGAGATCGCTTCGATCGTGTCAGCTTCAGTCATTGTCTTTGTCCTTCTCGTACTCGTCGTCTTGTTCATCTACACGAGGAAATGGAAGCGGAATTCTCAGGTTCAGGTAGCCGAAACGAGGGAGATCAGAGTGTTTGTGGACATCGGAGTTCCTCTAACGTATGAGAAAATCGTTAGGGCAGCAGGTTACTTCAGTAACTCGAACTGCATCGGCCATGGTGGCTTTGGTTCCACATACAAAGCCGAGGTGTCTCCAAACGTTGTAATTGCCGTCAAGAGGCTCTCTGTCGGGAGATTTCAAGGGGTTCAACAGTTTCACGCTGAGATAATGACGCTGGAAATGGTTAGACACCCGAATCTCGTTACCCTAATCGGGTACCACGCAAGTGAGACCGAGATGTTCCTCATTTACAATTACTTACCCGGTGGAAACCTCGAGGATGTCATCAAGGAAAGATCAGAATCCAATCTCGACTGGAAGATCCTTCACAAGATCGCGTTGGATATAGCCCGAGCCCTTGCCTACCTCCATGACCAATGTTCTCCCAAGGTTTTGCACCGAGACATCAAACCGAGCAACATACTTTTGGACAACAACTACAATGCGTATCTGTCTGATTTCGGGCTGTCCAGATTGGTGGGAACTTCGCAGTCCCATGTCACAACAGGCGTGGCTGGAACATTCGGGTACGTGGCTCCAGAATACGCAATGACATGCCGTGTTTCTGAGAAGGCGGATGTTTACAGTTACGGGATAGTGCTGCTCGAGCTGATATCGGAGAAACGGGCGTTGGATCCGACGTTTTCTTCGCAGGAGAACATCGTGTCGTGGGCACATACGATGTTAAAACAAGGCAGGGCTAAGGATGTTTTCGCGAAAGGGCTGTGGGATTCGGGTCCACAGGACGATCTAGTCGAGGTTCTGCATTTGGCCCTCAAGTGCACTGTCGATAGCCTCTCTACTCGACCGACCATGAAACAGGTGGTTCAGCATCTCAAACATAGCCAGCCCTCTAAATGAACCCAAATGTCTGACCCCCATGGCTCTCCTCTGAAACAGGCGGTTCAACATCTGACACAGAACCTGCCCCTCTGAATGAACCCAAAGGTCTTGCCATAGCTGTAGCCCGTTTAGAGTTCAGATCAGAAGTCTCTCTTCTACAGCGGGTGTTTGCTTTTTTTTTCTTTTTTTTTTTTTTGCTTGTCTTGTTAGTGTTATTGTTCTTGGCAATGTGCTTGATTTAGAAGGGGAAAAAAAAAACTTTTTCCAATTTGGAAGATATAACCCTTACATTAGAACCAGAAACTTAATCTGCTCAAGTACACTGCGTAGGTTGTTACATTCTGATGCAGACTAAAGATTAGGGACAACTAAAATTCCGCCTCTGTTCCCAATTAAATAAATATCCTTTTAAATCCTTCGAGTGGGAGACCGGATATCAGAACGTGTTTCAATCTATAGAGCGGACAAAAACGATATCAGAACAGCATCACAGATTTGAGAAAATTTATCGTCCTATGCAATAGGCGGCAAACTACGTAGAGCAGGTAAATCAGTCTCGTAAAACTGACCGGTTTAAGGAAAATTTAAATCACAACTTTTTTATGAGTATTGATCTAATATATATATATATATATATATATATATATATAACACAAATTTGAGAAGAAAATGGGTATATTAATTGAAACTCCAGATATTTTATTTTATTTTTATATATGTTAAAGATGTTAAAATATACAAATTCAAGATTTTGTTACATGGGTTTTCATATAATCGAGTCTTTTTTGTATGATATGGGTGTATCCGTATTATACTATAAACTTCCTATATTATTGCGAAAGTTAATGAAAAGTAGATGATTTTTCTGATTTTTTTTTTTTAAAAAAATGTCTAAAGTTCAGAGCTCGTCTCTTTTACGATAGTTTTGTGGAAATTATTTCCTTGTTTGACTATTTCCATTACATCAACAGCTTCGCCTTTCTTGGTTATCGGGCAGGGAACTCTGGTTCTTTAATGTCGTTTTCTTCTGGGTAAAACATTAATCTCTTCCTTCCAATATCGGATTCGGACAGAGGGGGAAGAGAAAAGTTTTGATTTTCGCGGGGGAGAGAAATAAGAACTCTCTATTCATGTACATGTCCGGAGGTAAATTGTACGGTGTTAAAATCACCGGCCAGTAATTCGGACCAGACATCCCAAATGGAATAAATTCATCCATGCATAATGCCAGGTATACGTTTCTAGATTCGCTTGCAAAACCAGGAAATAACCGTTGCAAGTATTTCCAAGCCAAAGCATCGGATGAATGATGCATTTCTTCTTCGGGCGACGAATGTTCAACATGCCACCGCATATGCGATGCTGTCTTCTCGGATTGATATAACCTTTTCAAACGGTCTGTTACAGGAATGTAAAACATTCTCTTCAAAGGAATCAACTTGCCTTTCTTTGAAGATTTTCGGCGTGGGTCATATCTGCCTTTTCCACAAAAACGACATTCCATCAATTCTGCAACTTCTTTCCAGAAAATCATACAGTTATCTTCACAAACATCAATCTTTCGGTAAGGTAGACCCAATGTACGCATCAGACTCTTTGTCTCATAATATATTATATTGCAGTGTTACCTTCTGGAAGATACTGTTTAAACATCTGGATGAATCCGTCCATGCATCTCTCTGGAAGATTATAGTCAGTCTTCATGCTCATCAGTTGTGAAGACAACGATAATCTTGAAAGTCCTTGTACGCTTCCTTCGTAAATCAGAGTATTCGCCGTGTGAAGCATGTCATAAAATCGTTTTGCTTCAGCATTGGGTTCTTCCTCCATACACGGAGAAGGTTGCACCACTCACCATCTCTACGTATGGATTCCTTTCTTCTTCTTCAATGATAGCAGGTTGCACCACGTGAAGTTGTTCTTCTGGGTCATGTGATGATGATATGACGTATCATACATTTTTCTATGAGCGAGCCAAACAAAATAGTTGGACATGAACCCTCTCCTGTAAACGTGATTCCACACTTCATGTTGAGTTCGCCATTTTCGATTCTCACACTTCGGACACGGGCAGGGCAACTTCGAATTCTCAACATACGACATTTGACTTGTTGCAAACGCCATAAATTGCTTTAATCCCTCTTCAAACTCTCGAGATATTTGATTATTGGACAAATCAATTCGCCCATACATCCATATTCTTGAAGAAAAAAACATTTTTTTTCTGTGATTTTTTCTTTATTTCCTTTTCTCATACTCTAGCAACTGTCGGTCGTGGATATTTATAATTAAACACATCGACATATTTGCGACAGACATATTTGTCGTAACAAAGATTACGACAGATTTGCGACAACATTGCTATAGAAATTAGGTGGCACACAAAACACATTTGTAACTACCTTTGCGACAGTGTCAGTGTTGTCGCCAAATTGTCGCAAAGTGATTACGATAGATACATTTGTCACAAATTCAGTCGTTAAATAACAACATACAGACTATCGCAAAATGTCGGTCGCAGGTTGTCGTCAACTATCATAAAAACTTGGCGATAGATGTTTGTGTCGTAATCTGTCGGAAAGTTCCAACAAAACTTGCGACAGAGTGCGACAGGATTCAGATTTCGATTTTCAGTCGCGTATCTGTTGTAATCTGTCGCATATTGTTTGCGGCAGATTAACTGTAATACCCCGAATCAAGATTCGAAAATTTTAATTAGTTTCCGGAAAAAGAAAAATTCGATCGACGAGTCTTAAAGACCTTAAAAATGGACCATAAAGTATCGGGACAAGGTCCGGGAATCACCACATGTGAAAGAGACGAGAAAACGATGAAAAACGGGAAACAGGACGTCTGGACTGACCGGTCTAAGAGGCAGACCGACCGGTCCAGCGTGACAGACACATGTGCAAATCCAGCTCGAGTTGCCGACTTCAGACAGGCTTTTCTCAGCGCGTGGGGTACCAAATGACGTGTCGTGACCACCCCCGGACCCTCCACGATGCAGACTTTACAGTGGGAATGAGCTAGTGCTCATGTGACTCGTCCTTGTCGATGAAAAACCTCTGAAAAGATGGCACCTCAGCCATTTTTCTCTGCAGAAGAAGAACCTAGCAGAAAGAGAAGAAAGAGAGAGAGAGGAAGAGAAAGAGACTGAGAGAAGAGGAAGGGAGCTCGGGGAAGCACAGAGGGACAACCTTAGAAGGTCTGGAAGGATCATCGGCATTGGAATCACCGGAAAACACCATGAACTCCAGCCAAAATCAGATCCGAATCTGATTAATTTGAGTGGCTCGAGTTGCCTCTGTGTGAGCTCATTTTCATCATTGTTATGGTGTTAATTCGATGAACCTGGACATGATTAGAAAGTGGAAGTTGCAATGAACACATAGAAACAAACGGAACTCGATTTGGTGAAGAAACGAGTAAGATATGAAAATTTGAAAATCGAAGAAAAACTGTAAATTTCATAGAAGAACACAAACTTGTTCTAATTCCGAGACTTTCGGGTCATTACCCAGAAAATAGGTGTGATAATTGAATGAATTGATGGTTAGAATCAAAAGGGGACATTTCAGTGAACATTTAGAAACAAATGGCGCTCAATTT
The DNA here is from genome assembly GCF_000463585.1 of Tarenaya hassleriana. NCBI lineage: Eukaryota > Viridiplantae > Streptophyta > Magnoliopsida > Brassicales > Cleomaceae > Tarenaya > Tarenaya hassleriana. The sequence continues at coordinate 7,801 of NW_010969391.1, read as the reverse complement.
GGACAAGAAATGAGTAAGTTATGAGCCAACGAAGTCGTACCGAAATCTGGGACGAAATCGCGAAATCACGATGTCTCCAGGCTCTAGACCGATCGGTCCAGACCTTGAAAATGCCTGAAATGCCCGAAAATGCCTGGACCGACCGGTCCAGACCTCGGGAATGCCTGGACTGACCGGTCCAGACTAGAAAATTGATAAAATTGAGCCAAAAACGTCTTGGGATGAGATATAACCCTTGGATCGACCAAACTATGTGAAAAATGAGTCGGAACAACGACAAAACATAACAGGGAAGAATCTGAATAAATCAATAATTTGAATGCGTGGTGAGATGTGCGACATACACCGAGTGAATCGTTGTATGATGAGTGGATTTATTTCCGATGGGTCACGAGAAACAAAGACGAAGCCGCCGCCGTCGCTCGGCCCCGACCCGAACCAGAATCCTCCTGGTTCTTGCTGCTTCGAAGCTTCTCGTTCCTTCTTCTCTTCGCCGCCATTCTCCTTAACGTCTGCATCTCCTTCCTCTTCCTCCACTCCTCCTCCGTCTCCACCGGCAACGATGTCGTCCTCGTCAAACCTGTGCTTCGCGCCGCCGACGAGGGACAACCCTCCGTCGTCACTGCCTCCTTCTCCGTATTCCCCGCCGTCGCTGCCGTCGGCTTCTCCTCCCGGCAAATTGGCATCGTTCCCACGACCGAGGACGATCTCGTTAGCTTGTTCAGACCAGTACCGGTCTTGTCGATCCCGAATCTGCCGCCGAGAGACAAACCCAGATTGAGTTCGATCTTGTCTTCGTCATCTTCGTCGTCATCTTCATCATCATCATCGGGTTCAGAGGAAGCAGGGATGAAACTCTGAAGAAGATCTCTGGGGAAGAAAGAGGTGTTGGTCGACGCCATTTCTCTGCTGCTCTCTACTCTTTTTCCTTTGTCTGATTCAGCCATTTCTGGTTTTAGAAGAGATGAAAAGAAAAAAGAAAAAAAAAATACAGAGAGACAAAAAAAAAATGTTTAAGGAAGGTGATGTAACAGTAATGACCAGATTTTGATCCAACCCATATCCAAACCAGCTTCCATCTTATAATTTTTTTTTTATGGTAATTATTTCACAAAACTGGGCAGACAATGCGAATGCTGCACTAAACATATAACTCCTTTTTTCAAATAAAAATACATGGGGGATAAATAAATAAGGGAAGAAAATCAAATTTCCTCATACGGATGATTCTGTAAAATTCAATTCAATTCAATTATTTCCCTAAATTCGCATAGAAACCCATTAATAAAATAAATAAATAAATTGCATAAAAATTTTCGTCATAATTAGACTCTGGTATAGCCAAAATAATAATAACAATAACTGTATACTGTTTTTTTACATATATAGGACGTCGTTTATACTTTATACGATAAGATCTGCTCTCCAACAACATTTTTTATTTTTATTTTTATATAGGGAGCTGATAAGTTATCCTAGCAAAATAGGATAAAATAATATAGCTTTATTTTATTAATAATTAATGTACCTAGTTAGAAACACCTTCTATTTTCAACAAATAATTAAAATCCAAATATTTCTTCATAGTAACTGAAATTTCAGATATTTGCTCAAATTCCAAATAACTGTAGTCTGTGAATATTTGTATAGAATATTCAAAACCATTTTAAAAATAAAACGATCAATGATTTCAATATATAAGAATAAATTGAACCGAATCAAATAACTATATTAATTAAATTATAAAATAATTAGATATAAGTTCAAAATTAATTGCATAATTTCATTCAATCAGATATAAAATAATAAATGTGAAAAAATAGGATATTGAGACCGAGCATATCTATCATTTCTCAATATAAATGAGAATGACAAGAATACCCCTGCACAGTGATTCGTCGAAAGGCCGAGAGAAAGTAGCTAAGGGAGAGGAGCCACGTGGAGATCAGGTAATCCCTCGTTGTGACACGTTATGTACGGTATCCCTTATTTCTAATTTAATTAATTTATTTTATTTTTATTATTTGTTATTATTATTTTGTCCTTGTCACCCACCCAACCTTTTTTAGGCCCAATTATTTCTCTACACTTTTCCTTTATTATTCTTTTGCTAAAATGTTTACACAAAAATAATAATATTAATAGTATCTTCTTGTGGCCATTGGGTGATTTGAAAGGACACGTGTCCACGTCAGCGTCAAGAGACACGTGTCATACTGTAGGGTAAGGGACACGTGTGTCCCCGTTTAGTTAGTCAGAGATGCCTGTTATAAAGATAAGGAATATTTCATGTAATTTTCAATACGGTATTTATGAAGTGTACACATATGCATGATTCAAGTATGCGAACGCTTGCACAAAACATGTATGTATAAATGTATGTATGTATGTATGTATGTATGTATGTATGTATGTATGTATGTATGTATGTATGTATGCGTCTTTTGCGTACTTGTAATTGTCTACGGAAGGATACTATTTCACTAACAAAAATATGTGGGTGTCTAACTCATGCAATAATATTGACAAAGAAAGCGCACACAAATATATATATATATATATATACACGTACGTTTCATATAGTAATACAATTTATAATTGAAAGTAATAGTAAACTTACTATAATTTTTAGGGATAAATTTAAATTTATTATGATGGTATTTAACAATTTTTATTTAAGATTTATAAAATTTATAAAGAAATTATGTTTTTAATCAGGGACATAGGACTCCGTTGTTAATGAACTGGATCCACCTTGTTGTCACACATCTAGATATATATAATCTTGTTTTGTAATTATATTTTAGTTTTGTTAGTTTCATATATAAAATACTTGTTGTTGTCAGGATCTAGAAATACTTGTTAGTAATAATAAATTTACTATAATTTTTAGGGATAAATTAAAATTTATTATAAGGGTATTTAACAATTTTTATTTGAAATTTATAAATTTTATAAATAAATTAATTTTTTTAATCAAGGGACATAGGACTCCGTTGCTAATGAATTGGATTCGTCTTATTGTCACATATATATATATATAGGTTAGTAAATATAGTTTGTGATTGCAATTTTAAATTAGAGGATGTACGATACCAACTAGTAAATTATTAATCAAGCATCCATAGACTCTCAGACTACTGAATTATTTCATCCTATGCATCACTAATTTTCAATGAAACACTTTTTTTTGTCTTTATATTATATAGAAGCAACTTATTATTATTATACGAATTTATACTAATAATAATAATTAGTTAAGGCCGTACCAAATGGCTGGGAGCGTGGTCCAGGCGCGCCAGCGAGAAGTCTGGGGACCGGTCACAACGCCGGAGTACCCAGATAGTAAATGACGATAATACCCCCTCTCCCAGTTAATATATTTTATTTTTTGAAAAAAAATTATTAAGTGTTTTGGAAAAATACAAGCAACGTGAAGGCATGTCAGAGTTTCAGACAGGCTACACGTGTCATAGTAGGTATGGTGATACTTGCGTGTCCAACTTCGTATCTCCATTTTCCCCCAGATTATACTCCACGTTTTCCAATTCCACTCCTTCTTTCTCTAATTATTATTTATTATTATTATACAGATGAATCGTATGTACCATAAATAATATTTTTTTGGTGTTGAAGTTGGACACGAATTTTAATTTCATTTATTTAAATCGGGTAAAATTTTTCACGTTGGTGGTCTTTTTTATTTTTCTTTTGTTGCCATATGGAAAAATATGATTGAACTTAATTTGAAACACTAAGCAAAACACAGCATCATCATTGAAGTGTTTTTTTTTGGGGGGGTGAAAAAGAGAACAGGGCACATTGCCACGTTTCGTAAGGAGGAGACATGCATAATTCGTGTATCGGGAAAAAGTATGGTCGTGCGAAAGAATTTTATCACTTTTGAAAAAAAAAATCTTATTTTTATTATTATTGATTTATAATGTAAAAAAAACAAAGCAAAGGTTGGTAAAAAAAAAAAGAGCACATTTTCTGTTAGTGATATTTGGCGGTCGAAGGCGAATCCAACTCGGTGAGTACTCCCTTTGTTTTCTTAATAATTGACGTTATACATGAAAAAAATATTTTTTTTAAAATAGTTAGATTTTTTAGGTAATTTTTTAAAATAAAATTCAATTTTATTATTCTCTTTAATGGGCTGTAACTATACAATTTAGCTGCATAAAATAGGAAACTTTATATTTGTTTATGCGGATTCTTCCTTTCTCTTTCATGTCATCTCTTCATTCCTTTATTTATAAGCTCCCTTTCCAAGTCATATATCCTTCCATACTTTTGCATCCTAGAGCATGTATCTTACGTTTGAGAGTCGTGCATGCCATGCAACATTTCTTCTTCGTCCAAATGTTCATTATTGTTGTGTCTTGGATTATATCTTGATAATGTATTAATCTCAACATTAACAAAAAAAAAAACATGTTTGGGGTAGATGGCAAGTTAACGATTAAGAACACGTAGCTACAATAAAATATTATTCTTATAGATGCATGTGAAACATAGTTTACATAAGTTTGATTGTCGTGTTATCTCTAAAGTTTCGATTTTATTGGAGTACGGCGAATTTCTAGGATACAATGACAGCATATTCGGGAAAATCTTTTCCGAATACCAAACAAAGTGAGAGAGGTATATGAGCTTAGTTCGAAACAAAACCACTCGGAGCGCGTCTAGACGGTCGAGGCGCAGATGTGCTAGAGAAACCGCATATCCATTCAGAGGCAATGCGACAGACATGAAACGGACAGAGGCACGCTTCTGACATGTGGCGATTTGAAGCGGAGGCGTACACTTCATCTTACGGCGCAAAAAGAGGCAAGGTAGGAATTGAAAAGAGAAAACATAATCGATGAAAAAAAGGAAAGTGAAAGGATGAAAAAAAGGAAAGTGGAAGATCGCATAAGATTGTAAAAGATCGAGATCTCTAAGTCGGTGCAAACCCAAAAAAATCAAACACCTACAGAGATTCAAACCAAGTAGAAGAAAAGAAGAAAAAACACTTGCGAACTGCGATTTTTTTTTTGTTCTGGTCATTAGGAGGCAACCTTTGTTTTTTCTGTGTCAATCGTCATCGCATGTACTTTATGTGACCGTTTCAGGTTTTCTCTTTTGGGTTTTTCTCTTGGATTTTGCCATCGACAACTGTAGTGGATAGGTTTCTGGGTTTTTTAGCTTCTGAACATTAAGAGATAAAGATAACACATCTAATAGCACTCACTCATAAAAGTTTCTTCCTGTTGCAGAAAAACCTTTTTTCTTCAAATTGTACATTTCTATTTTTATTTTTATTATTGATATTATTATTATTATTATATAAATAAAAAATATATGATCACTATATATATCATTTTGTGCAAGATCTTATAATGAAAGCAAAGAGCACTCTAAAGAATCCTGCGTATAAATACGTAATAAAAGATCTGTTGATGGTTTGGATGAAGATGAAGAAGAGTTTGTCTCAAAAAAACCAAGAATGAAGGATTCAATGGATATGTTTGTCACTCCTCAAGATAACCCAAAAAAGGATGGAATCAACAAAGTTGTTGACAAGAACATCCAACAAAAAAACTTGTAGAGTAATAGTTAGATTTTTTTACGATATGGAAATTTCATTCAATATAGTTAGTTATCCAAGTTTTACGGAGATGTACGAAAGTATCGGACAATATGGTCCGAGATTGAAAGCACCTAGCATTATGAATTAAAAGTTCCTCTTCTCACAGAGGAGGTAAGCGATACTGAAATGCAATTAAATGAGCACAAGAAGAAGTGTAAAGAGAAAGTTTGCTCAATTTTATCAGATAGATGACGTGATTGGATTGTTAACAAGGATATAATAAATTTTTTATTATCATCATTATTATTATTATTATTATTATTATTATTATTATTATTATTATTATTATTATTATTATTATTATTATTATTATTATTATTATTATTATTATTATTATTATTATTATATAAACAAAAAATATATGATCAATTATTTTGTACAAGATTTTATAATGAAATCAAAGAGCACTCCAAAAGATCCTGCGTATAAATACGGTATAAAATATCCTAACAACCGAAAGAATTTTACGTGTCGATTTTCTCAAAAAGTTACCAAGGGAGGAGTTCAACGATTGAAACAATATTTAGATGGAGAATTTGGAAATGTGATCAAATGCCCTACTTGTCTCGATTCATAAGAGAGAAGATCTCAGATTTTATGGTGGAAAAGACAGCTTTAAAGACTGAAAGTCAAATGTTGCCTAAAATTCCGATTGGATCTTAATCCGATGATGGTTTGGATGAAAATGAAAATGCGTTTGTTCCAAAAAAAAAGAATGAAGGATTCAATGGATATGTTTGTCACTCCTCAAGGTAACCCAAAAAAGGATGGAATCAACAAAGTTGATGACAAGAACCTCCAACAAAAAACTTGTAGAGCAATAGTTAGATTTTTTATGATATGGAATTTCATTCAATGCAGTTAGTACCCAAGTTTTGCAGAGATGTACGAAAGTATCAGACATTATGGTCCGAGATTGAAGGTACCTAACATGTATGAATTAAAAGTTTCTCTTCTCAAAGAGGAGGTAAGCGATACTGAAATACAATTAAATGAGTACAAGGAGGAGTAAAAAGAGAAAGATTGCTCGATTTTATATGGATGACATGATTCGGTTGCTAATAAGGATATAATAAATTTCCTTGTTAACTCTCCAATGGTTCAATTTTTATGAAATTCATGGATGTCTCAAAGATTGTCAAAGATGCCACTTTATTGTATCGACTGCTTGATCATATGGTAGAGGAAGTGGGAGAGGGTAATGTAATCTAAGAGGTGACAGACAAGGCTTCTAATTATGTTAAAGTTGGTATAAAATTATTTATGTCAGTTTTCATTGATTTTTTTTTATAATTTATGACGATTCTGATGAACAATATATTTTTTTATGTTTACTTATAGGAAAATTGCTCGAAGCTAAGCGACCTCATCTTTTCTAGACTCCATGTGTAGCACATTGTATCGATCTAACGTTGGAGGATATCGAAAAAAATCTCCAAGGGACAAACTACTCTAAAGAAGTGCATGTTCATAAATGGTTATATATATAACCATGTACATGTTGTGAACATGATGAGACGATTCATAAATTAAATGAATCTGCATCGACCCGCGGTTACTAGGTTTGCAACATCATTTATACTTCTTTCACAGTTCCACAAACAAAAGAATAATTTGAGAAAGATGATTACGTCAAAAGAGTGGAATGGATCAAAATGGTCAAAAGATGCAGGGGAAGGAAAATGGCAGGATTTCTTTTGCAAGATTCCTTTTGGTGTTATATTCTCTCAAGTTAACTGCAATTCTTGTTAAGGTTCTTAGGATTGTTAATGGGGAGAGAAAAACGTTAATGGGTTATATGTATGGAACTATGGATAAGGTAAAAAAGGCTATTGCTACAAATTTTGAATCCGATGATGAACAATATAAAGTAGCATTTGAGTATATTGATAAGAGATGGAACTGTCAACTTTACCGACCTTTACATATTGCCGGCTATTTTCTAATATCTATTATGGTAATTCGGATTCTAATGGTGAAGAGGTTATGAAGGGCGTATTTGAATGCATTGGAAGATTATTTCGTACCGCTGAAATGGAAGATAAGATCATAATAGAGATGGACATGTATAAATCGGCGGAAGGTCTTTTCGGTCTACCTACGACCATTAGATCAAGGAGGACACGTTTCCAAGTATCAAATTTTAAAATATTAGTCATTATAAAT
>NW_010969390.1:0-372 GCF_000463585.1 Tarenaya hassleriana | reverse complement strand
TGTACCCTACTGAATGGGTGATTGTTTTGTAGTGAACAAGTTTCTCTGGTTCGGTTTTTTTGTGCTCGAGAACTAAGTCTTCGACTTGGGTTCTGTCGGATAAGGATTGTAGTTACTGATCAACGGAACTTTGTGTTATCAGATTCTCGCGTTGATCCAGCTGCTGCTGGCTTGCAAGTTACATCTGATGGAAAGCCGAAGGTTTTAGACGTTATAGACTGGTACATATACCGTTTACTTCTAATTTTTCATCTGGTGTTCTTGGTTACTTTAACGTGATACTGGTTCAATGGCACTTTTCCCCATTCAGCACCGGAAGTGGGGATATAGATACATCCACAGTGGTGAAAGCCGATGGAAATGGTCGGATTC
>NW_010969389.1:0-372 GCF_000463585.1 Tarenaya hassleriana | reverse complement strand
CCTTTGTCTCTATGAAAGTTACGGACCAGCTCGTGAGCCAGAAGAATGTTTTCACTGATGTTCCTGCCTTTAATGAAAGCCGACTGATGGGGACCCACCAACTCATCAAGCATTTCCCTAAGCCGATTCGCCAAAATTAGTGAGATTGCTTTTACAAGCACGTTGCACAATGAGATAGGTCTGAACTTCTCAAAGACCTCCGGGTTATCCACCTTAGGGATCAGCTCAAGAAAAGTTGAGTTGACCTGTTTTAACAGCTTTCCACTTCGAAAGAAGTTCAATACAGCTTTGCACACATCATCTTTGATGATTCCCCAACAGACCTAAAAAAAGTGGACATTGAATCCGTCCGGACCGGGAGCTTTATCCGGG
>NW_010969388.1:0-372 GCF_000463585.1 Tarenaya hassleriana | reverse complement strand
ACACGTGGTATCAGAGCACACGGTTGATTGTATGCCAAAATACATGTCTCGTCAAGATTCAGGTGCGAGTTCGACCGGTGGCGACGGCGGGAGTCAGACCACGAGTGCAGAAACTCAGCCACCGACGAGAGAAGGGAATGTTACGTTGCAGTACCCGCAGTTAACGAAGACGAACTATGCGGTCTGGGCTTTGAAGATGAGGGTCTACATGAAGGCCCAAGGTGTGTGGGATGCATTGGAAGCTGCATCTCCAGTCGATCCCAGGAAGGAGATGATGGCATTAGCTGCTATCTACCAGGGTATCAGTGAAGATCTCATTCTGCAACTTGGAGAAAAGAATTCTGCTAAAGAATTTTGGGAAGCTCTGAAACA
>NW_010969387.1:0-373 GCF_000463585.1 Tarenaya hassleriana | reverse complement strand
AAACCTAGTAAACCAAACCCTAGATCGATATGATCGCATGCTAGGAACCGGTAGATAACCCCAACACACCAAGGGGGAGAGATCCGAGAGATGAGGGGGAGAAACACCGACGGTACGACGGGGTAGTTTTATTAATAATCAAAGGAGAACAAGAGAACAACGACGCCCCGGTACAAGGTTGGTCCAATCGACAGTGGTTTGAGAGCCGCCGGCGAGTTGGCCGAGAAAGGGGAACGGGGTGGCACTAGAGGGTTTCAAAGCTAAGGAAAAGATGAGGAGTAACGATCTGAGTTCCCTGTTCGGCCGACCCTAAGGTTTTATTAGGTTTTGGCCTAACAACCGAAAAAGGAAACTTCACATATTCGTTCCCTAA
>NW_010969386.1:0-373 GCF_000463585.1 Tarenaya hassleriana | reverse complement strand
AAAATCTCTCAAATTAAACAATATTCGTTAATATGTCAGGATGTCATGTCATCAATTTTTGGAGGATTCCATTATAAATTAATCGTCATTAATGGATTTTAGTTTTATTTGAGAGATTTTCAAAATTTTGGGTATTTATGTGAAAGTTGGGAAAGTTCATATATTTATAAAGAAATCTTATAGTTTTAAATAATAATAGAAATTTGGTTGGTGTTAGAAATGCAATAATTATATATTTCAATTAATAAATATTTTACAATAAAGTATTGATTTAATGTTAAACCTATATAAACTCATAAGTATTTAAATTTTATACAAATTTATTTAATTCCATCAATTTAATGGAATACAGCACTAATAACTATTTCATTTG
>NW_010969385.1:0-373 GCF_000463585.1 Tarenaya hassleriana | reverse complement strand
TAATAATAATAATAATAATAATAATAATAATAATAATAATAATAATAATAATAATAATGCAGGCATTATAATTAACAACGCGTTCTACGCAAGGGTAGGGGGAGTGAACAAGGAGGAGATGAACAGAATGGAGATGGAGCTTCTCTTCCTCCTCGACTTTGGCCTCACTGTGAGCTCCAGAGTCTTCGAGAGCTATTGCTTCCACCTCGACAGAGAGAGAATGTTCTTCCTAAACGACGCCGTTCCGCCGTTACTGCAAACCTCCTCCTCTCCTTCTCTTTCTTCTCTGCCTCCCTACTACCACTCTCTATGCTCACCCTTCATTTTAAATTATCATTGTTTTGAATCTATACGTACGGAATATATGATTTTT
>NW_010969384.1:0-373 GCF_000463585.1 Tarenaya hassleriana | reverse complement strand
AGGCTTCATTGATGAAATGTCAACTGGAAGGAACCAGGAAGAATCTACATCTTCTTGGAAACGGGACTGGAAAATTAGATCATTTGCTGGGACAAGGTCGGAATACTGGAGATCATTCTGGTCTCGGATATCGAGGAAAGTCATCTTCCGGATCTAATTTTGTGTCTGGAGGAAAATTGAGCCAAGAGATACCTGATGTGAAGCGTAAAAACCCTCCATCAAGACAACCATTACGTTCATCCAACTGGAGACGACAAGAAGACAGATGTTGTTATCACTGTGGTAAAGTGGGACATCTCAGAAGAAACTGTTTCTATCTAAACAGGAACAGGGGTACTATCAGGTATTCAGCTCCTGCATTTGGGTATCCTCA
>NW_010969383.1:0-373 GCF_000463585.1 Tarenaya hassleriana | reverse complement strand
TCCGACGACAGCAAAGACAGATGGAGAACAACCGAGATTTTGCTCTTCCTGATGGTGTCGAGGGCAATTCTGACTCAACCTTTGCCCAGTACAACACACCTAAGCACACTGAGCTTTTGGCTAGTATTCGATTACCGGCCATCGACATGTCTAGTTTCGAGTTGAACCCGTCTACTATTCAGATGTTGGGCAACAATGCTTTCCGGGGTAGGCCGAATGAAGACCCGAACGCACATTTAATTCGCTTTAAGATGATGTGTCGTTCTATCAAGAGAGACAACAGGGTAACAGAGGATACACTTCGCTTAATTACTTTCCCCTGGACTCTCCTAGATGCTGCTTTGGAATGGTGTTATGATTTGATACCTGATTC
>NW_010969382.1:0-373 GCF_000463585.1 Tarenaya hassleriana | reverse complement strand
GGAGACCTTTGCACCGGTGGCCAAGCTCCCTACGGTTCGTGTAATTCTATCTCTTGCTACTAATCTTGGTTGGGACTTGTGGCAGATGGATGTCAAGAACGCTTTTCTCCAAGGCGACTTGGAAGAAGAAATCTACATGACTCCTCCCCCGGGATACCGTGAGCAACTCGGTCCAACGAAAGTGTGCAAACTCAATAAGTCTCTGTATGGTCTGAAGCAATCTCCAAGAGCGTGGTACTCTAAGCTACATACGGCTCTTACACAACATGCATTCACTCGTAGTGACTCAGATCATTCGTTGTTCATCAAACCGACAAACTCCGGTATAATCGTTCTTCTCGTATACGTTGATGACATTATCATTTCAGGAAGT
>NW_010969381.1:13988-21766 GCF_000463585.1 Tarenaya hassleriana | reverse complement strand
TAGTATATATGCAACCAAATCACTGAAACAGGAAATGCCGTTATATAATCACGTTCGAGCTAGGCCAAGAAAAGAAGCAATAAGAAATGTGATTTGATAATCACCGTGACAATGCAATCAAGCTTGACCTCCGATTCTAACTGTTCATCCAACCAAAGAACAGAAGCCAGAGGCGCTGGATTTGCCAAACCAGTAGTCTCCAGCAATATATGATCAAGCCTAACACAAGAAATCAGAAACAGAAGAACATCAAATATACTAAATTCACATCCCTTTCTTCAAATTGTAAGCGGAAATAATTTACACCCTTTCTCGAAAACCCGGGTTGTCCTGGATTTTAATTCCTCAGCTCCAACAATCAAAAGGAAGCTTAAAGACAAAACAATTGAACGCATAACCAAGGACTTCACCAAAAAACTTGGAGCTTTTCAACTCATGAACATCGCGTATCTCTCACCATGCCAAAAGCCCCGAAATATTCACGATTCCGACCAGAATAAGACAATCAGAAGACAAATTTCAGAGTACAAACTCGGTTGGGATCGGAAACGAGAAAGAAAGAGCCAAAACGACCTGTCTTTTCTCTGCACAAGCTGCTCAAGAGCTTGAACAAGACTATGTTTTACCGTGCAGCAAATACAGCCATTAGCAAGCTCAACCCATTCTTCGATAAGTGCACCTCCTTCCCCTTCGTTAATCATGGCCCTCTCCACTCCTATCTCCTCGCCAAACTCATTCAATATCACCGCGATTCTCTTCCCGTGGTTCCCATTCAATATATAATTCACAAGCTGTGAAAATCAATCAGACAATAGCGTAACCAATCGCAGACCAGAACCCATATCATTAATCAGCGAAAAGAGCAAAACCCCATTCGACGAATTGGAGGGTATTATCAGTTGCTTACGGTGGATTTTCCGGCGCCGAGATAGCCGGTGATGACGGTGACACCCACCGAAACAGTGACGCATCGTTCTTTTTCCGGCGTAGTCAGTCCGTAGGAGAAGGCAGGTTCGATTAGGACAGCCATGGGAGGCTCTTCGTCGTCCGCCATTTCCACTCTTTCGCCTTCTTCTCCGCCGTCGCCGGTTTTATGCCTGCGCGAAGAACCTTCTAAATGCATAAGAGACTTCACCGCAACCATCGATGCCTTTTTCGACAGGTGCGATTGTGACCCATAGTTTATTCTCATCAATTTCATACACCAAGTTTTAAATGTTCACTCTAAGTCCTTAATCTGATGATCAAATGGTTAATCATATGTATACAAAAAAAAAATTTACTTGAATTGATTAATCGAAAAGCTATATACCAATTATATATGTGAATTAGTAAAGATTGAAAATAATATCCAAGATACACATGATTCACTCAGTTCGCATATCATGTTCGATAGAATTAAAAAAAAAAAAATCAAAACCCCAAACACTAATTAAATCGTATAATTAAATTATAAACTCTCAAGGTATATACATATTTCCTTACTTCATCATGGAGTCTTGTAGTAGCCGAACTTCGAATAAAGCTTTGTTACAACATGAATGTTGATTGGAGGCGTTATATTATACGCATGAATGCATGTACATTTTTGTAAATATATACGTACATATACATTTGTATTCGTGTGCGTGTGTATATACTTAATATATTTGCAGTAGCATCTCGAAACGAAATCTATCTATCTATATATATATATATATATCTCATCTCTACAGTGGGTTAAACAGGAAAGTGACACGTGTCCCACTTTTTTGTTAATAAATACAATTATATATATTTAATATAAGAAGTTACAGAAATAAATACATGTTGAATAAATTAGATATTTAAAACATTAACTTACATGGTTTTTTGTGTCAAAAATAATCATCATAGTACAGTGGGTTAAACAGGAAGGTGACACGTGTCCCACTTTTTTTTTAATAAATACAATTGTATATATTTAATATAAGAAGTTATAGAAATAAATACATGGTGAATAAGTTAGATATTTAAAACATTAACTTACATGGTTTTTTGTGTCAAAAATAAATACATGCATCGATCATTCACATATATTGACTAGATTCAAATAATTATAATATCATCTAATTTCAATAAAAAAAAGTTAAATATATAGAAAATATTGAATCTATTTAAAACCAGAGATGACACGTGTTCATAATATTTATCCTTTTAATTGTTTCGTTGATCTATTTATTTAATTATAATAATCAATTCTTTTATTCCTTCAATTCAATGCATTTAAAATTTATTTATTTTAATATTATTTTATGTTCAGCCCACCACTTTTGTTTTTATTTGTAATTCAATGTATTACGAAAACTCTTTATACATACATGTTAAAACCATTAATAAGATTCAAAAATCTTTGAATCGGTTTAAGTTTTCTTTCATCATTTACATTTGTTAATGCCAAGACAATTTATTTAAAATGAATTCATTGAACATTAGTTATTTCAATTTTAAAAATTCTATACTATAAAATGGTAATGTGATTCCATCAGCAATCCATCGGTCAATTTGGTTTTTCACTATTGCTGCCCGAGAGAAGAACCATGTATGATCATCGATCATACATATAATCTTTCTTTTTCTGCCTCTGAGTCGCTCGATGATAGCAATTCAGACTACCAATCGTGGAATGACGATTCGCAGTTGCGGTTGAGAAGCGAAAGAAGAATGACAACGTCAGAAGTGAAGATAGAGTAGTCGGGAGGTTTCGGCGGAGGTAGACAGAACGATATCGCATCGAAGAGACGAGACTCCGCCATGGATGATATCAGAAGATGAGGAAGAAGGAGAATACCGTTGCTGTAGGGTAATCGAATAAACGAAAATGGCTCAGAGAAAACCTTTATAGAGAGACGACAGATAAAAAAACCGAAGACTCGATGCAGAGGAGAGAGTGGAGGCGCATGGCAACGGCGCGTGAAGGACAAAGGATGCAATTTTGGTTAATATCAGGAAACACTGCTGTCCTCTCCATCTCTTTGTGAAATGGCTTGGTATTCTTTGTCGATGATATGACTATGGAGACAATGTCTGCTATGTGGTCTTTTTGCTACCTTCTTCTTTTTGCCCTAAATATTTTTTTTAAAGATAACAAATGTACTATATAGAGTTAATAGTATTAAAATTTAATCATATATGAGAATATATTTTGTAATGCCTTACTCAGCTTTTTGTAAATATTTTTGAAGTTAATGAATATAAAGTACCTTTAACCAAAAAAAAATTAATCATATATTTTTCTTTACATAACCAAGAAAATATTGTTGTTCTCTTCCAAATTAATTTATGACCCAAAATCAATGAAACTTAATGAGAGATTAACTATTTTATATCTATTTAAGCAAAAAACTGGACCATTTTTGACAGGTGAATCATGATCAACAAAACCATATGCAATGCTATAGTTATTAAATGTATTTTGTAGAACCATACAAAACCTTGCATACAAAATTACAACATAACTACTATTACAACTTACAAATTTAATTTGTAGCGTATAACTAAAATCGCTTTCTAAAAGAAACACTCAAAAAAAAAAGAAACAGGTGTGTTTCGAAAAAGAAGCGTGATAAGAGAATCAAAATCAAATTGGAGATAAGAAACATAATAAGATGATTACTGCAATATAAGAACTAATTAGTTATGTGTTCTTTGTGTATGTATGTGTTTGGTATGCAAGTTTGATGATGGTGATACGATGATGATGATTATACGTGCAGAGTAATTGTTGGGTTCCCTGCGGATTCCTAGCATGCGATCTCATCGATCTAGGATTTGGTTTCTAGGTTTCATGCAACGGAAGAAAAAGATCTAAACCTAGCCAAACGTCACACAAAACCAATTGTGCAATAACCCGAAAGAACGTGTATATCACCGTGGGATTCGAATACTTACATCATTCTATCAAGATCTAGAAGTATCAATCGATCCAGGACCTGTTTTAATCACCAAGAGTTGAAAGCACAACTCCTCTACATGTATTCACACCGGCGGGATGAATTCCAACACTTTGGAACGTATTTACTAGGATTTGTGAAGAGAAAACGACGTCCTTAACTTGGAATCGATATTCCAGAGTTTAGAACTCAGAAGAAAGCTTCTCTAAGCCTCTAGAAAGAGTCTAGGACGTCTGAGGATGATTGCTTAGGGTTTGTGGCGGCTTCCTTGATTAATTAAGATTGCCCAAAACCCTAAAACGAGAAAAAAAAAACTATCCCGTAAGTCGGACCGTCCGGTCTAGGTCTGGACCGGACGGTCTGGCTTCTAGGCGGAACCTACGTTTTGTTTTTCCTCGAAGAACGAACGGTCTTGACGCCTGGACTGTCTGGTCCAGGTCTGGACCGGACGGTCTGGCCCTTGCGGAACGGACAGTCCATTTTCACTAGAACGGACGGTCCGGAACGGCTGGACCGGACGGTCTGGCCATCTGGAACTCTTCCAACTCTTTCCGTCGTTCATTTCTCGCGTTGTTCTCTTCACGTGTGATCCATCCCTAATGGTGTGTGATCCTGTAGGCCCATTCGAAGTGGTAGTGGCTTCGGAAACCCTTTCCCGAACCACAAGTCACGGTTAGCCTCTAGTAAGACGTCATGACCACCCACCTAGAATAGAGTTAGAGGTGATCTAACAAAGCCAGCAATAGTTCAAGTTATGATCCTTTGTCTCACGATGTCGTATGTTGAACAAGGGCATGGTATGAGCCACCCTTCAAGTTCAACCGCTTACTCGTCTAGGCAAATTGACTGATAAAATAGATGTAACTTAATCTATAGCATGGCCACGCATTTTTCACAGTCCGATTTCCACGAGGGGCCCAGCGACATCTCTCCTGATTAGGAGGTTACAAGTCCCGTATTGCATGTTTACTATCTCCATATGATTCGTGAACGTATCTGATCAACGCCGTTATAATCATCCGGTTAAACACGACGTTCATATGATTCGTGAACGTATCTGAGCAACGCCGTTATGATCATCCGGTTAAAGACGACGTTTGACGCAGTCAAGACACGCCACTCCTCATATCAGATACTCTAGACATCTCAGGTCTGAGGATCCAAGAACGAACCGCTGTATGAGATTCAAGTCATGTCCATATGACAATCTCATGCGGGTCATCCAGTCACTCGTTCCAAACGAGTACCCATGATTGTCATTTGCATCCAATGCATATGATCATCATCATCAATCAAACATCATGCTGGTCTTAATTCATCACTGTTCCCACAATGACAACTGACCAGAGAATTTAGAATCATCTGCAATGATTCATGGATATCTACCGAAACATAACAAACATGCCAATCATATCACGGGAAAAGAGGTGCATTCATAAACCAATGAATCAATACATAGTCTATATGTCATATCACGGATCATCGTAGAGCATTACAACTAACAGTAATTAAGGATCTCAAGACCTTTTTTAAAAAACCCTAATTAAGCTACACCTATCTCTCCTTCTCTCACTAGAAATATTTGTATCTCATGGAGGATACTTACAGGATTTGTGAGAGTTATATATAACAAAATTAACGTTTTAACGAGTAGCTCAATTTCGTAAGTATTTGAATTATTTTGCTTCCGATTAATATTATTGTAAAACTCTCGAATCATCCCCTCAAAAACAGTTTTCACATCGTAATATTATTGTAACATTATTGTAAGTATCTAAATTCATTTGTTTCAAGACTATATAATATTTTAAAAAAAGAAATTAATACATGTTTTATCTTTATTTATTTTTTAAGAAATATATTTGAAAAGAATTCTAAAAAAAATAATTTTAATTATATCAAAATTTAAGAAAATTAATGTTATAGGACCACACATATTTAATTATTACACAAGATAAAATCAAAATTACTTCATAGATAAACTTAGGGTGACACAATTATATTCGTAAAAATAAATAAAAATATATATATGTCAATAACTTATTACAACATTACTGTGATATTCTACATTCCAACCATAAATCAACTATGGTATTGCATAATCAAAGAATTTGGGGCAGATAATAAAAGATCAGATAAAATAAATTGGAATGATAAAAAATATTTTTTTAAATAAAATACATTTTGAATTAAATGAAAAGATCTAACTAAATGAGACCAAATTTATTTAAGGAAAAATCCCCAAAAAACACTCAACTTCAAATTTTGACAAAAAAAAAATACTAAATTTTTTATTTGCGGACATTAGATGAATGATTAATTTATAACGGCGACATTTGGTGAAATATAAAATTAAGTAACATTGGATTTTTTTTTGTTATAGAAAGGTTACAAGAACATAGACATATTATCTTCACTTTAAAAATAATATCATTTTGATTTAACAATATAAAACCTTTTTTATTCTTCTTTTTAACGTTAACAAAATTAATAGTTCAGTTTTTTTTTTAAAAAAATTCTTTCTAAATATATTACTCGAACCCTTAATTTTTTTGGATAACTGGCTGTTCTGAACCGAGACTCAGACTAATTTCGAAACTGGAAGCAAAGTATGTGATTAGAATATGTACTCTTCTCTTCAACTTGAGGCTCAAATTTAGGGCGGAACAGATACTTTGCGTCTCTATTTTACCGGTTAAGCTACTCAAATTGGGTTTTACACTTTAATTTTATATTATAACACAAAATACAAATATAGATGTTATTCACAATTATTTTTTTAAAAATAAACGATATCATTATCTCAAAATTTTTAAAAACTATTTATCATTTTATTTAATATATAAATTAAAAATCAAAAAATAAAATAAAATATATTTAATTTTAAAATTAATAATATATTTTTAAAAATTATATATATATAGACCGCGTGATGTGTGCGGGGTTAAAACCTAATATATATATAAAAGTACCGTGGATGCATGAGGGTATGCCACGTGTAAGATTAATAAAAAAATTGACAAATAAATTTATATTGTATCAATTTTTGTGCATGAGATTAATGTAAAAAATATTCTACAAATAAACTTATAACGTATAAATTTTTTAGTATATTTATTGTTGTCATCATTTTTAGTCAATTTTTTTTATTAATTTAGAATAATGAGATTTGAATCCAATGAACAATGATAGCTTCAATAAATGAATTGTAAACTATAAATAGATGAGTTTTCACCATCATCATTCAATTATTTTCAGCCATTGCTTTTGGTTTTAATTTGTTCAGGTAATACAATTTAAATTTTGTTTTATTGTTTTGTTTTATCGGTTTGTTATGTGATTTTTTTATATTTTAGTTCTGAGGTTTGAATAATATAACACATTTAAAAAAATCAACACTTTGTCACCACCTCCCTCATCCACGACCAGAAATATACCCGCACACTTATGTATTGTTTTATATATATAGTTCATTTGTATACTTTAATATATTTGCTACCGATATTAAGAAGTGCTTGAGAAATTTAGAGATAAGGTATATTATTTTTTGTTAGGTTTTTTAGGTATCATCGTTGTGAAGTGCGTATCGAGTCCTCGCCACTTCTCTCCGACGTTCGTTTGTGCGATAAACGAAAGAGACACCGGAGTTTTTACGAGTTCGGTTACCGAGTTATCTCGGGCCTACGTCTCGGCCGGAACGGCGCCGGCGAATCCACTAGAAGCAGAACGGAAAACAACCGAGAAGAGAAACACACACGGCGGCCCTCCACACAAGGTCGGAGGCTCACCGATTTACAACCAGAGAAGAAACACCCGAGACCTTTACCGATTCGGCCTTTGCTTACCGCACCGCCGCCGCCGACCTAG
>NW_010969381.1:13408-13797 GCF_000463585.1 Tarenaya hassleriana | reverse complement strand
TCGTCGATCCTTCGACTTTCGTCGGAATTTAAAGCAAACTTACCTGACTTACCTGACTTACCTGTCCCAGAATTAGTCGATGTCGTCCTGAATCTGAGGAAGCTCCCGTCGATGACTTCTCATGGCCTCGTCGCCTTATCCCGCCACCGACCTGCTTACCCAAACCTGAAACACTCGGTAAACGTGTTAGAACGTTCACCCCGATAAGACTCGAACCGTAGTCCTATCCTGCGTCGCCCGACCGGCGAACGCTACCCTCGGTTGTATGACTCCCTAGACCGTCTAACTAATCCTCCTACTAAAGTCCAAGACTATACCCGCTAGCTAACCCGAGGATTATACCCGACGTCTACCCGTCTCCTAAGTCTATCCTGACTTCCCCCGAGACT
>NW_010969381.1:0-13398 GCF_000463585.1 Tarenaya hassleriana | reverse complement strand
GTGAAGTCTACACTACCTATAGGTATACGACTTCTACCCTCGGACCCTAACCTGCCAACTAAGACTGTCCCACGGTTTCGTCCCGTGAAGACGATCCTAGTCATCTACGATGCTCCACCGAGAATGAGACACGCGAGTGCACATGCTCCACCTGGAGAGGGAGTGTCCTAGCGCTCCAACCTACACCGACTCTACCCGGTGAAATCTCGACACCTCCCAGCTCACATCATCTTACGAGCATCCTACCCGAGGAAACTCCAGCTAAATGTGGAGACCTCACCTCCTAACCTACCACCGAGAACCAAAGCAACTACGGTTACTCCTCCGAGGTCAACATGTCCTTCTACCTCGGACTCTCCCTACCTCGTCATCCGGGACCTACAACACCTTCTTTTAGTGTCCCTACCTACCCGCAGAACAACTCACTCCACCTGGTCCTTGGCCTTCTCCTGCAACCCGATTTCTCGGGTTTGCCCGAGACCTCTAGTCCTTCCACCATACCCCCTTTCGGGGTATACCGAGCTAGACAATCTAACTCCATCATCCTAAGACGATACGACAAGAGTCTAAAACCGACCCTACCCGGAAGAGACTTACCCGACCCTAGAAGTGATGTAACATGACACGAGGGATGAGACCGAACCCTAGAGGACTTAACCCTAGGTATATTTCTACCTATCCGTGCTTAAACACGCTCTAACCCTAGTCTATCGGTCCTAAACCTAGGTATGTCTCTACCTAATCAGACCTACAAGATCTAGAGAACACAATCTGACCAGACTTAACCTAGGCACTCAACCTAAACTTGATCTAACGGACTTTAAACCAAGTCTAACCGGACATCATCCTAGGTACATATTATCTAAACGGATCTGACACACTCTAGACCAAACCTGATTGGACTTAACACAAGGTATAATTTTTGCCTAACCGACCTCTTAGACTCTCGCACAAACCTGATTGGACTTACCCTAGGCATAATTTTGCCTAACCGACCTATTAGACTCGAAACACAGCCTACCTTAAGACCTGATTACGTCTAACCAGACCTAACTTAAGGCTAACCGAACCTGATTACGTCTAATCAAACCTATAACACCGAGTCTACATGGCCCCCAACAAAGTCCTAACCAGTCCTACGATCCCGAATCTACCTGGTCCCTCACAAAGTCCTAATCAGACCTACCCAAGTGCTACCTAGACCCTAACAGCCCTAGTTAGATAACCAAAAAATCCCGACTAGACCATCACAAAACCTAATCAGACCTAAGGCAATCCTAATTGACCTAACCATTCCTTGATTAGTTAACCTAACACCTAAAAGTCCTAATCAACAATCCTAAGCCAACCCTATTGACTTACCAACCTCTGATTAGACTTTTAGCACCCTAATCAGACCTAAACTAAGCCTAATTGACCTAATTTAATTCTGATCAGACCCTATAAACGCCTAAAACCAACCCCTATAGACCTGTCTTGATCTAAACCGATCCCTACAGACCTATACCTAGTGATTCTAGACATAACCAACCCCTAAACCAACCCATTTTAGTCAAATCCCAACTAATCAGACCTAACCGGTCAAAGTACCGGACTCTATGACTCAAAACCGGTGCTTAGGAGTCATATCTAGTCCTAAACTAGATAATACATAAGTCTACAATCAGATTCTAATCTGATCAGACCTAGACAATGTCCCTATAGACATTCTAAGCCTCTAATCAGTTCTAACCAAGTCTATTTTGACCTAATTACCTACTGATCAGACCTAAAATACGCTAGACTAACCCAAATTTGGCTAAACCAGACCTAACCAAGACCTAAACCGCACTTACAGACCTATATCAGACCTAAATCAGTCTATTTTAGACCTGTACCAGCCTATTTAAGCCTAACCCGACCTCCTACCCAACTAAACGTAGTCAAATCCAACCTATTCAGATCTATACTGAACAGAAACAGGAATCTATGACCTACATTAGCTAAACCGAGATAAAAAACAGGTCTATCCTTAGTATATTTCACTAAACCAAGCCAAATTTGGATACTAGACCGACCTAACGGGTAAACCGATCACTACAGACCCTAATCTACCCTAAACCAGTCCACTATGCCCTAAACCAGACACCATCAGATCTAATTTTGGACTCACCTAACCCTAAACCAGTTAGTTCTAGTCCTAAAAGTACACTCCAGACCTAAACCGACTAATCTAGTCCTAAAACCCACCAACTCAGGCCATAACACAACCAATAACAACCTTAACTAGATAAATCAGACCCTAAACAGACTTCTACCAGCCTAAAACAATCTGATCTTACCTAATACCGGACCCAATTGACCTGTACGGTCTAATTCTAGCCTAATTGGACGAATATACCCTCACATTAGACCTAAACCAGACTAAACCGGCCTTAATTCACCTCTAATCAGACCCTATTGGTCTGAACCGAACAATTCTAGCCCATCCCAGACAAATCAGACCCAAACCAAGACTTAAACCAGCCTAAATTAGTCTGAATTACCCTAAACCGGACTCAATTGACCTAAACCGGACCTGAATTAACCTAAACCGGACTCATAGTCCTAAACCGGATCTAGATTGACCTAAACCGGTCTAAACCGATCCAATTGACCAAAACTAGACTTGAACCAGTCCGATTTGACCTAAACCGGTCAACTGTTGACCAAATTGGTCAACGGATTGACCGAACCGGAGTGAACCGGTCTGAACCGGCCGGGACCAGGTCTAAGCCGGACTGAACCGGTCGGAATCTGGTCTGAACCGATGGAACCGGATCAAGCCCGATCTAACCGCCGATAACCGGACTTGGATTGAATCGAACCAGGTTCGATTGACCCAAACCGAGTTAAACCGAAATTGGATCGATTAAACCGGTCTAAAACTGGTTGAATCCGAAACCCTAATTTCGGAAACCCTAAACCGCCGAGTCAACCGAGTTAACTCGGTTGTTGACTCACCCGATCCCTCCACTCAGCCCTAACTCGGACGAGTTCGGACCGAGTTTCGCCGGAATCGAGCCTTTTCTCCGCCGAGTTCACCGAGTTTCTTTGAAACTCGGTCTCAAAACCGGAGAAAAAACGCGGAAATTAATGAACCGAGTCGAGAAACATACCTGACTCACCTGGTCGAGAACCTGTCTTCACCGAGCTTCGATCTCAGACGCTCCACCTCGACGGATCTTGCCACCGGCGACTCCGAGGCTTCAGATCTACCTCTCACCGTCGCTTATCCGCCTCTGTCTTTGACTGAAACACTAAACGGAGCATCAAATCGCTCACACAGACAAGATTCGGACCAAGAACCCTAACTTACCTCGCCTTTGCCGGCGAATCTCCCTGGATCGATAAACCAGGCTCTGATACCACTTTGTGAAGTGCGTATCGAGTCCTCGCCACTTCCCTCCGACGCTCGTTTGTGCAATAAACGAAAGAGACACCGGAGTTTTTACGAGTTCGATTACCGAGTTACCTCGGGCCTACGTCTCGGCCGGAACGGCGCCGACGAATCCACTAGAAGCAGAACGGAAAACAACCGAGAAAAGAAACACATACGGCGGCCCTCCACACAAGGTCGGAGGCTCACCGATTTACAACCAGAGAAGAAACACCCGAGACCCTTACCGATTTGGCCTTTGCTTACCGCACCGCCGCCGTCGACCTAGCTCCGTCGTCGTCGAGAAGCTCCGGCCGCCTTGTCTCCCTCTCTTTCTTCCCTCACGATCGCCTCTGCGATCGCCTCTCTCTCGAACATTCCTCCGCCTCGAGCCACGTGCCTTCCTCGTCGAATACACGCCAACATTAGGGTTTCATTAACCCTTAGTTCAAAACGCTGCGTATCGGCCAAATGGGTCGCTGGGCCGAGCGGGCCCAACAATGATTTTTCTATTATTAATTGATATTCTAAATATAAAAAAAATTATACAATAGATAATGAAAATATTATATACATATTCAAATATGGTGATTTTTGGGTTATAAATGAAAATTATATTAATAATTTTATAATCTATATATATATATAAAAGTAGAGTTGATTTACAAGGAGATAACACGTGAAATATTTGTAAGTAGTATATTTCTAAGAATTTAATACAAAAAGTCTTTCTTGAGTTAATATGTAAACGTATATTTCATTATCTTAGTTTTAAACTCGTTAATATGTAAATCGTATATTTCATTAAAATATGTATTCGGTTTGGATTCGGATTAGAAATGGTTAATTTGGTTCTTTCGGTTTTATAAAAATAGTATCAATCGATTTTTATATTATACTCAGTTTGGTTCAGTTGTAGTTTTATTTTTTATTAAAAACAATTAGGTTTTTTTAAAAAATTACAGTTTTTCATATTTTAAAATTTTGGATATATTATTAATGATATTTATTTTCCTACGAACTTAACGTGTATTAACTCAATTTTTTGTTTACACATCACACCAATAAAAAATATTTTGTTTTATAAACACCTTTAATCATTTTGGTTAAAAAAACTATTTGTGTCTTACTTGTTTTGTGCTCATGTTCTTTGTTGATACACGTTTGGATATCAATGTTAAACAAACAATAACGAGAATACGGATAACATATTTTGTATGAAAATTTGATTATCGTTAGTTGGAATCCAAATTTATAAATCATTACTGTTTTTTCCACTTATTTTATCTTTATAAATATTTAATATTAAGATATATTACTAATTATGTTAATATTCCTATCAATCATTATTATAGATTATTCTAAACATAAATCCTATCATCTAATTCAGTAAAAAAATTATATTTGGTCAAGCAAAACTTTTTTATGTATATATATATAATAATTATTCACTTATTTTCTTTTTCTTATAAACTATTTTATATGGATGTTGTAGTTCTATTTAAATCTACGGGACAACACAACAAAGTTTTCTAAAATATAAATTTTAATCTTTATTTTTTTAAAGAATATATGATCTTTCTTTGTCTATAGCAACTAAATTATCTTCGATAATCATTGTTATTATTCAAATATGAAGGTACATGTATTTAACAATTATTATAGTATAATTTATTCTCTTACCATTTTGAAAATTTAACAAATTTCTTTTTATTGTAGGAATCTAAAAACCAGATGTACCCAATGATATCAACCTATGTAGGATCGAATCAGATGAGTATACATCATAATTATTGGTGTATTATGGTTAGATTTCTAAGGATATGGGATGAACGAAGTCTTTTCAATGGAAATAGGTTCAATGGTATAGGATTCTTATTAATTGATAAAAATGTACGTTCTAACTAACATTGATTTTTTTATACTATACTTATTAAAAATCTAATCTTTTCTACTTATAACATTGCATGAGAATGTTATTGAAGGAAAAATATTTCAGAATCATGTATAAATATTTAAAAATATAATAAACGATATCGTTAAACTTTCCGTATGGGATGATCTCGCTACAGAAATTTGTTCACAAATTTATAGATTGAATGTCAGAAAAAGTATCGCAGTCGTTACAGGTGTAAATCCTAAGATTATTCACGATAATTATTTAACATAAATTAATTCCTAAATATTTGATAGACTAATATTTAAAAACTATTATCATAATTATATTGAGTTTACTAATAAATTTTATACATTAAGTATTCTATCACTCAACACATCAACGTCTACAAAGATTTACATAGAAACTAATCATTATCAAAAAATGTTGTTTAAGGTAAATAAATCTTATCATTCTTGCAAAAATCTATATTTATAATATTTACCATAATAATTTTTATTATTACCTCACAACTGAATTTTTGGCAGAAATTAAAGAAAGGTCATACCAGTACTGAAGACAACCATAATAAATCCGTTATATTGTCATGGTAAAATATCTATACAAGGATGTCAATATTGTGTTATTGATTTAATTCTGTTTGAAAAAAATATAATAATATTTTTTATATTATTAAAGTTTCTATTTATATTTAGTACAACTCAAACAACTTATCTTAGTTTTTGCTTCAATCATATTAACAAATTAAATACAAATATAAACATCAAGTATTTCATATCATACTACAACTCAAAATTAATCATCATAAAATCATTACCGAATTAACCAAACCAGTTAATTTAATATAAACCAAAAAATATACAATTTTTGTTTAATGACATGGCATGTTCATGTAGTAGATTTTAATTATGTGTCTCGCCATATCATATATTTACTTAACGCAATTCACAAAAAATTAACATCGTTAGAGGTGGTGTAGAAAATTGTTAAACATTTTGATATTTGAAATTTTAAGTTCAAATGTAAAGATTATGACTTAGATTAAAAATAAAAGGTTAAAAATAAAAACGATCACAAAATATAAAAAATGATAAGAGAAATATATAAAAAGAAGAAAATGGTGGTAAAAATATTACGGACATCTACAAATTGATAAAAATTTATGAATAAATTATATTTTGTTAATTATAGAGTAGGGTATAATATCCATCTATTATATTTAGATCCGAGTTTATCATCTTATTATCTCCACATTTTAACAAAATTATTTTAATTGAATAATATAAATTATAAATTTAAAAACAAAATTTATGATATTTAATTTTAAAAATAAGAAAAAATTATTTAAAATCCGTAAATATTTAGTCAGCGCGATGTGTGGGTTATTACCTAACTAGAAAAAAAGAAAAAAGAGTCAAATAGATTTCGGATATGGTGTGAATTCAACAGACACACTAACAAGAAATGGACAATGGCCCGCATTTAAAAGCTATCACACTTGTAATCATTTTTTGTGTTTTAATATTAATTAAATTGATTAGTGGGTTATAGTCTATCTCTTCCTTTTGTAATACTATATATATATATATGAAGGACAAATAAGCTTTCTTTCCTTAAATGAAATGTGGATATTGTTTTATTTCACTATATTTATACGCATTCTTATATTACATTACATATATATTCCAATGATAAAACAAGGCCTCTCTTTTAATTATGATCAACACAACCATATCCATGCGAAAACAAAACTCGTTGGATATATCTTATCATTTCTTTATTATATATAATATCATCCATATAATTATATTATGTTTATATATATATATTCCACATGTGTGAACGGAGATTTGGAAAAACAACAGAGCTACAGGTCGAACATTATATATATATATATAGAAAGAAAATAGAAAAAGAAAAAGGAAGTGTGGGGCTTTATCATAGCAACTGAGAGAAATGAGTGAACGAGAGGGCTTCTCAAATTTATTCATTCCATAAATGGCTTTATAACCTCCACATGCGTGTTCGCATTCATATTAAAAAAAAAAAGATAGAGCATCTTTATATATAGTAAAAAATATATATTAGGGAAACATTACATCTATAATTTGTAAATAACATGTTATGTAATGGAAAAATAAATAGAAATAACAATCAAGATATGCTTAATCAGACGAACCACTACACATGCAAGCAGAATCTTGTTGGGAAAAAACAGAGGGAGACAGCACCAATTGGGGCACAACAATTATGAGAATTAGTTTTACCAAAAAAAAAATTATTACGAGAATTAGTATATTATACAGTGGATTTGAAAGCTGTGCCCCTTTCACATTATCCCAATCTATAATTAAGTTCACACAATCCATCAAAAGTCTCCATTACATGTATATACATCTCTCTCTCTCTCTCTCTCTCTCTCTCTCTTGGAGTGTGTGAATGTGTATACAAATCCAAGTGTATACGCAGAAAGAGCATGTGTTTGATTTCCCTATACAAACACCCTATTTGATTTTTGAGGTAAACGTTTGAACACTCCATCGATGTCTCCGTTCTCCCTATAGATAATATACCCTTCTCGGCTTTCGTCCGCCCACTCTCCCCCTTCCACCGAAAACCTACATATATATCGATTATCGATTAGGGGGTTTGGATAAGATCACACGGGAGACACAATTTCGATGATGGATTTCAGAAAGATATGGGTTGTAATAATGGCGATGGAGATTCTCGTCGGGGATGAGACACGCGTTTTCGCAGACATCAACAGAGCCAGTTTCCCTAATGGTTTTGTCTTTGGAACTGCTTCTGCCGCTTTCCAGGTTCTCTTCTTCTTGTCGATTTCATCATTTCATTTTTATTATTATTATTGTTTGGGGTGAATAATTAGTTTTTTTTTTATATAACAAATGATGGGTTGCTTAGAATCTGGAATCAGTAGGTAGAACCAGGCATTTTGCATGTTAACGTTCCAGGAGATGTGGGCTCTTTTTTTGGAAAAATTATATAGAAAATAATTAATTCTGTGTTTTTGTAACA
This sequence comes from Tarenaya hassleriana, assembly GCF_000463585.1. Taxonomy (NCBI): domain Eukaryota; kingdom Viridiplantae; phylum Streptophyta; class Magnoliopsida; order Brassicales; family Cleomaceae; genus Tarenaya; species Tarenaya hassleriana. Next base: position 5,065 of record NW_010969381.1, on the reverse strand, counting down.
ATAATCTAGGAATAAAGTCTACATGCGTACAACGATACATGCATCAGTTGAGTCTAATAAATGTGTTTATAACTTTATATTATGTATGCATGCATGAATATTTCGAATGTTTTTATTTAATTTTGAACCGTGTTTTGATGCGTAAAACACGGCGCATGTATTCCACAAGCATATAACCACTTCGGCCAATATATCTATTTCCTCGTTATTTACTTGTGGTTTCAGTTTAACCAAATTTCACGTTAAAGAAATACCCCCTTAGGTTTTTTTTTAAAAAAGAAAATTCAATGACTTTTACTTTTTCTTTTTATCTATTTCAATTACAAATTCAATCGAGGTCGTGTCATTCCCCACCAAACCCAATTATATATAGTGTGAATCGACCTAAAACACATCTGATGAGATATGAGAATAGTAAAAAAAATAATTAGGAATATTTTTTTCAAATAAAACGAATATAAGAAAAGTTAAAAAAATCTGATGAAAATGAAAATATTTTAATAAGTAAATAAATAAATATCGTTTTTTACAATTTTTAATTAAAATAAAAAAGGTCATATATATATATATACATACTCACATTAAACCACATTCTCATTAATATTATATTAGTTGGATGGTTATAATTAAAGATAAAATTGAAAAAAAGTTGTTGAAAAATCACTTAAATATCTAAAATAATATTTATTTAATAACACAAAGTATTTTTTATATATACATACTCACATTAAACCACATTCTCATTAATATTATATTAGTTGGATGGTTATAATTAAAGATAAAATTGAAAAAAAGTTGTTGAAAAATCACTTAAAAATCTAAAATAATATTTATTTAATAACACAAAGTATTTTCTAAAAGGATATATATTTAGAAACAGGGGGAGTAGTTTTTTATCGGAAAAAAAATATAAACTCGGACAAAAATAGGATCAAAATCAGAAACATGGAAGATCCGATATGTATGGTGCCAATGATTTCGGTTTCTGAAAAATATGAAATAAAACAAGGACCGACGGGCCATTTAATAGGGTAATTTATTGCAGTACGAGGGAGCGGTGAAGGAAGACGGGAGAGGTCCGTCCGTGTGGGACACGTTTTCTCACACTCTTGGTAAAATTGCTGATTTTAGTAACGCTGACGTTGCTGTCGATCAATACCATCGTTATGAGGTCAGTACATATATATATATATATATATATATATATGTATGTATATATATATACGCACACACCATTACATAATATTTTTAAAATTTTATACACCCTCTTTTTTTTTTAAATCCGAAAACCAATTATATCTTTTAGAAAATCGGAAAAGAAAAGATCACGTGAATGATCTTCTTGCTAAATGTGATGGTTTTGCAGGAAGATATACAACTTATGAAAAACATGGGAATGGATGCATATAGATTTTCGATTTCATGGACCCGGATTTTTCCAAGTATGTTATCAATTTCGCTCTAGTTTTAGTTTTATATATTGATCTTATACATGTTTGATTTTCTGGCCTCCGATTCCGAGATTAATCTGTATTTGGTATATGATTCTCGGTTACAAAAAAAAAACGTATGTTTGATTTTGTTATGTGTAAATGTTTTAATGTGCATAGATGGCACGGGGCAAATAAATCAAGCTGGAATTGATCACTACAACAAGCTCATCAATGCGTTACTTGCTCAAGGTATATATATTCAACAACTCGAACCATCACTTATAAGGATTTTTCTTATTATATTATTCTTATATTATATATTATATTCAAAACATTGAGTAATGTTGCATTAACTTTGATATGATGTAACAAATGCAGGAATCCAACCTTACGTAACGTTGTACCATTGGGACCTTCCTCAAGCCCTTCATGACCGATACAACGGTTGGCTAAGTCCCCAAATCATGTAAGCCAAAAAAAAATGACATATTGAAATATGAGTTGGACCGTTTTCATATATATATATATATATTCTTAAATTATAATATTTTGTTATCTCGAATTCGCTATAGAAACGATTATGCAACGTATGCCGAGGTATGTTTCGAGAATTTCGGAGACAGAGTGAAGCATTGGATAACGTTCAACGAGCCGCATACATTTGCGATACAAGGGTATGATGTCGGGTTACAAGCTCCCGGCCGGTGTTCCATCCTTCTTAGGCTTTTCTGCCGCGGTGGAAACTCCGCCACCGAGCCATATATTGTCGCACATAACGTTCTTCTCTCTCACGCCACCGTCTCCGATATCTATCGGAAGAAATACAAGGTATACGTATATAATTAAAAAAACTGAAATATATACATATACAATGTGGATGAAATATATGTAATTGTAACCTTAAAACAATTTGTGGCTTGAGACCTCTTCTTTTAGGCTTATTTACTGGTTAAATCATCTTGTAATGAGGACAATTGTTCAAAGAAACAGTACTTGTGATAAAGCATATGTATATATATATACACATCATATATATATTGTATATTGATGCAGGCGAAGCAAGGAGGGTGGCTCGGGATAGCGTTTGATGTAATATGGTACGAACCGGAAACAAATACGAGAGAAGACATTGAAGCTGCACAGAGAGCTCAAGATTTTCAACTTGGCTGGTTAGTATAACCTTTTTTTTTCCATATACAAATGTCTGGTTATATCGAATTGGTTTAATTTGGTTCGGTTTACTTTATTTATTTAAATAACATGTTCCTCATCACTAATGTACATATATATCTGTTACATATATATAGGTTCCTTGATCCACTGATGTTTGGCGATTACCCGAATTCGATGAGAAGCAGAGTCGGAAAGAGATTGCCAAGATTTACGGCATCTGAAGCTGCGATGGTGAAGGGTTCTTTAGATTTTGTCGGAATTAATCACTACACGACATATTACGCGAGGAACAACAAGACCAATCTCATCGGCACTCTCCTTAATGACGCCATTGCTGATTCTGGAGCCTTCACCGTTCGTATGTACTTTATAACGCAAAAACTATCTTCTTTAATTTCGGTTTCTTTAATTATGTTCACAAAATCGATCTTCTCTCTTTTGAATTTGCTATGTGTCTTCAGCATTTAAAGGGCTTCAAACCATTGGAGACAGGGTAAGAAAAACGATGTTAAATAGCTCTACGTTGATGAAGCTTTTTTTTTGTTGTTGCAAATATACGTGTGTATATATATATGTGTATATGTATTATATATACGGTAATACGGGCATTTTTGCAGGCCAATTCAATATGGTTGTACATAGTACCCCAAGGGATGAGAAACTTGATGAATTACATCAGAATTAGATACGGGAATCCTCCGGTGATTATCACGGAAAATGGTAATATATATACACGTACATTCGTGTATATTTTATACGTACGCATGCATGGGAATCATTGTTTTGATATATGTTCTTGCATGCAGGGATGGACGATCCAAACAATATACTGATCTCCAGAGAAAACGCCCTCAAAGACGAGAAGAGGATTAGGTACCATCACGATTATCTCTCCAACTTACAAGCCGCCATAAGGTACATTTGGTACAAATATTAATATATATAACGAATGTGACTAATCTAATTAAGTAAATGTAAATTATTTTTTATAAAAAAAATGGGTATATATAGTGAGGATGGGTGCAACGTGAAAGGGTACTTCGTGTGGTCGCTATTGGACAACTGGGAATGGGCTGCCGGTTACACTTCGAGATTTGGTCTCTACTTTGTAGACTATAGAGACAACCTCAAACGTTACCCTAAAAACTCTGTTCGTTGGTTCACTTCCTTCTTGAATTCTTCTTCTCCTTGATCATATTTTTCTGTTTTATAACTTCATATAATCTATGTTGCATGGTATGGTATGGTATGGTATGGTACTCTAGATACGTATCCGTATAACGGTAGCGTTATTAGTAAATAAATATTTGTTTCGCAATTCGCAAATCAGGTATTTTGTTTGTTCATCTTTCTCCGAATTTCATTCCTTATCAATGTACTTTTTTTTAATAAAATAAAAATTTGCGCGTGTTTTTAATAAAATCGTTGGCTGTATATATTCTCAAGACGTGTTCCGACACCTCCTCGTTGTTCGGCGGGAAAATCTCCCTGTTTTTCTCTCTCCATCCCCTTCATAAGAGCTCTCTTCTCTCTCTCTCTCTCTCTCTCTCGTTTGATCTGAAAGGTACAATACCCAGAGGAAGGTAAATTTCTCATCTTTGGCTTTATTGTTGTTGTTGTTTCACCTTTGACAATTTCTCGTTCCTCCATCATGTAGAATTCCAGTTCTCGTGGTCATTCGTTTTCGGAGATACCGATCTGTTTGGGTTTTCGTATTTTCTTTTTCCAAATGCGAAATTGGGTCTTGTTCGTTGTGGATCGTTTGGACTGTTTACACTCGGATCCGTCATTGCTCTGTTGTCTGTCTGAGATCTAACAGCCAAGGAAATTTTAATTTTCCCCATTTCGTCGATTTAGATTTTTCAAAACATTGAACTAATTTATGCCCTGAAACTCTGCTCCGTTTCGATCGTCTGGAATCTGATTCATCCGAGCTTGCAAGGTGTTTGATTTAATGCGTCACTGATGCCTGCCATTTAAACGGACTCGGTCGTTTGGATTTTCTCGATCCATTTCCAATTGGGTCACGAGTTTAGGACATTGTGATCGATCAATCTGCTGGTTAAATGGATAACCGTTGTGACCATCCAGATCAAGTTACTGGGAATTCACGTTCTTGTTTGCGGTCAAGGTTCTGTCTTGAAACGTTAACTGAACTTCGGTTCTGTCCCTTGTCGAATTTATCCTGGTTTTGTACCCTCCTTTCAGGAAAACAGAAAAATGGTGAAGATATGCTGCATTGGCGCTGGCTATGTTACTGGGAATTCACGTTCTTGTTTGCGGTCAAGGTTCTGTCTTGAAACGTTAACTGAACTTCGGTTCTGTCCCTTCTGGTTTTGTACCCTCCTTTCAGGAAAACAGAAAAATGGTGAAGATATGCTGCATTGGCGCTGGCTACGTCGGTGGACCCACCATGGCCGTGATAGCACTCAAGTGCCCTGATATTGAAGTAGTCGTGG
>NW_010969380.1:0-373 GCF_000463585.1 Tarenaya hassleriana | reverse complement strand
CAGCAGGAAAATCGGCTGTAGGGACTATTTACGAGTTGATGACAAGGGCGAAGGAGTCGATACGCACTTATTACATCATGGATGAGAATAAGCATAAGATATTTTCCAGTATCATTGATACACAGTGGTTTGATCATCTGCATTCGCCTCTTCATGCCGCAGCAGCGTTTTTGAACCCCAGTATTCAGTATAACCCAGAGATAAAGTTCCTCACTTCATTGAAAGAAGGCTTTTTCAAGGTGTTGGAGAAACTTCTTCCGACTAGCGATCTACGTCGTGATGTCACAACTCAGATATTCACCTTCACGAGAGCAAAGGGAATGTTCGGCTGTAACCTTGCGATGGAAGCAAGGGATACAGTGCCACCAGGTAC
>NW_010969379.1:0-373 GCF_000463585.1 Tarenaya hassleriana | reverse complement strand
ACGGTTCATAGAAAACAATAAAAAGCTCATAAAGAAAGAGATAAAAGAGAGGAAAGAAAGTTTCATGCAGATCTGTAGTCTCTACGATCGAATCTTCCTTCTTTTTCCCGATATTCCGTGAACTCTTATTCTTCTCTCACCAAAAGCTCTCCAATATATCTAAGTGTTCTCTGAGGTTCTCCCCTGTACTAGGACGTGGCTAGGGCTTTTTTATAACCCTCGGGCGGCTCCCAAGAGTCATATTCCCATTATGATGCTGAAAATCGTGAAACAAGGTTTTTGACTGAATCCGGGCAGTTTCCAGGTGGATCGGGACCGGATCCAGATTCCTGGGCTCGAGCTCAGCTGTCTTGATTCGGACCGGATTCAGTTG
>NW_010969378.1:0-373 GCF_000463585.1 Tarenaya hassleriana | reverse complement strand
CTCTCTTCCATCAACCATTCCAATATCATCGGTCTTCATCTCCAATTCTTCCAGGTTCGATCTCATCCGTCTAAGATCGTGCTTGTGGAGGAGTTCCTTTTGATGAAATTTGAACTGGTTTTCAATTAGGAGTGTAGAACTATGCACAATACCATAAGAGTTGCTTCGTGCTTTGATTTTGAGTATGTCTATTTGCCACCAATCTACTCTTTTGAGCCGTTCCCTGTTTGTAATCTTCAATTTGGGATGAGCTTTCAGGTTCCAAGTTGGGTCTTCTTTCCCAGCGACATTTATGTTCTTCGCTTTTAGGATGGAAATTTTCTCATAATGGTTCTGGAACATTGCGACGGAGGAAGAACCCTATGGGAAAGTT
>NW_010969377.1:0-373 GCF_000463585.1 Tarenaya hassleriana | reverse complement strand
CAACTTGAGAGCAGTATTGATGTGGACAATCAGTGATTTTCCGGCTTATGGAATGTTGTCTAGGTGGAGTACTCATGGACGTTTATCATGTCCTTATTGCATGAATGAGATTGATTCATTTCAATTAAAACATGGGCGGAAACCATGTTGGTTTGATTGTCATCGTAGATTTTTACCATTGGATCATCCATGGAGACGCAACAAAAAAAATTTTAGACGGAACAAAGTTGTGACCGATCCAAGGCCTCTTCTCTTGACGGGTGATGAAATATTGTACGAGCGTATCGATATCATTTTCGGCGTGCAAAAAACAACCAAATGTGGAGGAAACGGGCATTCCAAACCACATGAGTATGGTGATTACCATAATTGG
>NW_010969376.1:0-373 GCF_000463585.1 Tarenaya hassleriana | reverse complement strand
ATCATGTGAACATAACCTATCTTTGAAACTATGGGTTTTATGATTTGGTTTGAATGAATGAGTCTTAATGCTATGAATCTTGTTGGCCACTTGATTTGTTGAACCTAGAAATTAGTTTGCATAAAGATATGGAACTAAGTTTGGAACTCTTTCATTTGAATGAATGAACATTGCCTTGAGAAATGAATGAACATCTAGAAATCATGATGATGAGTTTAATGCTCTTAAAAGTTTCAATCTATTTGGAATCGAGAGATCGGTAGGTTGAATTCTTAGGAAGAGAGGTGAGACTCGAGAGAGTAATCTCTATAGCAAGAACTTGAATTTCCCGAATCATAACTCTAGTTACGAAGATACATCCGTAGAAGCGATC
>NW_010969375.1:0-374 GCF_000463585.1 Tarenaya hassleriana | reverse complement strand
TTAAGTTGCATGCATTCATTCACTATGGACCATCCAAACGAACGAATCATGCTATTTGAGTCACAGTTGATCAAATTAAGCAACGATTGCATAATCGGACTTAGAAAACGAAAAATTTCGGAATCTGGACCTCGAACCGTCCGTTCTGCACGGACTAGCCATAGAACGAATGGTCTTGCCTCCACAGCTGGAACGGACGGTCTGACACTCAGACCGTCCGGTCCATACCTGCAGACCGAGGCTCGACCTCCCGTTCCATAGCCATAGTCCGCCACCCCTGGACTGTCTGGTCTGGCTCACCTAGAACGGACGGTCTATGTTAGGTCTACGTGATCAGATCACGTTTTTCCGCGTTCTCGGCCTCATTCAGACCC
>NW_010969374.1:0-374 GCF_000463585.1 Tarenaya hassleriana | reverse complement strand
TATCCGAAATTGCGGATATCCGGAAATTACGAATCGGATACGGATAACAAAATCGAGTATTTATTCAGATCGGATACGGGTATGGATATCTCAAAAATCACGGATATCTAATCTGTGGCCACTGCCCACACCTAACTAAACCAATTTTGAAGAAGAATATTGAATAAAAGGGTTAGACCCAGAGTTCTTTTTTTTTCCCACAACGCAGCCTTGGCACCTCCGATTTCATCATCCCCGGAGTTAGAATGAAACGACTAAAACACAGAGTGTGGTAGCGAAACCAGACATGTAAAACGGGTCGGCCCGATTTCGATCGGTCCTACTCTATGAATCAGCAATCGTTTTTGTTCGGATCAACCCGACTTGTTGTTAAA
>NW_010969373.1:0-374 GCF_000463585.1 Tarenaya hassleriana | reverse complement strand
ATCCACACTTGTCTCCCTATCAAACCTTCAAACACGTGTTTCAATGCCTCAAGCCAACTCATCGCTTGCTTCCCAACATACTCCTCCTTGGATTAAGGCTTGGAACACATCTCAATCTTCTCTCTTAATATCTCGAACCTCGAACCTGCTGGCATGAAATGGCTTAGTAAACAGATCGACTTTCTGATTTTCCGACCTGCAGTAAACCAAAACAATCTCTTCTTCTTGTTGAACTTCCCTAAGGAAGTAATACTTGATCTTGAAGTGTTTTGTCTTCCCGTGAAACACTGGATTCTGTGAGATTGCTATAGCTGCCTGATTGTCGATCTGAATCCTTGTTGGTCCTCTGAATTCAACTCCCAAATCTGTCAGAA
>NW_010969372.1:0-374 GCF_000463585.1 Tarenaya hassleriana | reverse complement strand
ATGGATGCAGGTGAGGCGAGTCGATTGAAGCTTAAGGTGGACAAGAATGGGGGGACGGTCAAAGCGGTTAACTCTCCGGCCCAATTCGCTTCCGGCATCGCTCGCGATGTTCGGATCCGCATTGGTGACTGGCTAGGGAAGACCGACTTTACCATCCTTCCCATGGATGACTTTCGGATTGTGTTAGGACTTACGTTCTTCTGATCCGTGAGCACATTCCTTCCCGCATCCGCCACCGCAATGGTCATTGTCGATTGCGACAAACCAACTGTGGTGCCTCTTCGATCAGCCCCATCTACACCCACTCCCACACTCACAGCCATGCAGTTCAAGCGTGGAGTGAAGAACTCGGACTGCTTCCTTGCAACAGTCCG
>NW_010969371.1:0-374 GCF_000463585.1 Tarenaya hassleriana | reverse complement strand
GACCAAAGATGGCTCGGTTGACCAACGAAGAGGGAGCCGGACCAAGAGAGACCGAGGGACCAAGGAAGCTGAGCGGACCAGAAGAGAATGGGCTCTGGTCCGGGACAGACCAGAACTTGGTCCGCCAGACCAGACTCAAAGAAAAATTGGAAAAATTCCCGTCTCGCCCGGGAAATAGGAAACGGCCAACGGGGTCAGCTCGGGACTGACCCGACCTGATCATGGGAAGATCAAACCTTCATTAAAGGGTAAAACGTCGCGATTGAGATTAATCGAACCAAGTGTTCGCCATAATGTTGTGCGGTATAGTGAGATGTGCGACATCAAAATATGAGTGATCGTTGTGTGATTGTTTGCGGGTAGAATTGCATGGC
>NW_010969370.1:18156-21094 GCF_000463585.1 Tarenaya hassleriana | reverse complement strand
TACCCTATTTTATTCCCGAAGTTAATTTAAATGATTTATTCGGGAATCGGGGTATTACAAGCTGAGTATATTGCAGCGTCGGACGCAGCAAAAGAAGCTGTTTGGATCAGGAAGTTTGTTGGCGACTTGGGTGTCATTCCGAGTGCTGATAGCCCCATTGCTCTGTATTGTGACAACAATGGAGCGATCGCACAAGCGAAAGAACCCATATCCTATCAACGATCCAAACACATACTCAGACGATTTCACCTTATCAGGGAGATAATGGACAGAGGAGACGTGCACATTTGCAGAGTGTCGACAGATGACAACATTGCCGATCCGTTGACGAAGCCTCTCCCTTCGTCGAAGCATGAGGGTCATGTTAGGGATATGGGCATTAGATGTTTAGCAGTCCATGATTATAATGTTCTACGTGTTGGTTTAGTGCTCTATGATGTACTGTTTATGAGCTTTCTTTAGATACATTCGATGTATTGATACTTTCTATGGTTTTATGAGAGTATTTAATTCATTACATGTTCTTGCATACTAGATCTGTTATGAAATCCATGTATCATTATGAATGATACTAAACTCCCTAGTCTTGTGTCGTTATGGGAATAACGACATAATAAGGCTAGTATGATGTGTGATTGATGATCATAGAGATGATCATAGGTATTAGATACGATCACAGTCATAGGTATTCGTTGGAGAACGGAATACGGGATTGACCCGCATGAGATTGTCACATGGACTAGCGTCATGACTTGAATCTCATATGGCGGTTCCATGATTGGATCCTAAGACCTGAGATAGCTACGGAATCCAACATGAGGAGTTGTGTACTTTGATTACGTCAAACGTCCTGCGTAACAGGAGGACTATAAAGGCGTTATCCGAAATAGGGATTTCGGGTTATACTGCTATGTCGAATGAGCCTACAGGGTCACACACGCAGGGAAGGACGAAACTGCACGAGGAAACGACGAAAAACCGAGACAGAAGGGTCTGGAACGGACGGACCGAAAGTCCAGAACGGACGGTCCACCAAGTCCAGACCCGACGGTCCAGAGTGCGCGGTCTGTCCGTTCCAGGAGGTCTGGAACAGACGGTCCACTAACGCAGACCGTCCGTTCTGCTTCTGGAACGGACGGTCCACATGCATTTCTGGACCGTCCGTTCTAGGCTCTGGGTATTTTCGTAATTGAACCGAAATTAGGGTAAAATCACTTTATAAGAAGGAGATTAAAACCCTAATCACATATGAGACTTTTGGCAGCCGACTTTTGCAGTTCTTGGAGAGTTTTTGGTGAGATCCAAAAAGCTCAACAAGATCTAAGTCTCGTTTTCTCGAAGTGCAAAAACCGAATAGAGATTCGAGTCCTAGCAGACAAGTTCCAATCGTTGGAATCCATCTCGAGGTGTGGATACGTGTAGAGGGTGAGGTAATATTCCTGCCTAAGTGATCGAACGAATTCTTCAGTTGATACAGGCCCCGGATCGATTGAGGTAAGCGTTCTAACATTTCTACGATTCATTAGAAGCATGGTTCTAGGGTTTATTAAATTTTTGTTTTATATCCGCTGCGCAAACCCTAGAATCGATCTCTTAGGAATAGTATTCGCTCTAGAGATCCCAGGAATCCCAACACAAACTACTATGCATCATCCGGAAGATGATCTGATAAGTTAGAAGTCAACTCGAATTGGTAGCCATCGTCATATGGTCAACAATTCAAGGCAAATAATCAGCCATGCCCGTTGAGTTGGTCGATTGTTGACTGATAATATTATTAACTTCATAACTTCCAAAAAATATGTCAAAATAAATCTTTCTTTATATAATTAGAAAGGTTTTTCTAATATCTATGTATAGACACCATAATCGCGCAGATCTAATATATGAGCAAAATGTTTTTAGCATATTGAGACAACACATGGACCGAATCCCTACATATCGATAGAAATTGGTATATATCTCTCGGTGGATAATCCGATGATCTGAAAATCGATCCAAATTACTAAACATCGTCCGGTAGATGATCTGTAACTCAGAAGTCAACTCGAGTTCTAGCCATCACCAAATGGTCAACAATTCGAGGAAATTATACATGTCCGATGAGTTGGTCGATTGTTGACTAATCATATTATTCACTTCATAACTTCCATAAAACATATCAAAATAAATCTTTCTTTATATCATTAGCAAGCTTTTTCTAATAGCTACGGATAGATACCATAATCGCGCAGATCTAATATATGAGCAAAAAGTTATGAGCATATTGAGACAACACATGGACCGAATCCCTACATATCGCTAAAAATCGGTATATATCTCTCGGTGGATAATACGATGATCTGAAAATCGATCCAAATTACTAAGCATCTTCCGGATGATGCATAGTAGTTTGTGTTGGGATTCCTGGGATCTTTAGAGCGAATCCTATTCCTAAGAGATCGATTCTAGGGTTTGCGCAGCGGATATAAAACAAAAGTTTAATAAACCCTAGAACCATGCTTCTAATGAATCGTAGAAACGTTAGAACGCTTACCTCAATCGATCCGGGGCCTGTATCAACTGAAGAATTCGTCCGATCACTTAGGCAGGAAGATTACCTCGCCCTCTACACGTATCCACACCACGGGATGGATTCCAGTGGTTGGAACTTGTCTGCTAGGACTCGAATCTCTATTCGATTTTGTGCTTCGAGAAAACGAGACTCTTCGGTTTTCAAACTCTTTGGATCTCACCCAAAAGCTCTCTCAAACCTCTAAAAGTCGGCACTCAAAAGTCTCCACCGAATTAGGGTTCTAATCTCTTTTTTATAAAGTGATTTAACCCTAATTTCGGTTTAATTTTCGGAAAACCGGAACCTGGAACGGACGGTCCAGAATTGCACGTGGACCGTCCCTTCCAGTAAGGCAGAACGGACGGTCTACGTTTAGTACGGACT
>NW_010969370.1:17336-18060 GCF_000463585.1 Tarenaya hassleriana | reverse complement strand
GTCCTTCCCTGTGTGTGTGACCCTGTAGGCTCATTCGATATAGCAGTATAATCCGAAATCTCTATTTCGGATATACAAGTCATAGGTGGTCTCTAGCAAGACACTATGACTACCTATCTCGAATAGAGTTTGTTCGTGATCATACGAACGCCAGTGATGATTCCGGCTGGTGATCCTTTTGTATCGCGATATCATATGTCGAACATAAGGCATGGACAAGCCACCTTATCTGATTCGACTGCTTTCTCGTTCACTGAGTTCGACTGTCTGAAATAGACGACGTTCGTCTATAGTGCGGCCACACATTTCTACAGTCTCGCTCACACGAGGAGCCCAGCGATATCACTCTCTTTTACGAGAGGTACAAATCCCGTCTTGACTATCTACAATCCAGTACATGATTCGTTTCGTGCCTGATACACACCTTTATAATCCTCCTGTTACGCAGGATGTTTGACGTATTCAAAGCACGCAACTCCTCCTAATGGATTCCGTAGATATCTCAGGTCTTAGGATCCAATCATGGAACCGCCATATGAGATTCAAGTCATGACGCTAGTCCATGTGACAATCTCATGCGGGACAATCTCATGCGGGTCAATCCCATATTCCGTTCTCCAACAAGTGGCGAAAGGATTCCGTCAAATTCATGGTATTGACTATGATGAGACCTTTTCGCCCGTAGTTATGCTGAAGTCCATCAGGATCCTACTTGCCATAGCCG
>NW_010969370.1:12541-13980 GCF_000463585.1 Tarenaya hassleriana | reverse complement strand
TCACTCTTATCGGGCTTAGGCTTGGGCGTAGAGGCAACTTTTGCCTTTTTCGCCGCCTTCTTTTTTGCTTTACCCCGCCGCTTCTTGCTGGAGTTATTCTCAACAACAAGCATAGTCTTGGGCACCACGATATCCTGCTTGGCCGATTTCAGCATCCCATGCAGTTCGGCTAAGCTCTTAGTCATCCCGTGCATATGGTACTGCATCACGAACTGGTTATAGTCCTCGGGTAATGACATCAGGATCAAGTCCGCAACCAAGTCACCATCGAGGTTCACTCCCATACGCTCAAGTTCTTCAACATGAGCTCTCATGTTGAGGATGTGGGTGTTGACAGAGCTACCTCTCGGCATCTCCGTCTTCACCAGAGCTTTCAGCGTCTTGTACTTTTCAGTACGCGCTAGCTGCTGAAACATGGTTTTGAGCTGTTCGATCATATCAAACACTCTCTTCCCCTCAAACTGCTTTTGCAGATTCGGGGTCATGCTTCCCAACATGAGACAGGAGATCTCATTGTCGTCAGTCTGATGCTTCTGCCAAGCATCTTTGACGGCTCTCGTGGCATTGGCCGCAGGCTCTGGGGGTAGAGCCCCTTCCCGGACGTATGACTTCTTGTCGTGCTTGAGAACTATTCTCAAGTTACGATACCAGTCTAAGAAGTTCGTCCCAGTCAATTTATCCTTCTCAAGGATAGATCGCATCGTCAAACTCGGTACGCTACCGGTTGACGCCATGTCCTACAAAAGAGACAAAACAGAACGAACAAAACAAATGCAGATTCTATTAATGATCTACTACCAGCTAGTCCATCATCAATCAGTGTCAATCTATCTATGATCCACTACCAGCTAGTCCATCATCAAACAATGACAACATAGATGCAAAGATGAGCTATATTCCCATAAAGAAAACTAACCCTACAATAATTTTCTATATGGGACTAAGATCTGTATTTCACATAAGAACAAATTTTCACACTCAGCCTTATGCTATTTAGGTAGACATCTAATGTTAATCACATCCAATGTGATTCTTAGATCCTTTATGAGACTTATGATATCAAATATCATTACATACTCGTCTCATCTGTACCGTTAAGTTTCAAGTCAAAACTTGACAACTTAATCCAAGATAAACCATATTCAAGCTGCAGGAACCACGATTTCCTACCCTGCCTCACAAAGATAATCAGGCACGCTCAGCTTTGGCATGACCCGTGTTACGGACGATCGATGCCTTGACAGGCGCTCTAGTAATGGGAGGTATACACTTAGCATTACATAAATAAGGGATTTTCGAAACCGCACCTAGATCAAGCATCTACTTTCAAGCTATGAGAACCACCATTTCTCCATCTTGCCTCACCAAGATAATACGACACACCCAGCTTTGGCATGGCCCATGACACGTACGATCAAGGCCTTGACAAGTGCTTTACT
>NW_010969370.1:11481-11890 GCF_000463585.1 Tarenaya hassleriana | reverse complement strand
GCTTACCCAGAACGGACGGTCTAGGGTAGGTCTCCGTGATCAGATCACGTTTCCCCGCGTTCTCGTCCCCGATCAGACCCGAAACTGATCCGAATTCTTTTGTACACCCAAAATTCGAACTCTTGCACTCTATGCAACATGAAACATGCAATCTACACTAGATTCAATCATCAAACATGCATAGATTTCAAAGCAAACATGGATTCAAACAATTTAAATCCTAAAACGTGCGTGATCGGGTTCTACGAAATCAAAACAGAGCAACCAGACTCTGATACCACTGTTGGGATTCCTGGGATCTCTAGAGCGAATCCTATTCCTAAGAGATCGATTCTAGGGTTTGCGCAGCGGATATAAAACAAAAATTTAATAAACCATAGAACCATGCTTCTAATGAATCGTAGAAACA
>NW_010969370.1:1927-11198 GCF_000463585.1 Tarenaya hassleriana | reverse complement strand
CCGTCAAATTCATGGTATTGACTATGATGATACCTTTTCGCCCGTAGTTATGCTGAAGTCCATCAGGATCCTACTTGCCATAGTCGCATATTATGTAGTTATACTCTATCTCGAATAGAGTTGGTTCGTGATCTTACGAATACCAGTGATGATTCCGGCTGATGATCCTTTTGTATCGCGATATCATATATCGAACATAAGGCATGGACAAGCCACCTTATCTGATTCGACTGCTTTCTCGTTCACTGAGTTCGACTGTCTGAAATAGACGACGTTCGTCTATAGTGCGGCCACACATTTCTACAGTCTCGCTCACACGAGGGGCCCAGCGATATCTCTCTCTTTTACGAGAGGTACAAATCCCGTCTTGACTATCTACAATCCAGCACATGATTCGTTTCGTACCTGATACACGCCTTTATAGTCCTCCTGTTATGCAGGACGTTTGACGTATTCAAAGCACGCAACTCCTCATATTGGATTCCGTAGATATCTCAGGTCTTAGGATCCAATCATGGAACCGCCATATGAGATTCAAGTCATGACGCTAGTCCATGTGACAATCTCATGCGGGTCAATCCAGTATTCCGTTCTCCAACGAATACCTATGACTGTGATCGTATCCAATATCTATGATCATCTCTATGATCATCAATCACACATCATACTAGTCTTATTATGTCGTTATTCCCACAACGACACAAGACTAGGGAGTTTAGTATCATTCATAATGATACATGGATTTCATAACAGATCTAGTATGCAAGAACATGTAATGAATCAAATACTCTCATAAAACCATAGAAAGTATCAATACATCGAATGTATCTAAAGAAAGCTCATAAACAGTACATCATAGAACACTAAACCAACACCGAATCCCTACATATCGATAAAAATCGGTATATATCTCTCGGTGGATAATCCGATGATCTGAAAATCGATCCAAATTACTAAGGATCGTCCGGTAGATGATCTATAACTAAGAAGTCAACTCGAATTCTAGCCATCGCCAAATGGTCAACAATTTGAGCCAAATAACCATCCATGCCCGATGAGTTGGTCGATTGTTGACTGATCATATTATTAACTTCATAACTTCCAAAAAACGTGTCCAAAAAATTGATTCTTGATACCATAAGAAAGCCTTTTCTAATAGCTACGCATAGACATAATAATTGCGCAGATCTATTATATGAACAAAACATTATGAGCATATTTAGACAACATTGTCGGAATCCCTACATATCGATAAAAATCGGTATATATCTCTCGGTGGATAATCTGATGATCTGAAAATCGACCCAAACTACTATGCATCATCCGGTAGATGATCTGTAACTCAGAAAGCAGTAGAATTCTAGACATCACCAAATGGTCAACAATTTGAGCGAAATAACCATCCATGCCTGATGAGTTGATCGATTGTTGATTGATAATATTATTAACTTCATAACTTTCACAAAACTTGTCCAAAAAATTCTTTCTTGATACCAATAGAAAGCTTTTTCTAATAGCTACGAATAGACACCATAATCGCGTAGATCTAATATATGAGCAAAAAGTTATGAGCATATTTAGACAACATTCACGGAATCCATATATATCGATAAAAATAGGTATATATCTCTCAGTGGATAATCCAGTGACTTGAAAATCGATCCAAACTACTATGCATCATCCGGTAGATGATCTGATAAGTTAGAAGTCAACTCGAATTGCTAGCCATCGCCATATGGTCAACAATTCAAGGCAAATAATCAGCCATGCCCGTTGAGTTGGTCGATTGTTGACTGATAATATTATTAACTTCATAACTTCCAGAAAATATGTCAAAATAAATCTTTCTTTATATAATTAGAAAGATTTTTCTAATATCTATGAAT
The DNA here is from genome assembly GCF_000463585.1 of Tarenaya hassleriana. NCBI lineage: Eukaryota > Viridiplantae > Streptophyta > Magnoliopsida > Brassicales > Cleomaceae > Tarenaya > Tarenaya hassleriana. The sequence continues at coordinate 9,312 of NW_010969370.1, read as the reverse complement.
AGATACCATAATCGCGCAGATCTAATATAAGAGCAAAATGTTTTTAGCATATTGAGACAACACATAGACCGAATCCCTACATATCGATAAAAATTGGTATATATCTCTCGGTGAATAATCCGATGATCTGAAAATCGACCCAAACTGCTATGCATCATCCGGTAGATGAACTGATAAGTTAGAAGTCAACTTGAATTGCTAGCCATCGCCATATGGTCAACATTTCGAGGCAAATAATCAGCCATGCCCGTTGAGTTGGTCGATTGTTGACTTATAATATTATTAACTTCATAACTTCCAGAAAACGTGTTTAAAAATTGATTCTTGATACCATGAGAAAGCTTTTTCTTATAGCTACGCATAGACACCATAATCGCGTAGATCTAATATATGAGCAAAAAGTTATGAGTATATTTAGACAACATTGACGGAATCCCTACATATCGATAAAAATAGGTATATATCTCTCGGTGGATAATCCGATGATCTAACAATCGACCCAAACTACTATGCATCATCCGTTAGATGATCTGATATGGTAGAAGTCAACTCGAATTGCTAGCCATCGCCATATGGTCAACAATTCGAGGCAAATAATCAGCCATGCCGATGAGTTGGTCGATTATTGACTGATAATATTACTAACTTCATAACTTCCAGAAAACATGTCAAAATAAATCTTTATTTATATCATTAGAAAGCTTTTTCTAATATCTATGCATAGACACCATAATCGCGCATATATAATATATGAACAAAATGTTATGAACATATTGAGACAACACATGGACTGAATCTTTACATATCGATAAAAATCGGTATATATCTCTCGGTAGATAATACGATGATCTGAAAATCGAATTCTAGACACTATGATCGTGGAGATCTATGAGTTGGTCGATTGTTGACTGATCATATTATTAACTTCATAACTTCCAAAAAACGTGTCCAAAAAATTGATTCTTGATACCATAAGAAAGCCTTTTCTAATAGCTACGCATAGACACAATAATTGCGCAGATCTAATATATGAACAAAACGTTATGAGCATATTCAGACAACATTGCCGGAATCCCTACATATTGATAAAAATCGGTATATATCTCTCGGTGAATAATCCGATGATCTGAAAATCGACCCAAACTACTATGCATCATCCGGTAGATGATCTGATAAGTTAGAAGTCAACTCGAATTGCAAGTCATCACCATATGGTCAACATTTCGAGGCAAATAATCAGCCATGCCCGATGCGTTGGTCGATTGTTGACTGATAATATTATTAACTTCATAACTTCCAGAAAACATGTCAAAATAAATCTTTATTTATATCATTAGAAAGCTTTTTCTAGTATCTATGCATAGACACTATAATCGCGCATATATAATATATGAACAAAACGTTATGAGCATATGAGTTGATCGAGGTTGATTGATCATATTATTAACTTCATAACTTCCACAAAACGTGTCCAAAAAATTCTTTCTTGATACCATTAGAAAGTTTTTTCTATTAGCTACGCATAAACACCATAATTGCGCAGATCTAATATATGAGCAAAAAGTTATGACATTATTTAGACATTATTGACGGAATCCCTACATATTGATAAAAATCGGTATATATCTCTCGCTGGATAATCCAATGATTTGAAAATTGACCCAAACTATACTATGCATCATCCGGTAGATGATCTGATAAGTTAGAAGTCAACTCGAATTGCTAGTCATCGCTATATGGTCAACAATTCGTTGCAAATAATCAGCCATGCTCGATGAGTTGGTCGATTGTTGACTGATAATATTATTAACTTCATAACTTCCAAAAAACATGTGAAAATAAATCTTTCTTTATATCATTAGAAAGCTTTATCTAATATCTATGCATCGACACCATAATCGCGCAGATCTAATATATGAGCAAAACGTTATTAGCATATTGAGACAACACATGGACCGAATCCCTACATATCGATAAAAATTGGTATATATCTCTCGGTGGATAATCCGATGATCTGAAAATCAATCCAAATTACTAAGCATCTTCCGGTATATGATCTGAAACTCAGAAGTCAACTCGAATTCTAGCCATCACCAAATGGTCAAATTCAAGGCAAATAATCAGACATGCCTGATGAGTTGGTCGATTGTTGACTGATCATATTATTAACTTCATAACTTCCATAAAACATGTCAAAAAAATTCTTTCTTGATACCATTAGAAAGCTTTTTCTACTATCTATGCATAAATACCATAATCGCGCAGATCTAATATATGTCCAAAACATTATGAGCATATTGAGACAATACATGGACCGAATCCCTACATATCGATAAAAATCAGCATATATCTCTCGGTGGATAATCCGATGATCTGAAAATCAATCCAAATTACTAAGCATCTTCCGGTATATGATCTGAAACTCAGAAGTCAACTCGAATTCTAGCCATCGCCAAATGGTCAACAATTTGAGCCAAATAACCATCCATGCCCGATGAATTGGTCAATTGCTGACTGATCATATTATTAACTTCATAACTTCCACAAAACGTGTCCAAAAAATTCTTTCTTGATACCGTTAGAAAGCTTTTTCTATTAGCTACGCATAAACATCATAATTTCGCAGATCTAATATATGAGCAAAAAGTTATGACATTATTTAGACATTATTGACGGAATCCCTACATATTAATAAAAATCGGTATATATCTCTGGGTGGATAATCCAATGATCTGAAAATTGACCCAAACTATACTATGCATCATCGGTAGATGATCTGATAAGTTAGAAGTCAACACGAATTGCTAGTCATCGCCATATAGTCAACAATTCGAGGCAAATAATCAGCCATGCCCGATGAGTTGGTCGATTGTTGACAGATCATATTATTAACTTCATAACTTCCACAAAACGTGTCCAAAAAATTCTTTCTTGATACCATTAGAAAGCTTTTTCTATTAGCTACGCATAAACACCATAATTGCGCAGATCTAATATATGAGCAAAAAGTTATGACATTATTTAGACATTATTGACGGAATCCCTACATATTAATAAAAATCGGTATATATCTCTGGGTGGATAATCCAATGATCTGAAAATTGACCCAAACTATACTATGCATCATCGGTAGATGATCTGATAAGTTAGAAGTCAACACGAATTGCTAGTCATCGCCATATGGTCAACAATTCGAGGCAAATAATCAGCCATGCCCGATGAATTGGTCGATTGTTGACTGATAATATTATTAACTTCATAACTTCCAAAAAACATGTCAAAATAAATCTTTCTTTATATCATTAGAAAGCTTTTTATAATATCTATGCATAGACACCATAATCGCGCATATCTAATATATGAGCAAAATGTTATGAGCATATTGAGACAACACATGGATCGAATCCCTACATATCGATAAAAATCGGTATATATCTCTCGGTGGATAATCCGATGATCTGAAAATCGATCCAAATTACTAAGGATCGTCCGGTAGATGATCTATAACTTAGAAGTCAACTCGAATTCTAGCCATCGCCAAATGGTCAACAATTTGAGCCAAATAACCATCCATGCCCGATGAGTTGGTCGATTGTTGACTGATCATATTATTAACTTCATAACTTCCAAAAAACGTGTCCAAAAAATTGATTCTTGATACCATAAGAAAGCCTTTTCTAATAGCTACGCATAAACACAATAATTGCGCAGATCTAATATATGAACAAAACGTTATGAGGATATTTAGACAACATTGCCGGAATCCCTACATATCGATAAAAATCGGTATATATCTCTCGGTGGATAATCTGATGATCTGAAAATCGATCCAAACTACTATGCATCATCCGGTAGATGATCTGTAACTCAGAAAGCAGCTAGAATTCTAGACATCACCAAATGGTCAACAATTTGAGCGAAATAACCATCCATGCCTGATGAGTTGATCGATTGTTGATTGATCATATTATTAACTTCATAACTTTCACAAAACTTGTCCAAAAAATTCTTTCTTGATACCAATAGAAAGCTTTTTCTAATAGCTACGAATAGACACCATAATCGCGCAGATCTAATATATGAGCAAAAAGTTATGAGCATATTTAGACAACATTGACGGAATCCCTATATATCGATAAAAATAGGTATATATCTCTCAGTGGATAATCCAGTGACTTGAAAATCGACCCAAACTACTATGCATCATCCGGTAGATCATCTGATAAGTTAGAAGTCAACTCGAATTGCTAGCCATCGCCATATGGTCAACAATTCAAGGCAAATAATCAGCCATGCCCGTTGAGCTGGTCGATTGTTGACTGATAATATTATTAACTTCATAACTTCCAGAAAATATGTCAAAATAAATCTTTCTTTATATAATTAAAAAGGTTTTTCTAATATCTATGAATAGATACCATAATCGCGCAGATCTAATATAAGAGCAAAATGTTTTTAGCATATTGAGACAACACATGGACCGAATCCCTACATATCGATAAAAATTGGTATATATCTCTCGGTGAATAATCCGATGATCTGAAAATCGACCCAAACTGCTATGCATCATCCGGTAGATGAACTGATAAGTTAGAAGTCAACTTGAATTGCTAGCCATCGCCATATGGTCAACATTTCGAGGCAAATAATCAGCCATGCCCGTTGAGTTGGTCGATTGTTGACTTATAATATTATTAACTTCATAACTTCCAGAAAACATGTCAAAATAAATCTTTATTTATATCATTAGAAAGCTTTTTCTAATATCTATGCATGGACACCATAATCGCGCATATATAATATATGAACAAAATGTTATGAGCATATTGAGACAACACATGGACTGAATCCTTATATATCGATAAAAATCGGTATATATCTCTCGGTAGATAATCCGATGATCTGAAAATCGAATTCTAGACACTATGATCGTGGAGATCTATGAGTTGGTCGATTGTTGACTGATCATATTATTAACTTCATAACTTCCAAAAAACGTGTCCAAAAAATTGATTCTTGATACCATAAGAAAGCCTTTTCTAATAGCTACGCATAGACACAATAATTGCGCAAATCTAATATATGAACAAAACGTTATAAGCATATCACTACAAGAAAATAGTTATATAGCGACGGAAAAATCCGTCGCAAATATAAAGGAAATCCGTCGCAATTAAGAATTTGCGACGGAATGCGACGGATTTATTTCCGTCGGTATAGCGCTGTCGCAAACGTATAACGGTCGTTAATCCGTCGCAAAAAATGCGACGGAAAAAATCTGCGTTTTGCGACGGAAAGTGACGGATAAATCCGTCGCAATTTGCGACGGATTTTTTTCCGTCGCATTCCGTCGCAAATGTTTTAAAATTTTTAAAAAAAATATAATAAAATTATATACTATATATACACATACATATATATATTTTCACATACACATACATTCATACACATACATTACATACATACAAATATACATACATATACATACATATATATACACATATTTTCATATACACAAACACACATACACATACATTACATACATACAAATATACATACATATACATACATATATATACACATATTTTCATATACACAAACACACATACACATTCACACATATATACATATACACATATATACACATACATAAATATTCATACACATACACATTTCACAAACACATACACATACATATAAACACACACATATACACATATTCATATACACATACAATCACATATACATACACATACATATTCACATTCACATATATATATACACATACACATACATATAAACACACACATACACATTCACATATACATACACATTCACTTACACACATATATAAACACACACATACACATTCACACATATATATACACATTCACTTACACACACATACACATATATAAACACACACAAACACATCAAACACACACATATATATATATACATAAATACATATATATTACCTTACGGGAGAAATTTGGCGATCTTTGGAGAGATTTAGAAAAAAAATGGCGATTTTTATTTTTTTTTCCGAAAATCTTTGAATCTGATGAAGAAGACGACTCGTGGTTTTATATTGCGTTTTGCGACGGAATTTTCCGTCGCAATCCGTCACAAAATGAAATTTATTTACGCGCCCAAAATTCAAAAAATTTCGTCGAAAACCGAAACCAAATACATTGCGACGGAATATTCTGTCGCAATCCGTCGCAATTTTTATTTTCCGTCGCAAATCATCTATTTCTTTGTTGTGACAGAATTATCCGTCGCAAACCGTAGCAAATTGCGACGGATTTTGCGACTGTTTGCGACGGATAATTTTTTTCCACCTTCTGTCGTAAAATCGTCACATTCCGTCGTAATTTTCTGTGCGACGGAAATTTCCGTCGCAAATTCCGTCGCTATATGCAGGTTTTTTGTAGTGTATTTAGACAACATTGCTGGAATCCCTACATATCGATAAAAATCAGTATATATCTCTCGGTGAATAATCCGATGATCTGAAAATCGACCCAAACTACTATGCATCATCGGGTAGATGATCTGATAAGTTAGAAGTCAACTCGAATTGCAAGTCATCACCATATGGTCAACATTTCGAGGCAAATAATCAGCCATGCCCGATGAGTTGGTCGATTGTTGACTGATAATATTATTAACTTCATAACTTCCAGAAAACATGTCAAAATAAATCTTTATTTATATCATTAGAAAGCTTTTTCTAATATCTATGCATAGACACCATAATCGCGCATATATAATATATGAACAAAACGTTATGAGTATATTGAGACAACACATGGACTGAATCCTTACATACCGATAAAAATCGGTATATATCTCTCGGTAGATAATCCGATGATCTAAAAATGGATCCAAATTACTAAGCATCGTCCGGTAGATGATCTGTAACTCAGAACGCAGCTAGAATTCTAGACATCGTGTAATAACCCGTAAATTTCACCATGGAACCGAATTTTAGAAAATTAAATATAAGTCATAAAAATGTCCCTAAAATATTAAGTTAGACCCTAACCAAGTTGACCCGAAGGATTGGACCGAAACGAGCGAGAAAAACGGACGAAAACGGGCCAGAACGTCCGGTCTGACAGGCAGACCGTCCGTTCCGGTTGTCTTGGCCAGGTCACGCGCCGCCTCTTCCTTTCTGTTGAGTCATCGCCGCAATTTCGGCCTCTCTCCGGCGTGTGCCACCTCCTGCTTCTTCTGGGACGCGAGAACTGCCCTAGGTCCGCCCATTTCACAGTTCCTCGCCTCTCACTTCGCCCCCTCACTCCTCCACAAACTCTGTCAAAAGTCTGAAACTTCAACCTTCGATTGGAGCCCCGATTTCGGTCGAAATCAACAAATAA
>NW_010969370.1:0-1576 GCF_000463585.1 Tarenaya hassleriana | reverse complement strand
TCGAAAATGATAATCAAATTGAAAATGGAGATTTGATTGCTTTGAGTGGAAATTGCATGAAATTGGTGTTAGATTTGGATTCCTGATGTTCTAGGGATCATTTTTATGTATAACTTGTTGAGTTTGGTGCAAAAATTGGAAACCCGAAGTTCCTGGTGCGCCTAGACCGAACGTTCCAGGCATGGACCGTCCGTTCTAGGGTTCGCAGGGTTTCGGGGGAAGAAGACGAGTCCAGACCGTCCGCTCTGGACATGGACCGTCCGTTCTGTACTCAGAACGTCCGTTCCAACTTTCGCGGAACGTCCGTTCCATCTTCGGCCAGACCGAAGGGACCAAGCCACTCGACCGTCCGTTCCAGACGGGGCAGACCGTCCGTTCTGGACACCTGTCTCCCCGTTTTGGTTCGTTCTTTCGGACCGAACGAAATTCGATGCAACCGACCCCTATACATGACCTATCTAGACCCGTTTCCTACCCGAACCTCATGAAACTTGAATGAAACCGACTTACGGTAAGTAAAACCTTCGGAACGAGCTGAATTGGTAATCCGGAATGGTCGGACCCAATTTGATCGGATCGGAGGATAAAAAGAATAAAATGAATGTAAAGAAAACGAGATAACCAAAATAACAAGTAAGGACGTGTGTATACCCGAGTAGGTATAATAATATATGAATGTGTGTGATTGGGGAACCGGGTAGTTGGCATGGCGTGAGACTTTATTCCGGAGGGCCGAGATAAGGTTGAGCGTGTGATTGTAGCGGGTTTGATGTGATATCCCGATGGTTGTATTGTTGGGATCTCCTCTTTATGATCTCTGACCCGGGTCGGGTTTCATATTGAGGAGACATGAGTGTGATTGGTTGCCCACGGGCAGAGCTTGGAGCCGATGATACACGTGATAGTCTTGAGTGATTCGGCTATCACGGGGTTGAGGAAATCCTACGGTTACACAGTAACCGCGCCAACGTTCCACTAGCTATGGAACGGGATCGGGATTGAGTGATTCTCCCGGCAGAGACTGGCAATACATTTACCCGTGACTCGGGATTGAGCGATTCTCCCGACGAGGTTGTGCGGAAAGACTCTGAAAGACCTGAGCTCGGGTCTGATGAGCTTTTCCGTGGCGGACGGCCGGCGAGAGGTTGTCAGTTGTGTACTGACTTCGCTCGACATAGTCGGTGGTGGCCTGGAGGAGGCACCTGGCGCTCTGGCATCGAGAGGTGACATCGATGTCAGAGGGGATGGTTGATGTATTATGTTTTATGGAGTAGGGATTTGGATGGCGTGTTTTATTGTTCCGGCGATGGCCGAGGAGAGCGGGGGATGTGCGTTGCACATGGAGCGTCCTTACCCACGTGTGTGATGCACACGTGGAGATGATTTGACGGTACGATTATTACTGAGAGACCCGATGGGTCGAGTTATGACTCGTGTACATATGTCCTGGACTGGTGAGACCAGATCCTTGCGGTATCCTATGTGTGCGATGCACATAGAGATGATTTGACGGTTAAGTCCGATGACTTGTCATTTGGACTGAATGTGTGTGATAAGTGAATTATTTGTGCGATTG
>NW_010969369.1:0-374 GCF_000463585.1 Tarenaya hassleriana | reverse complement strand
GTTCGCCGCTATCGGGATACTCGATCTCCTCGTCGGGTTCACCCGCTTCTTCCTCATCCATCGACCCATACTCTCCGTTATCCATTAGTATCATTACACGAGAGTTGGGGCAATCCTTAGCCATGTGTCCACGACCCCGACACTTATAACAAATGATTTCTCTAGATCGAGTGTCCTTAGAGTTATCTATGGGTGGTTTTGGAGCTCGTGAAGCTTCGGGAGCTCCTCCTTTATCCCTGAGGTCACGAGAGATTTTAACATCGGATGCCTGCTTCCTAGGACCAGATGAAGGCTTCGGTGAATACGATGGGGTTCCTACTTGGGATCTTACTCTACTTAGCCGGGATTGTTTCCTCTGATCTTGCTTTTCTATT
>NW_010969368.1:0-374 GCF_000463585.1 Tarenaya hassleriana | reverse complement strand
AAAAAAAAACAAAAAAAGAGCAGACCCCACCTCAGACACTTATAACTAAGGTTATTTATAAGGTTATTTATATAGTTGAGTTTTTAAAATCAATAAATTCATTAATCTCTTGGAAAAACCAACTAGTGGTTCCCCGTAAAAAAAGATCATAATTGATCTCTTGGAGATACCCTGGGATTTGAACAGCTTCGTCTCCCATTTGAGCCAGAATAAGCTCAGGTATGCTCCACTCTGGTGGAATCTCTTTATTTGAGAGTAGATCTGCGCATTTGGCGCTTATTTGATTTAATATTTTATCTAATTCAGGCGGAGCGCTTTCCGCGTCCGAAAGAGTGGAAAGGCTCGATGTGGAGGCAGGGAACGAAAAAAGAGAA
>NW_010969367.1:0-374 GCF_000463585.1 Tarenaya hassleriana | reverse complement strand
CCGTTGGAGGACAACGCCTTGAGCGTTTCGGTGAGAGGGCTTTGGCTAGGGTCACGGCGGTGGTTATCGAGCAGCGTGACGAGCGTGGTTGCCGCCGGCCATAGCTGGAAGGAGAGGCCCTGCGACGGGAGCTGGCGAATCACGACCGTTGACTCGATCGAGCGGATGTAGTGCTGCTGGTGCAGCTGATGCTCCGGTGCTCCGTCGCGCACGGGGGAAGAACTCCCGCCATTGACTCCGTTCTCTTCTAGTAAGAGCATCTTGGTCGGATCTAAGTCGTCTTCCCCATCGTCGTCTCGCTGAGAAACAGTAAGCATTGTTTCGACCGATCCTTCCTTTCCGGCTTTCGCTGGCTTTTAACTTTCCCCTTTCGC
>NW_010969366.1:0-374 GCF_000463585.1 Tarenaya hassleriana | reverse complement strand
AAAAAAATTATAGTATTTATTAATATAAATTTAGTATAAATGATATAGATTATTTATTTGATTTAGAAAAAGTATATTTATAATATTAAAATATTAAAAAATCATGTATTTAAAGAAATAAAGAAGTAAGGAGACATGAATATTATTGCATAGGCTATTTATAAAATTGCTCATAATAATTTGTTCTAAACATGCTTATTGTTGATCTATTTATTTCAATCTCTCTACAAAAATTATTTATAAGGTAATACTAAAAGTTATATTATTAAATATTATAGTTATCATTTGTTTTAAGAATAGTTAAATTTGCATAGTTGTTATGATCATTTTTTTATTAGGTTGACTTTTTTATTTTTTCATAAATGATATGATGT
>NW_010969365.1:0-374 GCF_000463585.1 Tarenaya hassleriana | reverse complement strand
ACGCCATTTGGGTAGTCGTGGATCGACTAACCAAATCCGCCCATTTCATTCCTATCTGTCAAGAGTATCCGATCAGGCGGTTGGCGCAGATTTACATCGATGAGATCGTACGTCTTCATAGAGTTCCAAACGAGATCATATCGGATAGAGATGCCCGATTTAAATCCCGCTTGTGGAAGGCGATTCAGGAGGCACTGGGGATGAAGCTCAAGATGAGTACAACATATCATCCTCAGACAGACGGTCAGTCGGAGCGGACTATACAGACTCTAGAGGATATGCTCAAAGCTTGTATCATGGAGTGGGGAGCTCCTGGGACCAGTACATGATGTTGTGCGAGTTTGCGTACAACAACAGTCATCACACGAGTATCG
>NW_010969364.1:0-374 GCF_000463585.1 Tarenaya hassleriana | reverse complement strand
TCAGGTCTCACGGATCACCGGACTATTCATCTTTCTTTTTGGCCGGAATTCAGCACGGCCCATGTTGCCCGTAACTCGGCCGTGTTCACTTATTTAGATTTTCACAGAGATTCTGCACGACCCGTGTTGATTTGAACACGGCCGTGTTCGTTTTTTTGCGAATTTTTGACAGAAAATTTGCACAACCCGTGTTCGACTTCAACACGGCCGTGTTCGCTTTTGCAAACTTTTGACAGAGGTTCTGCACGGCCCGTGTTGATTTGAACACGGCCGTGTTCGTTTTTTGCGAATTTTTGACAGAAAATTTGCACGGCCCGTGTTCGACTTCAACACGGCCGTGTTCGCTTTTGCAAACTTTTGACAGAGAATCTGCA
>NW_010969363.1:0-374 GCF_000463585.1 Tarenaya hassleriana | reverse complement strand
GCAACTAATACATTGTATGCAAATGATATGCAATGCAAAATTTACTCATAGAGAGTTTACTATATCTAGAAAGGTTGTTTTACCTTTGAGCCTTCCGTAGTGAAATATTCTCAAATGTACTTGCTAAACAGTGAACGCGATGCCTTGAACTATTCAGCTTTTGTATACACCAAGACAATAATACTCACGCAACACTCTCTCTCTCTCTCTCGTTAGTCCATTTGTTGCGCCCATTATGGTCTTAGGGCAGCACCTAGTAGATTTCATCAAATACTCTAGAGAACTGACCCTTTTATCATTCTCATAGAAACGACCCACTTCATACTTGATATAGGAGATTTCTCTTTGAGAGTATCTCAATATACTCCACTCTC
>NW_010969362.1:0-374 GCF_000463585.1 Tarenaya hassleriana | reverse complement strand
ACTCCCCCTCTTTTTGTTACCCTTTAGAGAAGAAGAATGATGAATTCTGATTCTCTAAGATTGAACTAAGTCTCTTTCTAGTTAATATGCTAGAGTGTGGGTTCTGTTTTCAGGTAGTGGCACATTCACTCGAATGAAAATCCCAACAAAGATATAATAGATAGTCCATATACACTATTATATCTTTATGCCGTTCTTCTGCAGAAGTAATCCGAATCACAGTAAGATTATTAGAACAAATGCAGGAGTCATGAAAACTGAATCTACACGGGTAGAGACTACTGTTATGGGTGTTACAGTACGGCCAATAAACCGTTACAGTACGCTTATAACAGGGTTAAAATAGAAAACACCACTAGTCAATCTTTAAATAC
>NW_010969361.1:0-374 GCF_000463585.1 Tarenaya hassleriana | reverse complement strand
GGAAAATCGACTTTGATAAGCTCATTAACAGACACTGCTCTCTACTGCAATGAACGGTAATACCCGCTTCAGAACATTCGTTGCTGTGAAATTTTATCCGGGAAGTTTAAGCTTTGAATGTTTTGGTTTGGCCTGCAGATTGTTTGCCACATTAGATCCTAGACTAAAGAGTGTTGCTCTTCCTTCCGGGTAAGCTGGTTGGTCCACCAGGGAAAACGTTTATGCCTGCTTTTGGATGGAAATGGGAAACTCTAATTCTTGATTGAACTGCACCGGTTGGTTTTTCAGAAGGAAAGTGCTTCTTAGTGACACCGTGGGATTCATATCAGATCTACCTGTGCAGGTAAAAGGATAGTATGGATTGAATCTTGTTT
>NW_010969360.1:0-375 GCF_000463585.1 Tarenaya hassleriana | reverse complement strand
TTTTTTTTTCAGCATTATGGATCGAGTTGTTATTTTGTTATGTTGTCTTGCATACTTGACTGTTATCGGATTCACTTGATCTTTGCTTGTTCTAAGCTCTTATCTAAGGTTGAATCCCGACTTGGAACAAAAGACAACACAATGTGGAACACATCAAAGGTGGAATGCATGGAGGCCTCTTTTAACCTTGGCCACAAGGTTATGCACTCATTTTTCCCTCCTATTTCACTTAGTTCTGAACTTTCTATTCCACATATTACGCCCCTTCGGATTCGGGTGACACCGCGGACGGTGTCTCGTTCAAGTCTGGGGGAGGTGAGCATCTAACACCGGTTCAAGTCTCTTCTAGGATGCATTTCATACATTCACTTGCAT
>NW_010969359.1:19203-21837 GCF_000463585.1 Tarenaya hassleriana | reverse complement strand
CCTTACTATAATGGGACCATGGGACCATGTGACCATGTGACCATGTGACCATGGGGACCGAGTTCTTTTCGTCGGTGGACCACTTGAGACTGGTTCTACGAAGGGGCTTCTTTTGGAGGGTCCATCAACAACTTTCCTTTTCTTTCTTGTCATCAAAGGTGCATCAGAAGAGTCAGGTACAAGTTCTTTCAAGGGAGTTTGATCTTCAGATGGCAGTTCAGTGGCATTAGGACCTTCAGTTACGTTGGTTTCAATAACTTCCATAGCTTCGTCAGATTTGTCTGTCTCATCAGATTTGTCTGCCCCTTCAGATTTATCTTCATCGTCAGCAGATTCATCTTCATCCTCACCGGATGGAGCAGAGGATTCTTTGTATGCCTCTTCATCATTCTTTTCATCGTTGTCGGTCACATGGTCACAGAGTCACATGGTCACAGAGTCACATGGTCACAGAGTCACATGGTCACAGAGTCACATGGTCACAGAGTCACATGGTCATGCTTTAAACTGATTGTATTATTTGATTTATATTCAGCACATGTCGAGGGGACCCTTGACGAGGGAGAAGATTCTGGAGGGAAGGATAATGAGGAGGAAGATGAATCTGAAGAAGAAAGTGACAACGATGATGGCGGGAACCCAGAAACAACAAGTAAGTATTCGACCATTTCATCATGTTATCATGGTGACAGAGTCACATGGTCACAGAGTCACATGGTCATGCTTTAAACTGATTGTATTATTTGCTTTATGTTCAGCACATGTCGAGGGGACCCTTGATAAGGGAGAAGGTTCTGGAGGGAAGAATGATGAGGACGAGGACGAATCTGAAGAAGAAAATGACAACGATGATGGCAAGGATGACGACGACAACGATGAAAAGAATGATGAAGAGGCAGACACAGAATCCTCTGCTCCATCCGGTGAGGATGAAGATGAATCTGCTGACGATGAAGATAAATCTGAAGGGGCAGACAAATCTGATGGGACAGACAAATCTGACGAAGCTATGGAAGTTATTGAAACCAACGTAACTGAAGGTCCTAATGCCACTGAACTGCCATCTGAAGATCAAACTCCCTTGAAAGAACTTGTACCTGACTCTTCTGATGCACCTTTGATGACAAGAAAGAAAAGGAAAGTTGTTGATGGACCCTCCAAAAGAAGCCCCTTCGTAGAACCAGTCTCAAGTGGTCCACCGGCGAAAAGAACTCGGTCCATCGCAGTAGTAGGCAGAGGGAGAGGGAGAGGGAGAGGCAGAAGCAGAGGTATGGGAAGAGGGAGAAGTACGGGCAGAGGAAGGGGACGAGGAAGAGGCAGAGGGAAAAAAAACCAGGTGGAAGAAGATGTTGCTGAGGTTCAGGATACAATTGTTGAGGCTGAAGAAGATGTTGCTGAGGTTAAGGATACAGCTGTTGAGGCTGAAGAAGAGGTTGCTGAGGCTGTAACAGAGAAAGGAGACCCACCTTCATCGGATGAAGGACAGGAGTTCGTATGGATTCCAGATCGACTTCACAGTAAAGGTTTTCCAATCCGAAATCAATCATTTGTTGAATCAGCTAGTCCACAAGTCGAAGCTTTATGGGACTTTATGAAAAAACCACGAGAAGAACGTTTGTGGAGGTCTGCCCTTGATGTAACAAGGATGGCAAATTTCTGGGATGAGCTCATACAAGTCGGAAGATGGCTTGCAGATACTGTAAGTTTACATCATACAGATCAAAATCCTGATCATAATATTCATCTGTCCCGACAGAACCTACAGGACTTGTCTTCCTTCCCTCTTTGTCTATCGGACTGTGATGCTCAGGTTTGTTCGCTGTAACCGAAAGGAGACCGACATCCTTTAAAAGGACTCTCATAGCGTTAATTACTCTGGTCTCGACAGCATCAATTACTCTGGTCTCGACAGCATCAATTATTCTGGTCTCGATAGCTTTTATTTCCAGCATCAAATCCCTCCTAAGTGCTTCCAGATTTGAGATTCCCGTCCCTCCCCGTATATTTTGGTAGCGTTGTTGTTGTTGTTGTTGTACCTGTTGTTGTTCTCGTTGTTGTTGTTGTTGTTGTTGTTGTCGTTGTTGTCGTTGTTGTTCTTCTCTATCTTCTCGCTCTTTTTCTTCCTTTTCTTCTTCTTCCTCTTCTTCTTCTTCTTCTTCTTCATCCTCTCCGTCTATCAAAACTTTACCCTTCATTTTCTTTTTCAGAGACTTTCTGGAACGAATTTCCATTTCATGAATCTTCTTCCAGTATACGCTTTCTGAGTTCTTCTCTAGATATTTCATCCAAGTGATCACTTTTTCATTTGTACTTCCCTCGTACTCCTCTAGATCATAAAGCAGTGCTTCTTCACTCTCTTCTTTCTTGAGTACACTTTTGATTCCCTGAAAACAAATGTTAATCATTGTTACTAAAACTGAAACATGGGACCATGAGACCAAGTGACCATGGGACCAAGGGACCAAGGGATCATGGGATCATGGGATCATGAGACTAAGGGACCAAGTGACCATGTGAGTACCTTTGATCCGATGCCAATCTTGTTTATCAATGTACTGAAGCTCCATCTGACATTTTGTTTCATTGACTTCTTACACATTCTGGGACACGTCGGATCCGCATCTTCAATGTCTT
>NW_010969359.1:9380-17977 GCF_000463585.1 Tarenaya hassleriana | reverse complement strand
CCAAATCACAATGTCACTCATTTCACATGACAACTAATTACGTCACTTACAGATTTTAGAAACCCCAAACCCTTCCGTCTACTTCGCAATGTGCAAAATTTCAGAAACCCAAACCCTAAATCTCTACTTATAGATTCTGAAATCGATACTTCAACTAAACAACAACCAAAATCCAACCGTAAGATGATGGTGGAGTTCATTTAACCTACCGTCTGTTCTTTTAACTCCGAAATTTGCAGACGATCCTCATTTTCGGAGGAAGAAGATGATGAAGACGACTGTACCGAAGATTCTACAACCATTTTCTTCCCTTTCGTCATGTCTTCCACAAATTTCCACTCGAATCTAACCGCAAACAGAAATTTCGACACAGAGAGAAGAAGAGGAGAAACCGAAATTGGCTCAGGCGAAAATGCAGAACAAATCGGAGGTTTTAGAGAGAGAGTTGAGTTAGAGGTCTTTTGCTTTTAGAGAGAGAGAGAGTTAATTTCGAAACTGAAGCAAACGTGGGAGAGAGAGTGTGGCCTGCCAAGGGTAACGTTGTCTTTCCATTTAATTTCATGGTTTTTTTGTCTTTTTGATTTGTTCAGTAATTTTTTTTTTTCGAGGGTAAGCTCAGAAGTATGTGTAGCGGTCAAAGGGTATAACGGATATATTGTCTTAACACTGACACTATGTATTTATATTCTTAGAATTTAATGAACTTCACAGTAAAAGTCATCGATATTAATGTAGATTCAATTAATTTTAATCCGATTCATTATAATCAATGATTATTTTTGTAAGTGAAATTTATAGAATTAATTTTAATGTCTAAATTAAATGTATTTATTTTTTAAGTTACCTATAAATGAGTGTTATCAACCAAACGTAAACGACACACAATAATCTTTCGTCCAACAATGGCGGACTTAGAGAAGATATCCTGACGGTGGCAGTTTGCTCTAACAACGATCTTCATCGCATCGGGATGGATCTCCACCATGTGGGCCTCAATTCGCCATTTTTCGGCGGGAACATAAAGCAGTCGGGCATCTCCTCCACCACAACATCGACGTCGAACCTGAACGGAAGCTCCAGGACCCGGTTGAAGATGTGGGCCAATCGCCGGAGCTTCGTTATGGGTTCTCGAATACTCGGATCGCAAAAATGGTTTATTTTTTTATACAAATTCTCATTCTATTTTTTTAGAGTAAGGGTGTTTAATTGTTTCTAATATGTTCTTTAAAAATGTCAATCTTTTTTTAGTTAAGAAATATTTATTTTCTTAACTAGGTAATAACCCGTAATATTCCACGTAGATAGCGTAAACTATGTAATTTTATTTAATTTTAAATTTAATATAATATATTTTATTTTTAAATTATAATTTATATTATTAAATTTAAATGATTTTTTTTTAAAATATCGAGATAATGAGATGATTTAATTTTTTTTATAGAATTTGTTTGTAGAAGATCAGATCTTTTCGATGTGTTTCAGAGGAAAAAAATATAGTTTTTGAAGAAAGACAAGGGAAAAAAGTTTTTATAAATTGTATTCGCAAAAGATGAGATAAGGAGATGCAATATGTTAAATTACTCAATTATCTTTGTTTTAGTGTAGAAATATAATCACATATGGAATAATTGGTGTTAAATAATTGGCAAGTTGACATAATTTTGATTAGGTCTGATAATTATCATTATAAAAAATCATACAGTCAAAATCGTTGATTTTTTAATGTTTACATGATTATCATTGTGAAAATAAATAAAAAAATCTTCTTAAAAGAGCCTCTAATACTATACTTTTACATAACATTATTATCTATTAGGTTCTTATTTGTAATGATATTTTTTTATTATTGTTGAAACAATTTAAAGATGATTCTTTTCTTGATTATCTAAATCATGATGAGAGTAAAATCATTTTTTGTCGGCACTTTTTGTTACATTTTACTATTTTAAAATTGTTTCATTTATATTAATATCTAAACCTATACATATAGTCATGGTAATATCTAACATTTTATGTTTTAATAACAGCTTAACTAAATCATCACATCATAATACTATATTGAAAAAAAATTAATATGTCGATTATCATATAATAGTGTGATATAACGACAAAATATTATAATTATAAAAACTATATAAAATTGAATCAATTTATATTAAAACTATATCATTTTATTTAGGTCTTGAATGAAAGAGATTTTTGGGTTTTAAAATTAAAAAAAAAATAATAATACAAATTTCCTAGATTTTTTTTTGAATTTTTCATATAACATTATTAAAAACTGATTCTTTAATCCACTTCTTCCTTAAAAAAAAACACTTTCTAAGATATTTTTTAAAGAATGATTCAAGTTTAAATTTTTAGCATCTGATATTGAGAAAATTTTACTAAATCTATATATATATATATATATATATATATATATATAGCATTCTAAGTCATTTTCAGTTTCTCAATAAGTTTTGAGTTTTTGATAATAGAAGAGTTTTTTAAAATTAAATAAAAGAATATATATAGATTAAATTTAGAAAAAATCGTATAATATCATAATTTATATGATTGGTTGAGAACAACTCATTCCAAAATTGTAATTTAAAAGATATTTTTGTTCAACTATGTTATTTCATTTTTCTTTGATTGGCTAACAAATTATTATATTCATTCATCAGAAAAAAAATCTAAAGATAATTTACTTTCCCAAATAAAATTATTTTCAAAATAGTTATTTTGCTCTAATGCAATGTCAATCATATAATTTTTTAAATTATTTCTTATTTAGATAATCAAAATCTTTTCTTTTTCGCAAAAAAAACATAAAATTACACTACATAATATAATATTAACAGAAAAAATATATAACTTTAAAATATCAAATAAAAACATAAATTCTACTATGACTATTATCTTTTCTTTTTAATTTTTCTACTAATGTTTGCATTAATTATTATGAATTTCAAATAGATATAATTGAAACCGTAACAACTATTAAGATTTAATGGGATATAATATAAAATATTTGTTTCGTTGGAAAATGATTTTCTAGGTGTCAGTGAATTTTCATTTCGAAGATATTTCATAGACTTATCGATTCCAGATTTAACGTGCATATTACGAGTGAAAAGCGTAATATGTGTCACATATAAAGAATTAAGTCAACTCTTTCCTCATAAACTCAAAACATATTTTATAGGATCATATAAAATAAATTGAGATGATAAAAATAATAGAAAATAATTTTAACCAGATATAGGTAAAACTAAATGAAAAGACCTAACTAAATAAAGTTAAAACTCATATATATAAGAATTAATGCAAATATTAGTAGAAAAATTAAAAAGAAATTAATAATAGTCATAGTAGAATTTATGTTTTTATTTGATATTTTTAAAGTTATATATTTTTTCTGTTAATATTATATTATATAGTGTAATTTTATGTTTTTTGGCGAAAAAGAAAAGATTTTGATTATATAAATAAGAAATAATTTAAAAACTTATATGATTGACATTGCATTAGAGCAAAATAACTATTTTGAAAATAATTTTATTTGGGAAAGTAAATTATCTTTAGATTTTTTTTTCTTCTTTTGAATGAATATAATAATTTGTTAGCCATTCAAAGAAAAATGAAATAGAATAGTTGAACAAAAAAATCTTTTAAATTACAATTTTGGAATGAGTTGTTCTCAACCAATGATATAAATTATGATATTATACGATTTTTTCTAAATTTAATCTACGTATATTCATTTATTTAATTTTAAAAAACTCTTCTAATATCAAAAACTCAAAACTTATTGAGAAACTGAAAATGACTTAGAATGCTGAATATATATATAAAGATTTAGTAAAATTTTCTCAATATCAAATGCTAAAAATTTAAACTTGAATCATTCTTTAAAAAATATCTTAGAAAGTGTTTTTTTTAAGGAAGAAGTGGATTAAAGAATCAGTTTTTAATAATGTTAATTTTGTTTTTATTTGTACGTTGTAATTATTTTTATAATGAAGACACTAAAAAAATATATTGGGAAGTCAGTTTTTGTTAAGTTTGGATACGTTGTAATTATTATTTACTAGAAAATATCCCGCGCGCATCGCGCGCGGACTTAAAATACATATGAATTTTAAAATTTTTATTATTAGTTTTTTGGTCGAATAAAATATATTTTGTTTTGATTCATAGTTTATATCTTTAAATAATGTTTTTAAGTTTCAAGATAATGTTATTGAACACAATTTCTGAATAGTTTTTTATCTATATTTTTATGGGCAGTAATAAAGGATCATAGTTGTAATATGGAACACAAGAATAATATTTTTAGAAATCAATTTTTAATTTAAATAAATATGAGTTTCGATCATCATTTAGTTGAGTTTTTTTAATTCGATTTTTATTTTATTAAATTTATTTCTTATTATTAGGTTTTTGGTTGAATTAGTTTCTCATAAGTGAAAGATATCGTATCATTAATTATCTATGATAGAAATTGGAGATTCAAATAAAATATTACTTACCAGACCTATACAGACTCTAATAAGACTTGTCCCGAAGAACCTTTTACTTGGATTATACACTTACAAACCCTATTCGATAAGTTTTTGACAAATCTTCAAAATAAAAACTCATTGATATCTAGGAGATCCTAACCCAACTAAAACTAATATTTTATATTGCATCTTATTAAAACTTTAATAGGTTCTTCGGGGTTAGACCCATTTTAAATACAGCAGAGTTAATGCAAATGTCAATAGAATAAAATATATCATATATTGGTAATATTTGTCAAAAATCGAAAACATTGATCATAGTATAATTTCTGTATTTATTTATTATTTTTAAGTTGATATAATTTTTCTGATAATATTATAATATTTTGTATAATATTATTTTTTTTAAAGAAAAGATTTTGATTATCATACATATGCAGAATCTAATAGGACTTATCACGAATAACATTTCACTCGAATTATACACTTTAAAACCATATTTGATAAGTCTCGTGGCAAATTTTATGTGACAGCTCCACTGAAAAAATGCTTTCGCACTTTATAGTTTCAAACATAAATTTAATTATTTCTAGCAATATAATAATAATAATAATAATATCGTTAATATAATTAATATTTTACAATTAGATAATTTTATAATGCTAAATATATATAATCTCATCATGAATATTTCAATAAATTTATCTGCGTATAGTATATGCTTAAACTTGCATTCTATATACCTTGATTTATGTATAATTTTTTGGTTGACCTTCTTCTTTGTCACCTTCAAAAATTAATGCCAAAATATAATAGTGCATCAATCTTTATACTCTACATTAAATATTTTTGTGCTTTAAAGATTTCTAATCAAAACTATATAGAGACGTTGATCTAAACAACCCATTACCTACTTGAAACATCAACAATATGTAAATGTAAATCTATTCAATGACAACATAAATATCATTTCATTATTTTAAAGAAAGTATTAAATATATGTGTAACAAATATCATACGATATGAAATATTGATTGACATCCTTTGTTTTTATTTAAACACTGAAAAAAATTAATGTCATATATACTTATCTATATGATGTATATATATGTGACATATATACATATATACGGTATTCGTTGAAAATTTATATCATATGCATATATATTTTTAAGCCATAGTGTGGACGTAAAATACATATTTTAATTTTTTAATTTATATCATATGTATATATTATATATATTTATATATAGAAGAAAAAAAATTATTTTTGTTTGTTAATTTATGTTTAACATGTTTGTTTTTATATATGATTAATTTTATTTTTTAATTTGACTTCAATAACAATGAATTACAATTTATATAGTTACTATTTTTCACACACACACACACACACACATTATATATATATATATATATATATATATATGAGGCAAGACTATAAAGATAATTCATCATTCCAAATAAAATTATTTTTAAAATAATTATTTTTCTCAAATATTCAGGAGATTTATAATAATTTTAGTGGTAAGCAATTGAGATGGCTATTGCACTATCAAAAAAATTGTGCGTAGAAAACGATGATATTTTTCTAATATTCAATGAGATCGTATGTGATCTTATTTTTTTTAGAATATAAATATATTGTCCAAAGTTTATCTTGTATAAAATTAAATATGTGTGATCCTTAATTTTATTAAATTTTGATATAAACAAAATTGAATACAAAATTTAGAGATTTTTTCAATATATTTCTTAAGAGAATAAATAAAAATAAGTATAAATAAAGATTTGTAAACATGTATTGGTTTCTTTTCTAGAAAAGAGAATCATGAACAAAAAAAGAATAATGTAAGTGTATTTGGATTTTTCAAGAACATTATATTAAAGAAGAAAGTTAGATTAAATGTGTCACAATTATAAAATATCTAATAATGAATAAATGGTTTGAAAACAACAATAACAAAAGACTAAGCATTACAAAGTTGAACAAATACAGAAAAGGTTTAAGTTTGACCGAAATAAACCCTTCTTAAATCAAATTCAAATGACAAAATACGACATAAAAATTGGATCTTCTAAATCTAAAAACCCCTCAATTTTAGAGTTGTGCAAATGATTTCTTTGTGCATCCAAAAATGAAATCAGATTTTCTTGGAAAATAAGAATCCAAAACTCATTTGTACCTTATATTTTTTCCTAAAACAAATATTAACGTAAATAATATATTGGTATAACTAAATTTAAGAATGACAAAAATAAACAATGTTTTCATATAAAAATTTAATCAGACAAAAAATGATTATATGATTATAAATCCACATAAATAAATCAATTTACTGATTTTACGAATGATAGGAGAATCACAATAAATTATATTCAAAAACTGAAATCATAATATATATATATATATATATAAATCAGAATATATAACATAAAGATAATAAAAATATTATAACTTATATTGACCGGTGTAATTTTTTTAAACTTTACTATTAGATGAAATTTCATTATATTTATAGATAAATTTTCAATAAATATATACACACAATTTAGCTTATATTTAAAATCAGGATTTACTTTTATTATAGACATATTTAAACTCACGTATTGGGACATAGTTTTGCATTTATATATACATACATATATCAGTAAAGATGAAACAATTAATTATAAGATACAAATCACCAGACGATATTCGGATAATAGTCGAGGTGGTCGAGTATTTGTTTCTCATTCTCTAATGCAACATAGTAAACTGGCAGTGGAGAAACTCCTGATTGTTTTCCTGCGAATTCACCCCGTGGGAACTATGCAACCCCATGTTAGGCTTAACATTTTGTTCTTTTGCACTCTAAACCCATACCGACTAAAAGAATATTTATTACCCAAAAAATTGACACATGGCACCAATTTGGGAGCTGCATTTATGGAGATGTCTTTGCTTCACTTTTCTTCTTCTACAGGGAGACAAATCAATTAGAACTATCATTTCTTCTATTAGACAGTAAAAAAAGAAAAAAGATTGGACTTTTTCTCTCATTCTTGACAGAAAGATCGAGCGGGAGGCAAATCTAATTTTAACTTACTACAATACAAACGAAATAATAGAATCAAATCGAATCGAATCAAAAGAATATATCAAAATCAGATTACAAACCTAAACAACCGAATTAGACCTTTGGACTTGAGCACTCTAAAATATCAAATTGACGAATGTGATAATGATATTGCACATGTGTAATAACCCGTAAATTCGATTTTCAAACCGAATTTTAGGAAATCAAATATGAGCCATAAAAATGTCCCAAAAATATTGAATTAGACCCTAACCAAGTTGACCCGAAGGATTAGACCGAAACGAGCAAGAAAAACAGGCGGAAAATTGGTCAGACCATC
The DNA here is from genome assembly GCF_000463585.1 of Tarenaya hassleriana. Classification (NCBI taxonomy): domain Eukaryota; kingdom Viridiplantae; phylum Streptophyta; class Magnoliopsida; order Brassicales; family Cleomaceae; genus Tarenaya; species Tarenaya hassleriana. Next base: position 10,088 of record NW_010969359.1, on the reverse strand, counting down.
CGGTCCGAGGTCGCGGAATCGAATTCTCACGCGCCGCCACCTCCTGCTTCGCCATGCAGCCGCCTCTCCCACCTTTGGCCACCTCCTGCTTCTTCTGGGACGCGAGAATTGCCCTAAGTCCGCCTATTTCGCGGTTCTTTGCCTCTCACTTCGCTCTCTCACTCCCCACAAACTCTCTCAAATTTCCAAATCTTCAATCCTTGATTGAAGCTTCGATTTCAGTCGAAATCAAACAAGGAACGCATAAATCAACCCTACAGAACATCCACAACGAAACCCCAAGCTCAAATTTGAGCTAAGTGAGTGTTTCGGATTATGCCCGAAAATGATAATCAAATTGAAAATGGAGATTTGCGTGTATTGAGTGCAAATTGCATGAAATTGATCTGAGATTTGAGTTCCTGATGATCTCTAGGTTGTTTTGAGCTATAGTTTGTTGAATTTGGTGCGAAAACATAAAATCCGAGATTTTTCGGAGCACTAGACCGGACGAACCACTAGTGGATCGTCCGTTCTAGGGTTTGCAGGGTGTCGGGGAAGAAGACGAAGCTGGACCGTCCGGTCCAGGTGGGGACCGTCCGTTCCGCATGCCCTGGACCGTCCATTCCAGTCTAAACAGACTGGACGGACCGAGCCATCCAGACCGTTCGTTCCAGACGGGGTAGACCGTCCGTTCCGGACCTCTGTCTCCCCGTCTTGGCTCCGTTC
>NW_010969359.1:8013-9346 GCF_000463585.1 Tarenaya hassleriana | reverse complement strand
CGAATCTCATGAAACTCGAACGAAACTAACCTACGGTAAGTAAAACCTTCGGAACGAGCTGAATTGGTAATCCGAGATGGTCGGAACCCAATTTGATGTACCAAAAATGATTGGTTACCCAATTTGATGAACGTAAAGGAATCGATATACCAAAAATGACAAGTAAGGACATATGTATATATGATTTAGGTATAATAATATACGGGTGTGTGTGATTGGGGAAAACGGGTAGTTGGCATGGCGTGAGACTTTATTCCGGAGGGCCGGGATAAGGTTGAGCGTGTGATTGTAGCGGGTTGATGTGATATTCCGATGTTGCATTGGCTGAGATCGCCTCTTTATGATCTCTGACCCGGGTCGGGTTTCATATTGAGGAGGCATGATTGTGATTGGTTGCCTACGGGCAGAGCTTGGAGCCGATGATACACGTGATAGTCTTGAGCGATTCGGCTATCATGGGGTTGAGGAAATCCTACGGTTACATTGTAACCGCGCCAAGTTCCACTAGCTATGGAGCGGGTTCGGGATTGAGTGATTCTCCCGGCAGAGACTGGCAATAAATTTACCCGTGACTCGGGATTGAGCGATTTTCCCGACAAGGTTATGCGAAGGAACTCAGAAAGACCTGAGCTCAGGTCCAATGAGTTTCTTCGTGGCGGACGGCCAGCGAGAGGTTGTCAGTTGTGTACTGGCTTCGCTCGACATAGTCGGTGGTGGCCTAGAGTAGGCACCTGGCGCTCTGGCATCGAGAGGTGACAACGATACCAGAGAGGATGATTGATGTGATATGTTTTACGAAGTGGGGCACGGAGTTGATATGTTTTATTATTCCGGCGATGGCCGAGGAGAGCGGGGGATGTGCGTTGTACATGGAGCGTCCTTACCCACATGTGTAATGCACACGTGGAGATGATTTGACGGGATTGATGATACTGATAGACCCGATGGGTCGAGCTTTGACTGGTACATTTGTCCTGATCTGGGATCACCAGATCCTTGCGGTATCCTGTGTGTGCGATGCACATAGAGATGATTTGACGGTTATGTCCGATGACTCGTCATTCGGACTGAGTGTGTATGATAGTGATTACCTGTACCATTGAGTAAACCGTGTTTGATGGCATGTAGCGTGTATATATGTATACATCTATATTTACGGTGTGTGTAATATTGGTTGTGTTTGGCCATTTGCAATTTGAGTATGATCTTCGGGTCTAACCCGAAGTACTCACTAAGCATGTAGCTTATGGACGTTGTTATACAACGTTTCAGGCTCGGAGCAGTTTTGGCAGCAGCAGGACGAGAGTACTGGTGACACGTGAGGAGTTCTCTG
>NW_010969359.1:4511-7704 GCF_000463585.1 Tarenaya hassleriana | reverse complement strand
AACACTGTTTATGATTTCAAACGATTTTTGAAAGGAAGGTTTTCAAACGTATCTATACATGATCCTGAAGTCACCAGAACTGAGACTTTCTCTCCCTTGTCTGCAGTGTACCGATGCCTCCGAGACGTGGTAGACCTGCCCGTTTGCCGGTGAGGGAAGAACCCCCTCCACCCGAGCATGCACCACCAGAGTTCCAGCAGCAGTTCTTTGATATGATGTGGCGTCAGTACCAGATGAACATGCCACATCAGGCTGGAGCTAGACCAGAGGGTATTCCACCCCCACCTCCACCGGGACCACCAGGGTATCTAGCCCCTGTTGTGGTGGACTACCTGCCCTTGATACGGGAACTTCGGATGATGGGGACACCGAGGTTTGAGGGTACCCAGAGACCTGAGATCGCGGAGGATTGGCTGATCCGCATCTCCAAGGATCTGGATTATGTCAGATGCCCACTACAGTACCGGACAGAGATCGCGAGTCACCATCTGTTTGGAGAAGCTCTTCACTGGTGGGAGGAAGTGGTTCGTGAGGCAGTACCGGGATATCAGTTCACTTGGGAAGAGTTCCAGGCACGCTTTGAAGACAAATACTGCTTGAAGGAGACCAGGACCACCATATTGTAGAGTTCCTCCATTTGGAGCAGGGTGATCGCACTTTAGCTGCGTATGAGGCTGAGTTCACCCGTTTGCTGCGATATGGGGCACATCTGGTGCCGACCGAGAGGCTGAAGATCCAGAAGTTCGTGACTGGATTACGCCCATATCTGCGGAGGAGGATTGAGATCCAGGAGTACCCTACACTGAGTAGGTACATTGCGCAGCTGACGAAGTTGGAGAGGACATAATATGAAGAGCAACAAGAAGCGAGGAACCAAGAGAGGAGTCCTATGAGACGAGTTACATTCACTCGCCCCTCGAGTTCCAGACAGGTGATACAGCCCCGTGATAAGGGGAAGGCGCCAGCGTTTCGTCCTGCAGCACCACCGCCACCAGCACTGCTAGGACCACGTAGATCTTGCCCACGCTGCGGGCGAGATCATGTTGGACCATGCCGTACCGGGTACACTTGTTACCGTTGTGGTCCATGAAACTCGAATGAAACAACCTACCAGACCTCCACGCCCTCAGCCACCACGTAGAGGGGGCGTAGCGCCACGGGTATATGCACTTGCTGCAGAGGAAGAAGTCCTGGGGGACGGGACTTACTTTGCTCAGGAGACAGTCACCATTGATGCTGTGGTCGAGGGTGACCCCGAGCAGTTAGACGCTGCTACCATCACATGTATCATACATCTTCATGGTACTGCATGCCACGTTTTGTTTGATACGGGAGCTACACATAGCTTCCTAAGCTTGAGTATGGTAGAGAAGTTGGATGTGATGGATATGGATACGATTGGGAGATATAGAGTACACACTCCCTCGGGAGAGATTCTGCCAGTGACAGGGGTATTACGTGTGATTCCTCTAATACTCTGTGGAAGAAATCTCTTAGCTGATCTGATAATAGTGCCTATTCAGGGTTATGATATGATATTAGGAATGGATTGGCTGACCGTGCATCAGGCACATATTGACTGCCGCCGGAGAGTTATTCAGTTTGCAGATGCGGCAGGGAAGTTTGAGTTTCTGGGGGACAGAGCACGGAGTCTTTTTCCAATCATATCAGCGTTCCGGGCCAGCCGAATGATTCGGAAGAGAGATGAGGCGTTTCTCGTGGTAGTGACAGCTACCAAGGAGTCTGAGGTGAGGTTGGATGAGACGCCTGTGGTTCGTGAATCCCCCGACGTCTTTCCGGAGGATTTGCCAGGGTTACCACCGGAGAGAGAGGTGGACTTCTGTATTGATGTGATTCCAGGTACGGAACCGGTATCTAAGACTCCGTACCGGATGGCTCCAGCGGAGATGGCGGAATTGAAGAAGCAGTTGAATGAGTTGATGGAGAAGGGATTCATTCAGCCGAGTGTTTCGCCTTGGGGAGCGCCCGTGCTATTCGTCAAGAAGAAGGACGGTAGCATGCGATTGTGCATTGACTATCGAGGAATTAATCAGGTAACCATTAAGAATCGGTATCCATTGCCGAGGATTGATGAGTTATTTGATCAGTTGCAGTGTGCACAGTGATTCTCGAAGATAGATTTGCGCTCGGGATACCATCAGATTTGTGTGAAGGCCGGGATGTGCAGAAGACGGCTTTCCGTACACGGTATGGACATTTTGAGTTCGTCGTTATGCCTTTTGGACTGACGAACGCTCCTGCGGTATTTATGCAGTTGATGAACCGTGTATTTATGGAATACCTCGATGAGTTTGTCATCATCTTCATTGATGACATATTGATCTACTCACCGGATCGACGCAGCCATGAGAAACACTTGCGTATGGTATTGCAGCGCTTGAGGGAGCAGAAGTTGTATGCGAAATTCAACAAGTGTGCTTTCTGTTGGTTTAGTGCTCTATGATGTACTGTCCATGAGCTTTATTTAGATACATTCGATGTATTGGTACTTTCTATGGTTTTATGAGAGTATTTGATTCATTACATGTTCTTGCATATTAGATCTGTTATGAAATCCATGTATCATTATGAATGATACTAAACTCCCTAGTCTTGTGTCGTTATGGGAATAACGACATAATAAGACTAGTATGATGTGTGATTGATGATCATAGAGATGATCATAAGTATTGGATACGATCACAGTCATAGGTATTCGTTGGAGAACGGAATACTGGATTGACCCGCATGAGATTGTCACATGGACTAGCGTCATGACTTGAATCTCATATGGCGGTTCCATGATTGGATCCTAAGACCTGAGATATCTACGGAATCCAACATGAGGAGTTGCGTGCTTTGAATACGTCAAACGTTCTGCGTAACAGGAGAACTATAAAGGCGTGTATCAGGTACGAAACAAATCATGTACTGGATTGTAGATAGTCAAGACGGGATTTGTACCTCTCGTAAAAGAGAGAGATATCGCTGGGCCCCTCGTGTGAGCGAGACTGTAGAAATGTGTGGCCGCACTATAGACGAACGTCGTCTATTTCAGACAGTCGAACTCACTGAACGAGAAAGCAGTCGAATCAGATAAGGTGGCTTGTCCATGCCTTATGTTCGACATATGATATCGCGATACAAAAGGATCATCAACCGGAACCATCACTGACGTTCGTAAGATCACGAA
>NW_010969359.1:3549-3975 GCF_000463585.1 Tarenaya hassleriana | reverse complement strand
CCACATGCATTTCTGGACCGTCCGTTCCGGGCTTCAGTGTTTCCGAAATTAAACCGAAATTAGGGTTAAATCACTTTATAAAAGGGAGATTAAAAACCCTAATGAAAAGAGAGAAAAAGAGCCGACTTCAGAACACTCTTAGCAGACTTTTGGAGAGATCCAAGAGATTGAGAGTGTGATCAAAGTCCGTTTTTCTCGAAGCACAAATCGAATAGCGGATTCGAGTCCTAGCAGACAAGTTCCAAGCGTTGGAATCCATCCCGAAGTGTGGATACGTGTAGAGGGCGAGGTAATCTTCCTCCCTTTCGTGATCAGACGTGTTCTTCGATTGATACAGGCCCCGGATCGATTGAGGTAAGCGTTCCAACGTTTCTACGATTCAATAGCAGAATGGTTCTAGGGTTCTATAAATTTTTGTTTTACTTC
>NW_010969359.1:0-857 GCF_000463585.1 Tarenaya hassleriana | reverse complement strand
ATTCAAGACGTATAAACCATTAACTAGATAACCATTACCATAGTAAATATCGTCTCGATAAATCATCAAACTCGAGTTCTCAATCACAAATCGAAAACCATCCAAATCCAGACAAGAAATAGAAATAATGTTTCTGCTAATCGCAGGAACGAACGGCGTGTCTGAACGGAGGAACCGAACACTGTTAGACATGGTTCGGTCTATGATGAGTCAGACAGATCTTCCGAAGTCCTTCTGGGGCTATACTTTAGAGACCGCTGTGTTAGACATGGTTCGGTCTATGATGAGTCAGACAGATCTTCCGAAGTCCTTCTGGGGCTATACTTTAGAGACCGCTGCATACCTGCGGAACAGGAGTCCAACGAAGTCGGCTGAAACGACACCATATGAGATATGGACAGGGAAGCGTCCCGCGTTATCGTTTGTCAGAATTTGGGGTTGCGACGCTTATGTGAAGCGTCAGATGACTGATAAGTTATCCTCCAAATCTGATAAGTGTTTATTTGTAGGCTACCCTAAGGAAACTAAGGGTTACTACTTCTACATTCCGGCAGAGAACAAGGTGTTCATTGCCAGGAATGCGACTTTTATGGAGCGAGAGTTCGTCTCCAAAAGAGTCAGTGGGAGTAGGATCGAACTTGAGGAAATTCGAGAGCAGCAAGTAGATGCTGAGCCGAGTGAACAAGTTGAAGAAGTTCAACCTGTTTCACTGCCGGTTGTGACTCAACCTTGGACGAGTGAACCTCGGAGATCAGGCAGGATTCGCCAAGAGCCAACGAGATATGGATTTCTCATCACTAGGAATGAGGAACTCATGTTATTAGAACATGACGAGCCTACCACATACCCAGAGGCTA
>NW_010969358.1:0-375 GCF_000463585.1 Tarenaya hassleriana | reverse complement strand
GTTGGGTGTGCTTCGGTGCAATGTAAGAACCCAAAGTCTCCTCTGCAACGTATGTAGCTTCACCCTCAGTCTGCTGATCGTAGAGCGGATTCATGTGCTCTTGATTCTCTTGATGCTCCTCATCATGAATCGCATGGTCGTGCGAACTACTTGACCTCGACATAGCTTCTCTTCTCTGCTGATTTCGGATGTCTCTCAAGGTACGCTCAATCTCTGGATCGTAGACTAAGTCTTCTCTCCGAGTAGAGCTCCGTGTCATGCACTAGAATCCTGCAAATCGCAAAGAAAAAGAAGAACTCGATGCCAAGTGAAGTCGCAAAAACCAAAGAAAGAAAAAGAAAAAGAAAAAGAAAAAGTAAACAAGCTAAGATCTAG
>NW_010969357.1:0-203 GCF_000463585.1 Tarenaya hassleriana | reverse complement strand
ATCCTTTGACTCCATTGGATTTGACTCCTTTGCCATGTTCTGAGCATGCTAACCTTGATGGAAAAAGAAAGGCTAAGTTTGTTAAGCAGATTCATGAGGCCACCAAGCTGAATATTGAGAAGAGGACGGAGCAATACGCAAAGCAGGCCAACAAAGGACGAAAGGAAGTGATTTTTGAACCTGGAGATTGGGTTTGGATTCAT
>NW_010969356.1:0-375 GCF_000463585.1 Tarenaya hassleriana | reverse complement strand
GGTCGGTGTGTCGCGAGAAAATCGCGGCCGAAAATGGAAGAAAGTCAGAATTTTCGGCGACATTTTCCCAAACCCTTAGACCGTCCGTTCTGGTGTTGGACCGTTCGTTCCGCTTCGCGAACGTGCAGTCCGTCCGTTCTACCTGCTGGTCCGTCTGTTCCGCTTTGCGAACGGGCAGTCCGTCCGTTCCGCTTCGCGAACGGGCAGTCCGTCCGTTCTCCCTCCGGGCCCGTCCGTTCCGCTTCGCGAACGGCAGTCCGTCCGTTCCACCTTCTGGTCCGTCCGTTCCACCTCATGGTCCGTCCGTTCTGTACTTTTTTTTCGTCTTTTTCTCCGTCTTTCGCTAGACCGGTCGGTCTACCTCTGGACCGATCG
>NW_010969355.1:0-375 GCF_000463585.1 Tarenaya hassleriana | reverse complement strand
CGAGTTATTACTGGTATCTTCAATGAGGAAGCAGGTAAGTGGATGTATTACAACCTGACCCTTGTGCCAGGGCACACAGAGATGATTTGACGGCTGTTGTCCGATGATTTATTCTTCAGACTGATTGTGTTGTTTTTATAAAAGAATGATTGATTGTATATGTGTTGTCGTCTGTATACGTATGTATAAGTATGATTGCTTGTTGGTTGGCCGATTTCAATGAGTTAGGTATTCGGGTTACACCCAAATCATTCGCTAAGCACGTAGCTTAGGACGTTGTTATGCAACGTTTCAGGTTAGGAGAATCGTGAGGGGTGGTAATGAAAGTCTGTAATACATATCAGTGAAAAGTTCTACCACCGATTTTTCCAAAAA
>NW_010969354.1:0-375 GCF_000463585.1 Tarenaya hassleriana | reverse complement strand
TGCAAAAATAATAATAATAGAAGTTGTACTAATTCTTAGAGAAATCCCAACATGAAGTAACGAGTGCAAAAAACACACACACAAAGTAGTTCCATAAAATTTCAATATATTCATTAGTGAAAGGAAATCATAATAATTATAAAAGAGAGAAAGAGTTATATTTTATTGAGAAATGAAATTATTGTTATTGTTATAAGGACAAATTGTGTGACGTGACAACATCTTTTGTATTCAAACTCAAAGCCCTTGAAAGCTACCATATAAAATCCTCCCTCTTTTGTATTTATTGATCATTCATAATCATGTGCATGATTCTCAAAACCCACAAAGATTTCTTTTTGGATTTTATCAATTCAATGTGAAATACGATATGTA
>NW_010969353.1:0-375 GCF_000463585.1 Tarenaya hassleriana | reverse complement strand
AACCTAGCTCCCAAAACCTTTCCAAGTCAATCCTTACTCTATATCCCCCACATCGTCATCCGACCAAATCTTCGAGAGAAAAAACCTTATGCAAGTGTACGCATGCATTCCTAGACCTATATGCACATATGCAACCTATTAGTGACAGGTCATGCAAGTATGTACAAGATGCAGATGCAGGATTTTTTTTTCAATGAATATGGAATGCATGATTTCTAAGTGCAAATGATGCATAATGTGTAGAGTGCATGGGTACAATGTACGTTAGAGAGGGGACCGATTGGGTCCTGGCAGGACCAGTGAGATGAGTCGGGCGAGTCGGCACACATGTGGTTGTCGTCTTCATCGCTATCTGTGCCGAGATCTCGTTCGACG
>NW_010969352.1:0-375 GCF_000463585.1 Tarenaya hassleriana | reverse complement strand
CACTCTAAACATGTATAATTATATATACGAGGTATTAAAATGACAAGGTTTAAAACGTAAAACTATATAATGTAGTTTACAAGAAATCATTCAATCTAGTGGTATACCCATGGTTCAAAGCTGGATTTGCCATATAACTCTAACATATAGCAAAAATTTACGTTCATGTTTTTTATATCCAAAAAGGGTATATGTTTGGACACAAACATGTAATCTGCAAAACTAAAGTACAACTGGGTTTTGTGTCCTAAGATATAATATACTATTGTAGCATTTTAATAATTAAATACGGTTAATTATATTGATTATATGTTGATATAGTATGTACAAACATTTTTAGATGTAAATATACACAGTCATGTTTAGACATTATAT
>NW_010969351.1:0-375 GCF_000463585.1 Tarenaya hassleriana | reverse complement strand
TCATGGACTTGACGGGCGTGTGACGCGCTCCTAGTCATGGACTTGACTAGGGTATATGGCTAGAACCCTATGGTGGACTCCATACAGGTGATATGATCGATTGTGTCATGCTGACTTGACACGGCCAACGTCATGGACTTGACGTGCGTGGAAGCGCCCAGGGCATATGGCTGGACCCTATGGTGGACTCCACACGGGTGTGTTTATATTTCCGTTGTGTCATGGATTTGACATCGGTAGTCACGTGATGTGACAAGTGCTTGAGGCGATATTGTCGTGTGATGCGACGGCCAATGTCATGCGAGTGACGGGCGTGTGATGCGCACCTAGTCATGCCGACTTGACTAGGGTTTATGGCTAGCCCCATGGTGGACT
>NW_010969350.1:0-375 GCF_000463585.1 Tarenaya hassleriana | reverse complement strand
ATATTAAATTTTACATCTCTTTAATTAATTTGAATTATGCATCTAAATCCATTTCAAAATCATTTTTTTTCAAAATTTAAAATTTTTCTGCCATTCAATTTTTGTTAAAGATATCTTTTATTTAGGCCTAAGAAACATCAAAGGCGTGAATACTGGCCCAAAGATACAGCAAAGGCCCAAATATGGGCAACGTTTAACGTGTTGGCCAACCGTCCCGTTTTCTCTACATTATCCGTAACTTGGACCGCAAGTAACAAGGTTTGAAATTCAAAGCATCACCAAACCCCAATATCCTGATAAAAGACCAAGACAAAAATGGGAAAAAAAAACCTCCAACTAGGGCAAAATTGGCAGTGCAGACCCATGAAAAAAAAA
>NW_010969349.1:0-375 GCF_000463585.1 Tarenaya hassleriana | reverse complement strand
TCTTCAAGACATATACGTTGTCTTATGTTTCTTTTTTAGATACTACATGTGTATAGGTATCTGAGTAAAATATATTATTAGAAATAATCAATATTTTATTGAATATAATAATAATTATCAGAAAATAATCAATATTTATTTTATTATATTGTAGTAATTATTAGATACTAAATGTATACTTTTTTTTCATAAAAACATATTAAAATTGATAATATGATAGAAGCTACGTTGCTAACATTGAAAAACGGGACGGCCAAAGTGGAAAGACTTTACGTATTTGTGTCATTTGGTAACGAAATTTTAGTGTCAAGCAACCACATTTCCATGCAATGTACGTACGTAATACATGTATATTTTTTTGTATTTTGATGCAAA
>NW_010969348.1:21142-21495 GCF_000463585.1 Tarenaya hassleriana | reverse complement strand
ACTCTAAACATGTTTGGATGCACTCTAAGTATTTTTTGACGCACTCCAAACATTTTTGGATGCACTCTAAAAGTGTTTGGATGCACTCTAAACGTGTTTGGACGCACTATAAACGTGTTTAGACGAACTCTAAACATATTTTGACGCATCTAAATATGTTTCGTTGCACTCTAAACATGTTTCGACGCACTCTAAACGTGTTTGGACACACTCTAAACATGCTTATACGAACTCTAAACATGTTTCGATGCTCTCTAAGTATATTTCGACGCACTATAAACATGTTTGGATGCACTCTAAACATCTTTTGTTGCAATTTAAACATGTTTCGACGCACTCTAAAGATGTTTGGA
>NW_010969348.1:19664-20984 GCF_000463585.1 Tarenaya hassleriana | reverse complement strand
CCACACTAAACATGTTTCGACGCACTCTAAACATGTTTGGACGCACTCTAAAGATGTTTGGACGCACTCTAAGCGTGTTTGGACGCACTCTAAACGTGTTTACACCCACACTAAACATGTTTAGACGAACTCTAAATATGTTTCGACGCACTCTAAACATGTTTCGTTGCACTCTAAACATGTTTCGACGCACTCTAAACGTGTTTGGACACACTCTAAACATGATTATACGAACTCTAAACATGTTTCGATGCTCTCTAAGTATATTTCGACGCACTCTAAACATGTTTGAATGCACTCTAGACATCTTTTGTTGCAATCTAAACATGCTTAGACGCACTCTAAAGATGTTTGGACGCACTCTAAACATGTTTCGTTGCACTCTAAACATGTTTTGACGCACTCTAAACGTGTTTGGACACACTCTAAACATGCTTATACGAACTCTAAACATGTTTCGATGCTCTCTAAGTATATTTCGACGCACTCTAAACATGTTTGGATGCACTCTAAACATCTTTTGTTGCAATTTAAACATGTTTCGACGCACTCTAAACATGTTTCGATGCACTCTAGACATCTTTTGTTGCAATCTAAACATGTTTGGACGCACTCTAAACGTGTTTACACCCACACTAAACATGTTTCGACGCACTCTAAACATGTTTCATTGCACTCTAAACATGTTTCCTTGCACTCTAAACATGTTTTGACGCACTCTAAACGTGTTTGGACACACTCTAAACATGCTTATACGAACTCTAAACATGTTTCGATGCTCTCTAAGTATATTTCGACGCACTCTAAACATGTTTGAATGCACTCTAGACATCTTTTGTTGCAATCTAAACATGTTTGGACGCACTCTAAACGTGTTTACACGCACACTAAACATGTTTAGACGAACTCTAAATATGTTTCGACGCACTCTAAACATGTTTCGACGCACTCTAAACATGTTTCGACGCACTCTAAACATGTTTCGTTGCACTCTAAACATGTTTCGACGCACTCTAAACATGTTTCGTTGCACTCTAAACATGTTTCGACGCACTCTAAACATGTTTCGTTGCACTCTAAACATGTTTCGACGCACTCTAAACATGTTTCGTTGCACTCTAAACATGTTTTGACGCACTCTAAACGTGTTTGGACACACTCTAAACATGCTTATACGAACTCTAAACATGTTTCGATGCTCTCTAAGTATATTTCGACGCACTCTAAACATGTTTGAATGCACTCTAGACATCTTTTGTTGCAATCTAAACATGTTTGGACGCACTCTAAACGTGTTTGGACGCACTATAAACGTGTTTA
>NW_010969348.1:12517-13742 GCF_000463585.1 Tarenaya hassleriana | reverse complement strand
TTTTGACGCACTCTAAAAAAGTTTCGATGCACTCTACACATGTTTGGATGCATTCTAAAAATGTTTGGACGCACTCTAAACGTGTTTGGACGCACTATAAACGTGTTTAGACGAACTCTAAACATATTTTTACGCATCTAAATATGTTTCGTTGCACTCTAAACATGTTTGGACGTACTCTAAACATGTTTCAACGCATTCTAAACAAGTTTGGACGCACTCTCAACATTTCTGGATGCACTCTAAACATCTTTTGTTTCACTCTAAACATGTTTTGACGCACTCTAAATATGTTTTGAAGCACTCTAAACATGTTTGGACGCACTCTAAATGTTGAAATAGAAACAAAATATGGAGATTTGATATGATTGATAATAATTAAAGGCATAATATCAATTAAGAATAAAATATATATCGTGCTAATTATATTTTGCCTTATTTGTTTCTTTCGTATTTTTATTTCCTTGTTTCTTTCAATAATTTTTCCTATAAATGTATGGATTATTTTCATTGTAATGTAAGAAGAAAGAAGAGATGTAGCAATAAAATTGTTCCCGTTCTTTTCTCTTTTGTTCTTTCTTTCTAATTTAATTTCCGTATTTTATTTTTCTACATGGTATCAGAGCAGCGTTGCGATCTGAACTATATGTTTCTCTTTTTCTAATTTTCTAATCTCTTCTTTCTTTTGCGTTTTGGATGTTCATATATCCAAATCGTTCAAATGGAGAGTAAAAAAACCAGATTCAAACGATGTGCTATGACAAAAAGAAGTCAAAGCTAAAAACTCTAAGATCAAGCAAGATGCTATGACAAAAAGAGTTAAAGCTAGAACTTTAAAGTCAAGCGAAGTGATTTGAAAGAGGTTAATACTCTCTAAATGAATGAAATTTGGTTTCTATGGATTGTTCTAATAACAGTGAAGTTTTTCATCATTTTGTTGTATCTTCAAGATTGATTTTTGAATTCTTTCAAAATCAATCTTGAGGGGGAATGTTGAAATAGAAACAAAATATGGAGATTTGATATGATTGATAATAATTAAAGGCATAATATCAATTAAGAATAAAATATATATCGTGATAATTATATTTTGCCTTATTTGTTTCTTTCGTATCTTTATTTCCTTGTTTCTTTCAATAATTTTTCCTATAAATGTATGGATTATTTTCATTATAATGTAAGAAGAAAGAAGAGATGTAGCAATAAAAGTAATTCCGTTCTTTTC
>NW_010969348.1:9482-11077 GCF_000463585.1 Tarenaya hassleriana | reverse complement strand
TTTTTTTCTAATTTTCTAATCTCTTCTTTTTTTTGCGTTTTGGATGTTCATATATCCAAATCGTTCAAAGGGAGAGTAAAAAAACCAGATTCAAACGATGTGCTATGACAAAAAGAAGTCAAAGCTAAAAACTCTAAGATCAAGCAAGATGCTATGACAAAAAGAGTTAAAGCTAGAACTTTAAAGTCAAGCGAAGTGATTTGAAAGAGGTTAATACTCTCTAAATGAATGAAATTTGGTTTCTATGGATTGTTCTAATAACAGTGAAGTTTTTCATCATTTTGTTGTATCTTCAAGATTGATTTTTGAATTCTTTCAAAATCAATCTTGAGGGGGAAAGTTGAAATAGAAACAAAATATGGAGATTTGATATGATTGATAATAATTAAAGGCATAATATCAATTAAGAATAAAATATATATCGTGATAATTATATTTTACCTTATTTGTTTCTTTCGTATTTTTATTTCCTTGTTTCTTTCAATAACTTTTCCTATAAATGTATGGATTATTTTCATTGTAATGTAAGAAGAAAGAAGAGATGTAGCAATAAAAGTGTTCCCGTTCTTTTCTCTTTTGTTCTTTCTTTCTAATTTAATTTCCGCATTTTATTTTTCTACACTAAACGTGTTTGGACACACTCTAAACATGTTTTGAAGCACTCTAAACATGTTTGGACGCACTCTAAATATGTTTCGTTTGCACTCTAAACATGTTTCGACGCACTCTAAACATGTTTCGACGCACTCTAAACATGTTTGGACGCACTCTAAATGTGTTTGGATGTACTCTAAACATGTTTGGATGCACTCTAAACATCTTTTGTTGCACTCTAAACATGTTTTGACGCACAAGTTTGACGCACTCTAAACATGTTTGGACGCACTCTAAACGTGTTTGGACGCACTCTAAACGTGTTTAGACGAACTCTAAACATATTTTGACGCATCTAAATATGTTTCGTTGCACTCTAAACATGTTTGGACGCACTCTAAACATGTTTCGACGCATTCTAAACAAGTTTGGACGCACTCTCAACATGTTTGTATGCACTCTAAACATCTTTTGTTTCACTCTAAACATGTTTTGACGCACTCTAAACATGTTTTGACGCGCTCTAAACATGTTTCGACGCAATCTAAACGTGTTTGGGCGCACTCTAAACATGTTTCGACGAACTCTAAACATTTTTCGACACATCTAAACATGTTTCGATGCACCTAAATATGTTTCGACGCACTCTAAACATGTTTGGTTCTACTCTAAACATGTTTGGATGCACTCTAAACATATTTGGATGCACTCTAAGTATGTTTTGACGCACTCCAAACATTTTTGGATGCACTCTAAAAGTGTTTGGACACACTCTAAACGTGTTTGGACGCACTCTAAACGTGTTTCGTTGCACTCTAAACATGTTTCGACGCACTCTAAACATGTTTCGACGCACTCCAACATGTTTGGACGCACTCTCAATATGTTTGAATGCACTCTAAACATGTTTAGAATGCATCCAAACACTTTTACAGTGCATCCAACCATGTTTGGAGTGTGTCGAAGCATACTTAGAGTGCATCCAAACATGTTTAGAGTGC
>NW_010969348.1:8100-9005 GCF_000463585.1 Tarenaya hassleriana | reverse complement strand
TTTAGAGTGCGTCCAAACACTTTTAGGAGTCATCCAAACATGTTTGGAGTGCGTCGAAACATACTTAGAGTGCATCCAAACATGTTTATAGTGCATCAAAACATTTTTAGAGTACATCGAAACAAGTTTAGAACGCATCCAAACATGCTTAGAGTGCATCCAAACATGTTTCGACGCATCTAAACATGTTTCGACGCACTCTAAACATGTTCACTCTAAGTATGTTTTGACGCACTCCAAACATTTTTGAATGCACTCTAAAAGTGTTTGGATGCACTCTAAATGTGTTTGGACGCACATTAAACGTGCTTATATGAACTCTAAACATGTTTCGACGCACTCTAAACATGTTTGGATGCACTCTAAACATGTTTGGATGCACTCTAAGCGTGTTTGGATCCACTCTAAACATGTTTAGACTCACTCTAAACTGCTTATACGAACTCTAAACATGTTTTGATGCTGTCTAAGTATATTTCGACCCACTCTAAAGATGTTTGGATGCACTCTAGACATCTTTTGTTGCACTCTAAACATGTTTCGACACACTCTAAACATGTTTGGACGCATTCTAAACGTGTTTGGATGCACTTTAAACGTGTTTACACGCACACTAAATGTGTTTAGATGAACTCTAAACATGTTTCAACGAACTCTAAACATGTTTAGACGAACTCTAAACATGTTTCGACGCACTCTAAACATGTATCGTTGCACTCTAAACATGTTTCGACGCACTCTAAACATGTTTCGACGCACTCTAAACATGTTTCGACGCACTCTAAACATGTTTCGACGCACTCTAAACATGTTTCGACGCACTCTAAACATGTTTCGACGCACTCTAAACATGTTTCGACGCACTCTAAACATGTTTCGACGCACTCTAAACATGTTTCGACGCA
>NW_010969348.1:2322-7353 GCF_000463585.1 Tarenaya hassleriana | reverse complement strand
ATATGTGATGGAAGTAAAATAAGATTTGAGATATGATGGAGAATAATAATGGATACAATATTATTATGTTGAATATTGTGTATCTGATTTGCTGATTGTGCTCCAAGATGACGAATGGTTGTGAGTAGGTGCATAAGAGGAGCATTGTGGTCCTTCCCACGGTCTGTAAGGTTTTCCAAATCTTGCCAATTCTTGTCCGAAAGAATGGTTGAATATAGAGTGACGAAAATAGATGAATGGAGAGAAGTTCTTTTGTATTCAACTTGTTAATTTGAATGAGATGTACATCAGATATAAATAGGAGAAAAACTAGCTGTTGGGGAGACAACAAAGTAACATCTAGGAGAAAAAGAGCTAGGTGTAGGGGAGACAATAAAGTAAAAAGGCAACTAAGCATGGAGCATAAAGTATGGTCTAGATATTAGCAAAGAGCTGTTGCAATCCCACTTATTAGAGCATGGGGAGAAGGAATGCAGCATCTTCAATAGGTATTTTCGTGCTCCTCTTTGCTTGTAACACAAGTGATCAGATTTGGTTTCTTCTTGGTGAAGTTATCCTCCAAATCTTCACAATTAGTCTTCGTTCCAACTGTATCATGTATTTCAACATCACCCGTAACACATTCGTCGTTCTCTTGTCTTTCAACATTCCCCCTCAAGATTGGTCGGTGGAATTCTATGAGGCCAATCTTGGAGAGGATCCTGTTAAGAACAAAAGAGCTGGTAGCCTTCGTAAGTATATCTGCTAACTGATCTTGGCTTCGTGTGTACTTTGTTGCTATAAATCCTTGTGTGATCTTCTCTCGAATGAAATGACAGTCCACCTCAATATGCTTCGTCCGTTCATGAAAAACTGAGTTTGCTGCTATGTGTAACGCCGCCTGATTGTCACAATGTAAGGGTGTCGGATTTTCTGTCTTGACTCCAAGATCCTTTAATAGCTGTTGGAGCCACACTATTTCGCTTGTTGTGTTCGCCATAGCTCTGTACTCCGCTTCTGCGCTTGATCTTGCCACCACCGTTTGTTTTTTGCTCTTCCATGTAACCAAGTTTCCTCCAACAAAGGTGCAGTATCCCGTTGTTGATTTTCGATCCATCCTATCTCCAGCCCAATCAGCATCACAATAGGCCACGAGCTCGGTATGCTTGTTGTTTTCCATCCATATGCCTTTGTTTGGTGTTCCCTTTAGGTATTTGAGTATGCGGTCCACCATTTGCCAATGCGTCGTAGTTGGAGAGTGCATCCATTGACTAACCTGATGAACAGCAAAGCTTATATCAGGACGTGTAATTGTAAGGTAGATTAGCTTACCTACAACGCGACGATATTGTTCCAAGTCTTGGAATGATTCCCCCTCGCGTTGATCCTTGAAGTTCTCTTCTATAGGCGTGCGCACCGGTTTAGCTCCGAGTTTACCTGTTTCTTTTAGTAAGTCAAGAATGTATTTACGCTGTGACAAAAACAAAGCATCAGTAGTACGTGTAACTTCGATTCCAAGAAAGTATCTAAGTATACCAAGATCTTTAATGTCAAAAACATTCTGCAAATAAGTTTTAGTATCTTGAATACCGATAATGTCATTTCCTGATAAGATGATATCATCAACATAAACTAAGAGAACGATGATACCCGATTCACTTTGGAAAGTGAAGAGAGAGTGATCTGGATCACTGCGTGCAAAGCCTTTGGCTATGAGTGCATCATATAATTTGGAATACCATGCTCGAGGAGATTGCTTCAGTCCATATATAGCTTTGCGAAGTTTGCAAACCTGTCCCTTTTGAAGTGAATGCATGTAACCCGGTGGTGGAGTCATAAAGATTTCTTCCTCAAGATCGCCTTGGAGGAAAGCATTTTTGACATCCATCTGCCACAATTGCCAATCAAGGTTAATGGCCAATGAGAGGAGAACTCTTACCGTAGGTAGCTTAGCTACGGGTGCGAATGTTTCATTATAATCCTCTCCGTGTATTTGAGTGTATCCTTTGGCAACTAAACGAGCTTTGTAACGTTCAATGTCACCGTTGCTATGATACTTGATTTTGTACACCCATTTGCAGCCCACCGGATGTTTGTTTGGAGGAAGCTCAGCTATTTCCCAAGTTCTGTTCTTTTCAAGGGCAGTAATCTCTTCAGCCATTGCTTGTTGCCAAACGGGTATATCCTTCGCTTGAGTATAAGTGGTCGGTTCAAAACCCTGCTCAATGATGCTCAAAAAACTACGTTCATTAGTAGAAAAATGAGAAAGAGAGGAGTACTTATCGATGGGATGTGCGACTGCCAATGTCGCATGTTGAGACGATGAAGATTTCCACCATTCAGATGGTGGTTTCCTATCTCTTGTGCCACGTCTAAGAGGAGGAGCTGATGGTGGAGCATCAGAATGAAGAATGTCCGAAGATTGGTTGGGGGAAGATTTTCTATCGCTTCTTGAGATAATTGTTAGCATTTCCCCTTCAAGTGAACCACTGTGAGGCTGTGTGTTATTGTGTTGTTCCCCCTCACCCAAATCTCCAAGTGCATGCTCACCATTGATTGGGACACCCCCTATATTGTTAGTAAGCAAGGGTTGGTTTAGAGATTCAAGAGGAGCGTTAGGGATACCGACGGCGTGGAGATATTTTGGTGAAGGTTGTGATGTCTCGCGGTCTGATTGTGCTCCAAGATGACGAATGGTTGTGAGTAGGTGCATAAGAGGAGCATTGTGGTCCTTCCCACGGTCTGTAAGGTTTTCCAAATCTTGCCAATTCTTGTCCCCGAAATAGCTGAGCTCCTCATGAAACTTGACATCCCGACATGTATATATTCGATTGGTTGGAGGGTGAAAACATGTGTATCCTTTTTGGTTAGCTGGATATCCGAGAAAGATGCACCGGATACTCCTAGGATCAAGTTTGGTGCGTTGCCCTTCATCTATACGAGCAAAGCATACACAACCAAAAACACGTAAGTGATCAAAAGAATCACGACGATTAAAGAGTACCTCATATGGTGATTTGTCGTTGAGCACTTGAGTTGGTAAGCGATTGATTAGATAGCAGGCCATTTTCACTGCATCACTCCAATATGTTTTGGGAACTTGGCGATGAAATAGGAGAGTTCTTGACACTTCCATCAAATGACGGTTTTTCCTTTCGGCAACACCATTTTGTTGTGGGGTATATGAGCAAGATCTTTGATGTATAATGCCTTCTTGAAGTAGGTATTCCCTAAATTTACAACTCATGTATTCACCTCCATTATCTGTTCTCAAACATTTTATCTTAACACCAAATTGATTAGCTACATAAGCAAGATAGTTTTTCAATGCACCAAACACATCACTTTTCTGTTTTAAAAGTGTTATCCATGTATACTTGGTTTTTTCATCAATAAAAGTCACAAAGTATTTGAAATTATCACGAGAAAAGCAAGGAGCAGTCCATACATCCGAATGAACTAAATCAAAAGCATGTTCATAGATAGTAGAGGAAATCGGAAAAACCGTTCGACAATGTTTCCCTAAAGTACAAGCTTCACAAATGTGTTCAAATGACTTGAACATGTTTCGACGCACTCTAAACATATTTCGACGCACTCTAAACATGTTTCGACGCACTCTAAACATGTTTGGACGCACTCTAAACATGTTTGGATGCACTCTAAACATGTTTGGATGCACTCTAAGCGTGTTTGGATCCACTCTAAACATGTTTAGACTCACTCTAAACTGCTTATACGAACTCTAAACATGTTTTGATGCTGTCTAAGTATATTTTGACCCACTCTAAACATGTTTGGATGCACTCTAGACATCTTTTGTTGCACTCTAAACATGTTTCGACACACTCTAAACATGTTTGGACGCATTCTAAACGTGTTTGGCTGCACTCTAAACGTGTTTACACGCACACTAAATGTGTTTAGATGATCTCTAAACATGTTTCGACGCACTCTAAATATGTTTCGTTGCACTCTAAACATGTTTCGACGCACTCTAAACGTGTTTGGACACACTCTAAACATGCTTATACGAACTCTAAACATGTTTCGATGCTCTCTAAGTATATTTCGACGCACTCTAAACATGTTTGAATGCACTCTAGACATCTTTTGTTGCAATCTAAACATGTTTGGACGCACTCTAAACGTGTTTGGACGCACTCTAAACGTGTTTGGACGCACTCTAAATGTGTTTACACCCACACTAAACATGTTTCGACGCACTCTAAACATGTTTCGTTGCACTCTAAACATGTTTTGACGCACTCTAAACATGTTTGGACGCACTCTAAACGTGTTTGGACGCACACTAAACATGTTTGGATGCACTCTAAATATGTTTGGATGCACTCTAAGTATGTTTTAACGCACTCCAAACATTTTTGGATGCGCTCTAAAAGTGTTTGGATGCACTCTTAACGTGTTTGGACGCACTCTAAATGTGCTTATACGAACTCTAAACATGTTTCGATGCTCTCTAAGTATATTTCGACGCACTCTAAACATGTTTGAATGCACTCTAAACATGTTTTGTTGCACTCTAAACATGTTTTGACGCACTCTAAACAGGTTTGACGCACTCTAAACGTGTTTGGACGCACTCTAAACGTGTTTGGACGCACTATAAACGTGTTTAGACGAACTCTAAACATATTTTGACGCATCTAAATATGTTTCGTTGTACTCTATACATGTTTGGACGCACTCTAAACATGTTTCGACGCATTCTAAACAAGTTTAGACGCACTCTAAACATGTTTGGACGCACTCTAAACATCTTTTGTTTCACTCTAAACATGTTTTGACGCACTCTAAACATGTTTCGAAGCACTCTAAACATGTTTGGACGCACTCTAAACGTCTTTGGACGCACTCTAAACATGTTTCGAAGCACTCTAAACATGTTTGGACGCACTCTAAATATGTTTCGTTTGCACTCTAAACATTTTTCGACGCACTCTAAACATGTTTCGACGCAATCTAAACATGTTTGGACGCACTCTAAATGTGTTTGGATGCACTCTAAACATGTTTGGATCCACTCTAAAC
>NW_010969348.1:0-1577 GCF_000463585.1 Tarenaya hassleriana | reverse complement strand
ATTTTTTTTTTGTTTTTTGTTTTGTTGGGGTTTGTGATTGTGGTGTTTCATTTGCGGCTACCGGTGTTTCGTTTCAGGATATTAACTCGGATCGTGTTTTTGGACAAGGAACACGGACGGGCAACCTCTTTTACCTTGAAGATTCACATTCTAGTTTTCTTTCAATTTCACCTAGTGTGTGGCATGCTCGTTTCGGACACCCACATGCTAAGGTTTTCCGTTTGCTTGTTCCCCATGTCAAACCTTTGGATGAATTTTGTGAGGCTTGTACGTTAGGGAAACATTGTAGGACTGTCTTTCCGGATTCTTTCACGGTTTATGAAAATGTTTTTGATTTGGTGCACTCGGATGTATGGACTGCTCCATGTTATTCCCGTGATAATTACAAGTATTTTGTGACTTTTATCGATGAAAAATCAAAGTATACGTGGATTACACTTCTGAAAAGTAAAAGTGATGTGTTTGGTGCAACAAAAAACTTTCTTGCTTATGTTTCTAACCAATTCAATGTCAAGGTTAAGTGTTTAAGAACAGATAATGGTGGAGAATACATGAGCAACAGATTTCAAGAACTTCTTCTGCAAGAAGGCATTGTTCATCAACGATCTTGTCCACATACACCACAACAAAATGGAGTTGCAGAAAGGAAAAATCGACATTTGATGGAAGTCTCTAGAACACTTCTCTTTCATCGTCATGTTCCAAAGCAATATTGGAGTGATGCAGTAAAGATGGCATGCTACCTCATCAATCGTCTTCCAACTCAGATTCTCAAGGATAAATCTCCATTTGAGGTACTGTTTAAACGACGTGATTCCATTGACCACTTACGTGTGTTTGGTTGTGTATGTTTTGCTCATATAGATGAAAGCCAACGGACCAAACTTGACCCGAAGAGTATTCAGTGTATTTTCCTTGGATACCCTGCGAACCAAAAAGGTTACACGTGTTATCATCCACCTAGCAATAGGATCTACACTTCAAGACATGTCATATTCATTGAGGAGATTGGTTACTTTGGTCATACAAATTGGAAAACCTTGGAAAATCTGTCCACACAAGGCACAGATTCTAATCCAATGCTTCTCCAACTTGCTACACGGATTCAACAACTTGGCATGGATATATCCACCTCCGCACGGCCTATTGAGCTTCATGCCGATGGTATCCCTTCTGATTCTGATTCTTTGGACACCTCTTTAGGCTCTAACATTACAGGGAGTAATTCCAACGTTGATCGTCATCCCTCCAATGATTCTCTTGACAATCCAAATGAGGGGGAACCATTGTCCACTCCGACTTCTTCTGCATCCACCAATCCTTATGTGCCTTCAACCTCGTCGGGGCTTGCACCACCTGTAATAGCACCCCCACTTCGCCGGGGGACACGGGAACGCAAGCCTCCTTCCGAGTGGTGGAAGATGACAACACCACAATCTTCCAATCTCGTGGTAGATTGGAAGATTGTGGTGTTGTCATCTTCCACCACTCGGAAGGAGGCTTGCGTTCCCGTGTCCCCCGGCGAAGTGGGGGTGCTATTACAGGTGGTGCAAGCCCCGACGAGGTTGAAGGCACAT
>NW_010969347.1:631017-633394 GCF_000463585.1 Tarenaya hassleriana | reverse complement strand
CCGCAAGTTGGCAACTTGCGTTCTGTCGAGTCCCGGTCCGGCGGACCAGGAGTTGGTCCGGTTGACCGGGCTCAGTTTATTTTTTTTTTTCGAACTTTTCTCCAGTCCGAGTCGTCCGGTCCGAGTCCGGCTGAGTGCTGGTCCGCCGCCGACCAGGCCTGGTCCGGCGGACCAGCTCTATATATTTTTTTTCTTTTTCTTTTCCGTTTCTTCGTTCCTTTCTCGGCCCATTCCGCACGTGACGATCCTCGTGCCTCTTCCCGGCGTTGCACTATGTATTTTTGGTGATTCCGTGTCATCTCTATTTAATTATTTATTTTTAAATAATTAAATATTTAATTCGGGTTTCGGGGTGTTACACCCCTGCCTTGGGAGAGGTTTATGCTGCGAGAGGGAGGTGGAATGGGCTCAAACCCAGGCTCAAGGTCGAGCCTGCATCGCCCTGAACGGATTGGTCGGCGACTTGACGCCGGTGGTCCCCGGAACGCAGCGAGAGGTCGGCTGGAAAGTAGCAACTTGGCCACTTGTGTCCGCCGTTCTCCAGACCGGACGGTCTGGCTCTAGACTGGACGGTCTGGACCAGATTTTTGGTTTTTCTTTGCGTGTTCAGTCCGTTCGGTCCGACCCTCGGTCCGCCTCTGGACCGGCCGGTCTAGGCAAATTTTCGACATTTCTCTGTCTTTTTCCCGTCTCTTCGTACGTGGTGTTTTCTCGTTCCTTTTTCCCGTTATTGTATATTCCCGTTTTGATGATAACGCGATGCAGCGGAAGAAAGAGATTTAAACCTAGCCAAACGTCACACAAAACCATTTGTGCAATAACCCGAAAGAACGTGTATATCGCCGTGGGAATCGTATACTTACCTCTTTCGATGAAGAAACAGAAGTAGGAGTCGATCCGGGGCCTGTTTAATCACCTAGGACTGAAGTTACAGTCCCTCTACACGTATCCACACCGACGGGAAGGATTCCAAACGTTTTTGGAACCGATCTGCTAGGATCTGTGAAGTATGTCAAGTGGGATCTAATCCCGGGAGCTAAAACTATTAAAGAAACGATTTCTTCTGAGTTTTTACTCTGTCTTTGGGTTTTGAAAAGTGAGTTCTACTCTTTGGACAGCGTCCAACACCTCCTTATAAGTTAGAAACCCTAATCCTTGTGAAAATAGACTTTTTCCGAGTATTGACTCGGTACGAGTCAGAACTCTGACTTGGTCGAGTCAGAACGAATCAGCCCAAGTCCATTGTCAACTCTTGACTCGGTTGAGTATTGACTCTGTCCGAGTCAAAACTTTGACTCGACCGAGTCAAAACATCAGGCAAGCCCAAAACACTTTCTGGGCTTCGACTCGTATATAACTGACTCGGTCCGAGTCAAATACTGACTTGGTCCGAGTCAGAAGGCTGAAACCGTCTCGACACTCTGATTTGATCCGAAAACCGTTAAGTCTTCCTTTCCGATACTTCACATATAAGTCCATCCATAATGGTGTGTGCCCCGGTAGGCCCATTCGTAGTGGCAGCAGCCTCGAGAACCATTCCCGATCTACAAGTCATGATTAGCCTCTAGCAAGACGCCATGACTACCCACATTGAATTGAGTTAGAGGTGATCTAACCAAGGCAGTAACAGCTCGAGTTATGATCCTTTGTCTCACGATATCATATGTTGAACAAGGACATGGTTTGAGCCACCCTTCAAGTTCAACTGCTTTCTCGTCTTGGCAAATCAACTAATAAAATATATGCAACTTCATCTATAGCGTGACCACGCGTTTTCATAGTCTGATTTCCATGAGAGGGCCCAGCGATATCTCTCCTGTTAAGGAGGTGACAAGTCTCATATTGCATGTCTGTTATCTCCATGTGATTCGTGAACGTATCTGATCAACGCCGTTATAATCATCCCACTACAAAAAAACAGTTATATAGCGACGGAAAAATTCGTCGCAAATACAAAGGAAATCCGTCGCAATTAAGAATTTGCGACGGAATACGACGGACTTATTTCCGTCGCTATAGCGCTGTCGCAAACGTATAACGGTCGTTAATCCGTCGCATTTTTGCGACGGAAGAAATCTGCGTTTTGCGACGGAAAGTGACGGATAATTCCGTCGCAAATTGCGACGGAATTTTTTCCATCACATTCCGTCGCAAATGTTTTAAAATTTAAAAAAAAAATATAAAAAAATTATATACTATATATACACGTACATATATACATTTTCACATACACATACACCTATATACACATACATTCATACACAAACATTATACACATACAAATATATATACATATATACACATATATTTTCATATACACAAACACACATACACATTCACACATATACACATATACACATACATAAATACTCATACA
>NW_010969347.1:629107-629386 GCF_000463585.1 Tarenaya hassleriana | reverse complement strand
GGATCTGATACATAGTGATGTATGCGGACCAATGAGCTGTCCAGCTAGAGGAGGTTATCTGTATTTCGTTACGTTCACTGATGATTTCAGTCGATACGGTTATGTCTATTTGATGAGACATAAGTCTGAAACACTTGAAATGTTCAAAGCTTTCAGAAACGAAGCACAAAACCAGCTTGGCAAGACGATCAAGACACTTCGATCCGATCGTGGTGGCGAGTATATGAGCCAAGAGTTCACTGACTATCTGGTTGATTGTGGTATTGTATCACAATTAAC
>NW_010969347.1:626913-628924 GCF_000463585.1 Tarenaya hassleriana | reverse complement strand
CGAGTACACAACATGGCGTACATGATGGATCCAATTGCCGAGGCATATGGAATCCTACTCATGTGCTCTTGCTCATCCTGTGTCTTTGGACACTGAGTCTTGCTAAGAGCAACGTCATGTCCCATTGGCAAGGCACCCCTCTTGGAGTCTTGCATCTTGAACCTATTCAAGACCTTGTCAATGTATGTACTCTGACTTAGGCCAAGAAGCCTTCTCGATCTATCTCTATAGATCTTGATACCTAGAATATAGGCGGCTTCTCCTAAGTCCTTCATCGCAAAAACTGATCCTAGCCAGGATTTTACTCCTTGCAAGGTAGGAATGTCATTTCCGATGAGCAATATATCATCTACATAAAGCACAAGGAAGACTACTGCGCTCCCACTGATCTTCTTGTAAACACATGGCTCATCTTCGTTTTGCAGGAAGCCAAACGTTTTGACTGCCTCGTCAAATCGAAGATTCCAGCTCCTCGAAGCCTGGTTCAGTCCATAAATGGATCTCTGAAGCTTGCACACCTTCCTTGGACTCTTAGGATCAACAAAACCCTCGGGTTGTGTCATGTACACATCCTCGAGCAAATTCCTGTTAAGGAATGCGGTCTTGACGTCCATCTGCCATATCTCGTAGTCATAATACGCAGCTATGGCCAACAGAATCCGTATGGATTTAAGTATCACAACTGGTAAAAATGTTTCAACATAGTCTATACCATGAATCTGCCGAAACCCTTTCGTGACGAGTCGTGCCTTATAGGTATGCACGATGCCATCCATGTCGGTTTTCTTCTTGAAAACCCACTTGCATCCAATGGTCTTAATACCATCGAATGAATCAACCAAAGTCCATACTTTGTTGTCGTACATGGATTGCATCTCAGACTCCATGGCCTGGTGCCATTTCTCAGAATGGAACTCGCCACAGCCTCTGAATACGACGCAGGCTCGTCATGTTCTAACAACATGAGTTCGTCGTTTCCATTCACAAGAAAACCGTATCTTGTAGGCTCTTAGCGAATTCTACCAGATCTCCGAGGTTCACTAGGAGGTGCTGTCTCAACAACTTGTGACACAGGTTGAACTATTTCGACCTGTTCACTCGGTTCTTCGACTATTTGTGGTTCTCAAACTTATTCGAGATCTATTCTACTCCCGCTAACTCTCTTGGAGACGAACTCTCTCTCCAAAAAAGATCCATTCCGAGCAACAAAGAACTTCTTCGAGATCTATTCTACTCCCACTGACTCTCTTGGAGACGAACTCTCTCTCCAAGAAGGATCCATTCCGAGCAACAAACACTTTGTTCTCAGATGGGTTGTAGAACCAGTACCCTTTAGTTTCCTTAGGGTAACCCACAAATATGCATTTATCATACTTGACGGATAACTTATCAGAAGCCAGACGTTTCACATAAACGTCGCATCCCCAAATCTTCATAAATGCTAACCTGGGATGTTTCCCAGTCCATATCTCATATGGAGTCTTCTTGACCGATTTTGTTGGACATTTATTAAGTATAAGCGTTGCTGTTTCCAAGGCGTAACCCCAAAAGGATTTAGGAAGATCGACTTGACTCATCATAGACCGTACCATATCTAATAGGGTCCGGTTCCTCCTCTCAGACACGCCATTCCACTGTGGCGTTCCACTGGAGTCAGCTATGAGACAATTCTACAATCTGCCAGATAGTCAGTGAACTCTTGGCTCATATACTCGCCACCTCGATCAGATAGAAGCATTTTGATCCTCTTGTCAAGTTGGTTCTGCACTTCGTTTCTGAAAGTCTTGAACAATTCAAGCGTTTCAGACTTATGTCTCATCAAGTAGACATAACCGTACCTACTGAAATCATCAGTAAACATAACAAAGTACATATAATCTCCTCTAGCGGGAGAGCTTATAGGACCGCATACATCACTATGTATGAGTTCTAGCAACTCTGTAGCCCGTTCTCCTTTTCTAGAAAAAGGAGATTTTGTCATCTTGCCCATCAAACAAGAATCGCACGATTC
>NW_010969347.1:623811-626658 GCF_000463585.1 Tarenaya hassleriana | reverse complement strand
GGACAGACATTTGTTCTCAATAACAAATCTGAAACCATCTGAGTCTAAGCATGAAATCGATATGATGTTCCTACTGATGGCAGGTACAAAATAACAATCATGCAACTCCAATACAAGGTCAGAAGGTAAAGTCAGATCATAAGTCCCGACGGTCAATGCAGCAACTTTTGCTCCATTCCCGATGCGAAAATCTACTTCTCCCTTCGCCAATTGTCTACTTCCTCGCAGTCCCTGCACATTTGCACAAATGTGCGAGGCGCATCCGGTATCTAATACTCATGACGTAGAAGTACACAGGTTAACCTCTATAACGAAAATACCAGAAGTTGAAGCTTCTGCAAGCTTCTTCTTCCTCTGATCTTCCAGATAGAGTCTGCAATTTCTATACCAATGCCCATCAGCATGACAGAAATAACACTCTTCCTTCTTGGGTTTGGGCTTAGGCTTAGTGACAACACTTGTCAATTTCCTTTTGCCCTTACCTTTGGAACGCTTCCTTTTGCTGAAACTCTTTCCAACAACCACCATATCATTCTTCCCTTGGCTCTCAGTTTTCTCTTGGAATGACATATTCAACTGATCAACCATCAATGAATTGTCCATGTCATCTAATTGCTCATGCAATTCCGAAGACATCTTTCCAAGCATCAAGCTGGACACGTCTAGATCATCATCCTCATGCTTCCAATAAGCATCAATGATCGATCTAGAAACCTTGGTCAGAGGCTTATCCTTCATAAGGATAGATCGCATGGTGAGATTAACCAGATTTCTGCAACAGATATATACTACAGAAAAAGACAAACAAACAGACAGAAAATATGCAAGTCGCTTAGTACACATACTAACACAGACAATAGATGCAATATGACAGGCTCCCACTAAGAAAAACACCCTCAATGAGTTTCTAAGTGAGCTAGGATTCATATTTCACATGCTTTTGAGCCAGCTAGGGCATGACGCTAAAAAACATGCTATTTAGGTAGACAACACATTGTCAATCACATCCTATGTGATTTCTAGATGAGTATGGGATAGTGATACGCTATCACTGCATGCTCCTCATCCCATCCTTACCATCAGGTCCAAGTCCGACTTGATAACCCAATTCAAGCTCAACCATATTCGAGCAATGAGAATCACGATTTCTCCATACTGCCTCACCAATATAATCAGGCACGCTCAGCTAGGCCCGTAACCATGACGATCGAGGCATTGACAGTTGCTCTACTAATGGGCGGTAATAGCTTGAGATTTCATGAAGTATATGTGACTTGAACACAATGAAATCTTGACTGAATTCAAGTCAGTTCAATCAAGCTGTTCCGATCATATCGGTAGAATCAGAATCTCGGCTTAGACACTTGAAACGATGCAACAATTGCATCTAACAAAGTCTGACGAACTGACTCGGTCCGAGTCAGAAGCCGAAATCTCCCCAAATCAGTCTGAACGAAAACGTCACGAACTAGACAACCTTCTGTACTGACTCGGTCCGAGTCAACACTTGACTCGGTCCGAGTTAGAAGCCTCTGAGGTCAAGTCTGTTCGATTTTGATTCGTTCTGACTCTGTCGAATCAACACTTGACTCTGCCCGAGTCAAAACTCTGATTTGTCGTTCTGACTCGGTCAAGTCAAAACTCTGACTCTGTCCGATCAAAACTCTGACTTTCTCATTCTGACTCTGTCGAGTCAAAACTCTGACTCTGTCCGAGTCAAAACTCTGGGAGACACTTTCAGGACACGAAATCTAGATTTTCACCCTAATTTGATGCGCCATCAAGCCGTCTTCGACTTCAAACGCATCTATTGTTGGTTGTAATGCTCTAGGATAATCCGTAATATGACATTTTGACTTTGTATTGATTCATTGATTTATGAATGCATTACATTCCCGTTATATGATTGGCATGTTTGTTATATTTCGGCATCCTTGAATCATTAGCGAATGATTCTAAACTCCCTAGTCAGTCAACATTGTGGGAACAATGTTGAATTAAGACTAGCATGAGGAGTGATCGATGCATTGGATGCATATCACAATCATGGGTACTCGTTGTGAACGAGTGACTGGATGACCCGCATGAGATTGTCACATGGACAGAGTCATGACTTGAATCTCATAAAGCGGTTCGTTCTTGGATCCTCAGACCTGAGATGTCTAGAGTATCTGATATGAGGAGTGACGTGTCTTGACTGCGTCAAACGTCGTCTTTAACCGGATGATTATAACGGCGTTGATCAGACACGTTCACGAATCATATGGAGATAGTAGACATGCAATATGGGACTTGTCACCTCCTTAACAGGAGAGATATCGCTGGGCCCTCTCGTGGAAGTCGGACTATGAAAACGCGTGGCCACGCTATAGATGAAGTTGCATCTATTTTACTAGTCGATTTGCCAAGACGAGAAAGCAGTCGAACTTGAAGGGTGGCTCAAATCATGCCCTTGTTCAACTTATGATATCGTGAGACAAAGGATCAGAATTCGAGCAGTTAATGCCTTGGTTAGATCACCTCTAACTCAATTCTAAATGGGTGGTCATGGCGTCTTGCTAGAGGCTAACCATGACTTGTGGTTCGGGAAAAGTTCCTAAAGTCACTACCACTTAGAATGGGCCTACAGGGTCACACACCAATAGGGATGGACTTATACGTGAAGAATACAAAGAATGGAAACGAGATTTGACCGAAACGAGCATGAAAAGCAGTTTTCAGTGCGTTGGTCCGGAGCTGACCAAGTTTGGTCAGCCCCAGACCAAGTTTGGTCAGTGCGGGAGGTCCGGAAGCTCGGTCCACGGTCATCTGTCGAGACCTGGTCCGGCTGACCAAGAGTTGGTCAGC
>NW_010969347.1:621157-623470 GCF_000463585.1 Tarenaya hassleriana | reverse complement strand
CATCCTAGAACCCTAGAGAAGCTGTTCTCTTCGATTTCTATTGTCCCGAGATTGGATCTCTCTTTTGAGTTACCCTTTTCTTCACTAATCCTAGCAGATTCGTTCCAAATTGTTTGGAATCTTTCCCGTCGGTGTGGATACGTGTAGAGGAGTTGTACTTTCAGCTCTTGGTGATTTAGAACAGGCCCCGGATCGAAACAAACTTCAAGTCTCATCGAGAACGAGGTAAGTAACGATTCCCTCGGTGATATACACGATCTTTCGGGTTCTGCGAGTTTGGTTGCGTGTGACGTTTGACTAGGTTTAGATTTTTCTTCCGCTGCATGAAACCTAGTAAACCAAACCCTAGATCGATATGATCGCATGCTAGGAACCCGTAGATAACCCAACATCTATGCATCAAATAACAATCATAACATCATTAAATATGCATAGATCAAGCCTATCATGCAATTTTAACCATTAAATTCATATAGGCATGCGACAAGCACGGCGATATACAGAGAACCAGGCTCTGATACCACTGTTGGGTTTCGCTACGGGTTCCTAGCATGCGATCAGATCGATCTAGGGTTTGGTTTACTAGGTTTCATGCAGCGGAAGAAAGAGATTTAAACCTAGCCAAACGTCACACGCAACCAAACCTGCAAAACCCGAACAGATCGTGTATATCACTGTGGGAATCGAATACTTACGTCTTTATCCTTTGATGAGGAGACAAGATGAGCGACATCCGCTTTCTCATGTCTCAATCTCTCTTCTTCTTGAACACAATGCGATATCAACTCATTGAGTGTCCATTTCTCCTTTTGGCAATTATACAAGATCCGAAAAGACCTGTATTGTGCCGGAAGAGAGATCAAGATCGAGTGCACCAATAGATCATCGGAGAAGTCCACCTTGAGTGCCTTGAGCTTGGAAACGAGATCACTCATCTCGAGAATGTATTCTCGAATGTTCCCCGTGCCCTTGTACCTTTTGGACACAAGCTTCGTCAGAAACGAGCTAGTCTCCTGCTTTTCACTTCTTTCGAAGCGTTGAGACGATGCAGTGAGGAACTTCTGGGCATTCTCTTCCTCATAGATCGAACCCCTGAATATTTCTGGAACGGCGCGTTTCATGATCATCAAACTCATACAGTTTGATTTCTCCCACTTCTCATGATAAGTACGTTGTTCAACCGTACTTTCTGTAGTGAGATTAGCAGGAGCCTTTTCCGTAATGCAAGGTCGATGTCCATGCATCCGAGTACGATCATGACGCTATCCTTCCATGCCTTAAATTTTCCCTCGGTTAGCATGGGGATGGAGTTGATCGATGATGTGATGTTGCTTGCTGAAAAAGAAAGTAAACATCATCAGTTCACAATAAACCTTTTAAACAAGATATAAGAGAATGATAACAATGGTGCGATATACCAAACAACATTGGACCCTATCTTTGGACAGTAGTACCAACTTGTTAGCGATAATATCACTGCAATGATCAAATACTGAAAATCGAATTCAACCACCAAATCTTCCTTTGGGCCGATTTTGATAGCTGAACATTCGTATGATAATCGTATTTATCATCGCATGTTGGGGTTTTGCTACGGATTCCTAGCATGCGATCATATCGATCTAGGATTTGGTTTACTAGGTTTAATGCAGCGGAAGAATAATCTAAACCTAGTCAAACGTCACACGCAACCAAAATCATCTGTAAAACCCCGTTTAATCGTGTATATCACCGTAGGAATCGAATACTTACCTCTTTCCTGAAGATCTGAAAGTAGCAATCGATCCAGTGCCTGTTTTAATCACCAAGAGCTGAAAGTACAGCTCCTCTACACGTATCCACACCGACGGAAAGGATTACAAACGCTTTTGGAACTGATCTGCTAGGATCTGTGAAGTGAATAGGGTTTTCAAGACTTGGGATCGAATCCCAGGAACTAGAACCTCAAAAGAAACGATTTTCTTGTGTTCTAGATCTGTCTTAGGGTTCTGTAAGTTCAGTTCTCTCTATAGGACGGCGTCCAACACCTCCTTATAAGTTAGAAACCCTAATCCTTGTGAAAAGAGACTTTTTCCGAGTATTGACTCGGTCCGAGTCAGAACTCTGACTCGGTCGAGTCAGAACGAATCAGCCCAAGCCCATTGTCAACTCTTGACTCGGCCCATTTAGTATTGACTCGGTCCGAGTCAAAACTTTGACTCGACCGAGTCAAAACATCAGCCAAACCCAAAACACTTTCTGGGCTTCGACTCGCATGGAACTGACTCGGTCCGAGTCAAATACTGACTCGGTCCGAGTCAGAAGGCTAAAAAC
>NW_010969347.1:617372-621091 GCF_000463585.1 Tarenaya hassleriana | reverse complement strand
TGTAGGCCCATTCTAAGTGGTAGTGACTTTAGGAACCTTTCCCGAACCACAAGTCATGGTTAGCCTCTAGCAAGACGCCATGACCACCCACGTTGAATTGAGTTAGAGGTGATCTAACCTAGGCAATAACAGCTCGAGTTCTGATCCTTTATCTCACGATATCATGTGTTGAACAAGGGCATGGTTTGAGCCACCCTTCAAGTTCAACCGCTTTCTCGTCTTGGCAAATCGACTAATAAAATAGATGCAACTTCATCTATAGCGTGGCCACGCGTTTTCATAGTCCGACTTCCACGAGAGGGCCCAGCGATATCTCTCCTATTGAGGAGGTGATAAGTCCCATATTGCATGTCTATTATCTCCATATGATTCGTGAACATATCTGATCAACGCCGTTATAATCATCCGGTTAAAGGCGACGTTTGACGCAGTCAAGACACGCCACTCCTCATATCAGATACTCTAGACATCTCAGGTCTGAGGATCCAAGAACGAACCGCTTTATGAGATTCAAGTCATGACTCTGTCCATGTGACAATCTCATGCGGGTCAACCAGTCACTCGTTCACAACGAGTACCCATGATTGTGAAATGCATCCAATGCATCGATCACACCTCATGCTAGTCAATCAGGCCTAACCAAGTCTATTTTGACCTAATTACCTACTGATCAGACCTAAACCATGCTAAACCAACCCAAATTTGGCTAAACCAGACCTAACCAAAAGCTAAACAGCACTTACAAACCTATATCAGACCTAACCCAGTCTACTACAGACTTGTACCAGCCTATTTAAGCATAACCCGACCTCCTACCCAGCTAAACGTAGTCAAATCCAACCTATTCAGACCTATACTGAACAGAAACCGGAATCCATGACCTACATTAGCTAAACCGAGATCTAAACAGGTCTATCCTTAGTATATTTCACTAAACCAAGCCAAATTGAGTTCTAATCCAACCTAACAGAGTGAACCGATCACTACAGACCCTAATCTATCATATAATCTTGTTTCACCATAAAATCCTTCATAGATTTTATTCGTGAACTTCACCAAATTTCCACGAAATTTTATGTTATAATTTTATTTGGGCTTAATTGCAATAATATAATGTCAGTGCAAGCATCTGCCAAGTAACGTCCGCGGCTCAGTGGCTGCGTGCGTCCCTCAACGCGCTCCTGATCCGGGTTTGAACCTGGGCACTTGCAGTTGTCAGCACTATTGCTGATTTTCTGTTTGGGCCTAAATCATGTTAGGCCTTTGTATGGGCCTATCATCCTTTGACCCTACATGGGCCTGCCGAATTTTGGCCCATATTTCCTGCGCCGTTGCTGCTTTCTGACACTTCGTTATCTGTGCTGGGCCACACATTTTCCGAGATTTTATCGGGCTTTTGGTCCAAGCCCAAAAACAGTTTTCTGAGATAATTAAAGCGAAGTGACGATTGATGCAGTTGTCATTTCGTCCTCTCTCTTCGTTCTTCAGAGAGTTTTCTCTCTGAAGAGTGTTTTTTTTGTTTCCGTTTCTGGTTAAAATCGACAAGTGTATATGGGAAAGTGTATGCTTTTCCATATTCACACGGTTTTTGTGGCGAAAACCTTGGATTTCATGCCATAAACGTCGAAAAATATCCGCGGGCCGAGCCGGATTGTCAGGTATTTAAACCTCCGACTTGACATCTTTGATGATTCCGTTTATTTTCTGATTATAATGCTCGAAGAGCAAAAAATCTGAGCTTCTCAGCCGATATTCGGCGAGTTAACGGTTCATCTTCCCCTAGGTTTTTCTTTTCTGGTTTAGGGTTTCAAAATTTAGCAACTTTCCAGTTTCTTTTCAAAACCCTAAGGTTTTAACCCACCCCGAATATTCTTTAATATTTTTTATGGTTTCTAATCTATATTACCTAAAGTTTCTGATAGATTCTGCCTATAAATACGTTTATTCGACTTTTGATCGCAAGATCATAACGTATGCACGTGCAGATTTGAACATAAACTCAAGGTTTTAAACTTCCGAAACTCTTATCCTTTAATGTCCTTTATTTTACGGTTATTATTTGGCGAGATCATCGCCGGTTTACGTGACCTAAGCCCTCTGTTAATCGGCGTTAGTCACTTTTCCGGTGAGTTCAACGTGCCAAATCTGTTGGAAAATCTACGGGTTCCTAGCATGCGATCATATCGATCTAGGGTTTGGTTTACTAGGTTTCATGCAGCGGAAGAAAAATCTAAACCTAGTGATCGCAGTCAGGTTATGTTTTCTGCCTGAACGGTGGGGCTATCAGTTGGAAGAGTTCCAAACAGCCAACCGTTGCAGATTCGACTACAGAAGCCGAGTATATAGCTGCATCGGATGCAGCTAAGGAAGCTGTTTGGATCAGGAAATTCGTGGGAGACCTGGGCGTCATTCCTAGCATTGCAGATCCCATTGAGTTGTATTGTGACAACAATGGTGCGATTGCGCAAGCTAAGGAACCCCGGTCACACCAGAGATCCAAACACATACTCAGGCGATTTCACTTGATCAGAGAAATCATCGACAGAGGAGACGTGAAGATATGCAGAGTGTCGACAGATGATAATATTGCCGACCCATTGACGAAGCCTCTCACTTCGTCAAAACATGATGGTCATGTTAGGGGTATGGGGATTAGATGCTTGTAGGATAGATCATAGAGCATAGTGGGAGATTGTTGGTTGTAATGCTCTAGGATGATCCATGATATGACGTTTTACTTTGTATTGATTCATTGATTTATGAATGCGTTACATTCCCGTTATATGATTGGCATGTTTGTTATATTTCGGTATCCTTGAATCATTATAGAATGATTCTAAACTCCCTGGTCAGTTATCATTGTGGGAACTATGATGAATTAAGACTAGCATGAGGTGTGATTGATGCATTGGATGCATATCACAATCATGGGTACTCGTTATGAATGAGTGACTGGTTGACCCGCATGAGATTGTCACATGGACATAGTCATGACTTGAATCTCATACAGCGGTTCGTTTATGGATCCTCCTACCTGAGATGTCTAGAGTATCTGATGTGAGGAGTGGCGTGTCTTGACTGCGTCAAACGTCGTCTTTAACCGGATGATTATAACGGCGTTGATCAGACACGTTCACGAATCATATGGAGATAGTAGACATGCAATATGGGACTTGTCACCTCCTTAACAGGAGAGATATCGCTGGGCCCTCTCGTGGAAGTCGGACTATGAAAACGCGTGGCCACGCTATAGATGAAGTTGCATCTATTTTATTAGTCGATTTGCCAAGACGAGAAAGCAGTTGAACTTGAAGGGTGGCTCAAACCATGCCCTTGTTCAACTTATGATATCGTGAGACAAAGGATCAGAATTCGAGCTGTTAATGCCTTGGTTAGATCACCTCTAACTCAATTCTAAATGGGTGGTCATGGCGTCTTGCTAGAGGCTAACCATGACTTGTGGTTCGGGAAAGGTTCCTAAAGTCACTACCACTTAGAATGGGCCTACACGGTCACACACCAATAGGGATGGACTTATACGTGAAGAATACGAGATTGTGACATGCATCCAATGCATCGATCACTCCTCATGCTAGTCTTAATTCAACATTGTTCCCACAATGTTGACTGATTAGGGAGTTTAGAATCATTCGCTAATGATTCAAGGATGCCGAAATATAACAAACATGCCAATCATATAACGGGGATGTAATGCATTC
>NW_010969347.1:615691-615895 GCF_000463585.1 Tarenaya hassleriana | reverse complement strand
TAGGTATGCACGATGCCATCCATGTCGGTTTTCTTCTTGAAAACCCACTTACATCCAATGGTCTTAATACCATCGAATGAGTCGACCATAGTCCATACTTTGTTGTCGTACATGGACTGTATCTCAGACTTCATGGCCTGGTGCCATTTCTCGGAATCGGAACTCGCCACAGCCTCTGAATACGACGTAGGCTCGTCATGTTCT
>NW_010969347.1:613974-614614 GCF_000463585.1 Tarenaya hassleriana | reverse complement strand
TGTTGGTATTGGTTCAAGTCAAGCACGTGTGCAAGGAGTGTGGTTTTAAGCTGATCTGTTTTTTTTGCTGTTTTATTTAATGTGTCAGTTATGTATGTGTGTTAGTGTGCAGTTATTTCTTTCTAATGGTTAAAGACAGTTTCTGTTTAATGTATATGTACGTTGTATGAAGTTTAATAGATGTGTGGGAGTTTTATGGAATTGAGTGAGGGTTCCAGATTTTCAGAAAAGTTTGTGTTGAGAGAGTTCTGTCTTTCAGAACTTCACGAACAAAACGTGAAGCATGAAGTCGATATGGCATTGGCCTTGTCGGCTCAAGAATTCGCTTGGAGCCGTTTCTTGCGACAGAAGTTATCTTGCCCTGGTGAACCCAACCAGAAATCGGACTCAGTTCGAAAACTGAGCTTGGTCCGGGGCTGACCAAACTTGGTCAGCTCCGGACCAACTCGGTCCGTTTCCCTGGTGCGGCTGACCTGGAATCGGAGCGCAGATTTCTGATTTTGGTCCGGAGCTGACCAACTTGGTCAGCTCCGGACCAACTCGTGCTTTTTCCCTGGTCAGTCCGTCGGTCCGTCTCGGACCCGTGTTGTTCTCGCCTGGTCCGCCGGACCAACTCTTGGTCCGGCTGACCGCGGACAAA
>NW_010969347.1:570440-613224 GCF_000463585.1 Tarenaya hassleriana | reverse complement strand
AAGCTTAGTCCGAGGCTCACGGACCGGCTGACCTGAAGGATTGGTCCGGCGGACCACGTGTGGTCAGCTCCGGACCCAGACCCTTCTTGGTCCGCTTAGTCCGAGACGTCTTTTCTCGGTCCGTCTGTCCCAGAGTCTGGTCCAGGGCTGACCAACTCTTGGTCAGCCGGACCAGATCTGGACAGGCGACCTCGGACTGCTCCTCCGGACTGCGTGATCTGACCAGACTTGGTCCGGGGCTGACCAAACTTGGTCAGCTCCGGACCAACGCACTGAAAACTCCTTTTCATGCTTGTTTCGGTCAAATCTCGTTTCCATTCTTCGTATTCTTCACGTATAAGTCCATCCCTATTGGTGTGTGACCCTGTAGGCCCATTCTAAGTGGTAGTGACTTTAGGAACCTTTCCCGAACCACAAGTCATGGTTAGCCTCTAACAAGACGCCATGACCACCCATTTAGAATTGAGTTAGAGGTGATCTAACCAAGGCATTAACAGCTCGAATTCTGATCCTTTGTCTCACGATATCATAAGTTGAACAAGGGCATGGTTTGAGCCACCCTTCAAGTTCAACTGCTTTCTCGTCTTGGCAAATCGACTAATAAAATAGATGCAACTTCATCTATAGCGTGGCCATGCGTTTTCATAGTCCGACTTCCACGAGAGGGCCCAGCGATATCTCTCCTGTTAAGGAGGTGACAAGTCCCATATTGCATGTCTACTATCTCCATATGATTCGTGAACGTGTCTGATCAACGCCGTTATAATCATCCGGTTAAAGACGACGTTTGACGCAGTCAAGACACGCCACTCCTCATATCAGATACTCTAGACATCTCAGGTCTGAGGATCCAAGAACGAACCGCTTTATGAGATTCAAGTCATGACTCTGTCCATGTGACAATCTCATGCGGGTCATCCAGTCACTCGTTCACAACGAGTACCCATGATTGTGACATGCATCCAATGCATCGATCACTCCTCATGCTAGTCTTAATTCAACATTGTTCCCACAATGTTGACTGACTAGGGAGTTTAGAATCATTCGCTAATGATTCAAGGATGCCGAAATATAACAAACATGCCAATCATATAACGGGGATGTAATGCATTCATAAATCAATGAATCAATACAAAGTCAAAATGTCATATTACGGATTATCCTAGAGCATTACAACCAACAAAATCTTCTGAAACGATCATACAGAGACTGATCCTTTAATGATCTGTCTCTGTTTTGTTCAACCTCGGACAATTCCTTTTAGTTTTTGTTTTCGGAAATTTGAAAGAACATAGTCTCATGTCTTCATAACCCCACAATCGGCATTCTAAAATGCCAGGTGTTGTTGTCGTGCAACTCGACTCATGTTTACTTTGCCGCGTCTTCGCGACTTTTCAGTTTGCGGAACCTCGAGTTTTTGGTTTCGGTTTAGTCCGTAATCCGATACTCTTGGTTCAGACGTGTCCCTCTCCGGTATTCTGTTTCATTTCCCAATTTTGCCACCTTAACCAAAATGAGGGATCGTTTTGGACTTGGTCACTGATGGCGATAAAATATTGTCATATACACAATTTAGCCCCGTGCATACATCGACCCTCAGATTCTGATTGATTTAGATTTTCTAAAAAATCTTAAATTACAAATGTTAGAATCTCATTTTGGTGGTGGCTACATTAAACCGTCGGTTTGGGTTTATTTTAGTTTTCCTAAATTCTGATGAGATTTCAAATAATCTTTATCAGAATTTTCTAACCTTTGGTGTGAATGACCACACTTCTGTTTGTTTTAAATTTCTGCATATGTTTCTAATTATATATTTTTATATGTATTCTGCATCTAAGTTTTATAATTTTATTAAAACTTAGTAAATATTCATATATATGCAGAAAATTAAACATAGAAACGTGCATTTCACTCAACATGCAAATTCTGATTAATACAAGAAAAACTATTCATTTTTCCACGCTACATTTTTAATATTATTTCTGTATGTTTTATTGTTTCAAAATTTTCGCATAAACATATAGGATTGTTCATATTACATACTGATCTTATATGCGTATCTTATGAGTTTCAGGCTAAACCGAAAATACATATATCTAAACTATATATTCAACATGCAATATCAGAATCATTCATGTATATTTTCTGTATTGTAACATGCACCAACTGTCAATTCATGCTGGACATTCATACATATTTTCTGTTCATAATCCGAAATTACATATGAATTTTTATTTAACATGAAAATCATCAGATTCGTGCAAATTCTTTATGTGATATGCCATGAAGTGGCTCTGATACTACTTATTAGTATTTTATTATAAATACTATATTATATATTGCGGAATATTTTATTCTGGACCAATCATCATGCATACCACACAAAGAATTATTTTGGAATTTAGAAGATACCTGAATCCATGATAGCTTGACAAATGACAGAGTGGGTAGAAACTCTTCTACTCTAGAACGTAAGAAATATTTTTCTGACAACAAATATGTGCTATCAGATTTCAGTACGTTTAGCCTAGGGACCACTACCGCTATTTATAATAATAGATTTGTGTAATTTCTAAATTCGCCCATAAAGAATTAGAAAATTACACTTCATGGTATCTGCATAATTATTTGACCCCTATACTTTTCTGTATTTGCATATTCGACCATCCGTAATTAGTGGCCATAATCTTCTGCAATTATTCATATTAAACAGCAATTATATCATATATTGATTATGACATTAAAATCAAAATATAGCTGTTAGAGAATTTCTAACACCTACGGCTTGCGGTAGGTCACCTACGGCACCTATCGCACCTATTAACCTGCAAGTATTTTTTCACGAAATACATGCAAGTGTTTTTCTATACTTATATAAGAAAACAAAATCCATAGAAATGTTTTTTCATTTATGTGGAGGAAAACGAAATTCATGCGAAGTATTTTTTTTTTATAAATGGAGAAAATCTGCATGTTATAATAATATGAAGGGTATGATGGTCATTTTAACTTAAAAAAATATAGAATACAAAGATTACAATTAGAAATATAGAATGCAAAAACTTTTTTTTTACACTAATTAAATATTGAACAAAAAATTGTATTTATCCAACTACACCGTTTTTTGGTGAACATTAATTTGGAATTAGGGATTAGAAAATATATATGACAAAATTTTAATTGGCGATTTTATATGGTATATTTTGACAAATTAGAGAATTTTATATAATTTTTTCTATGTTTTACTAGATGTTTTGAAATTTGTATAAACATATGGATTTGATAACAAATTTCGAATAATTATTTGAAACTAATGATATTATATTAAAATATATTATCAATTAAAATATTACATGATTTAGCAATAAAATAATTTTTTAGTTTTTTATATTTTTCGATATTATGTAATTTCTTATGTTCTATATATGTATATACATGTATATATATTTATCTACATGATTACAACATTAATAAAACCCACGGGCTCGGCCCGACTTGAACTCGGGGTTCGACCATTGTAGCCTATATATTATTGTTTTAATATATCTAAAATACCTCTCCTTTCCTATAACTACTTCTACTCCTATCTTCCAAACAAAAAATTAAAAAAAAAATTTGTGTTCACACTACAAAAGACAAATATAACCCGAAACAAAAATATAAAGACTCAATTATCCTTCATTTAATATAATATTTTATTAATATTTTCTCTTTCTTCTAATTCCATCCCATCTTCTTCCACTCTCTTTAGTATTTTTATTTTAACTTTAATATTTATATTTTTTAACTCTCTTTTCTATTTTTATTTTATTATTTTTTTCCTTCATATTTATTAATTTATTTAATTTTTTATTTATGAATATTTTATTTAATTATTCATTAATATTTCTGCTCTCTCTTTTTCAACTGTATTCTCTCTTATTACTTTCATCTTATTCAATTTTTCTTTCTATTTATCTTTGTATGATAAATAATTTTTGTTCAGTCATTTTATATTATAGAAAAATCAATTTGCTAGGTATTTCTCACCCATTGTTTTTATTTTTTATAAACTTTAATTTGATATAATTTTATATAATTTAATAAACTATTTCTAAACTAAATAAAATAAATACATGATGTCCACATTTATTTGGTACTTCGATATAAGTAAAAATATGTATAAACATATTTGACAAGTTAGAGAAGTTTTATAGAATTTTTCCTAGTTTTGAAACATGTATAAACATATGGATTTGATAACAATTTTTTATATTTATGAGATATTTCAAAATATAAATAAACTTTGGGACTAAATGTAACAGAAACTAAAATTTGGGGTCAAGTAAATTATACTCCATAATTTCCCACCATTCCGTCACAACTATTTTTTGGGCTGTAAATTTCAGCAACAGACGAAATCTGATGAGCCCATCTCTAACAAAAACCCATGACTGAAAAACCCTAGACGAGCAAAAAACTCCGATCAATTCTCTACCCAGAGTTTGTTCGTGATTTCTAAGGATATTCGCCGGAAAATGAAGCCGGTAATCGGTACTGTGGTGTCGAACAAGATGCAGAAGTCGGTGGTTGTCGCCGTCGACAGGCTCTTCCACCATAGGATCTACAACCGCTATGTCAAGCGAACATCCAAGTTCATGGCTCACGACGAGCACAACGTCTGCAACATCGGCGATCGAGTAAATTCCCTTTTCATTACGCCATTTTGATCCTGTGATCTAGCGAACTTGTCTCTTGAGAACTCTCGAATTAGTGTTCTCGGACGGGAGAGTTCGAATTTTTGTGCAATAGTTTCCGATGAACTTCGAAATCCCCAGATTCTGATCTTCAAAACTTATTATCCACTCCCCTCTGTTAGTTCGCAGGGAGACAATCTCGAATTTGTCGATATTATTTCAGAATTAGGATGATCCCTTTCTGTTACCAGTAGACGATCTATCGATGTTTAGGTTTCCTTCATGTAGCTTTTATCCCTTCCCTTCTATTGGATGTTTATGTTTCATGCCGGAAAATTAGAATAACCATTCCAAATGTGTACTCTCTCGGCATAGATATTTGGATTTCTCATCTTGAATTTCGGGGAAAAAGCTCTTGAAGGAAATTCTGTTGGTTAATTGTATAGGTGAAACTGGATCCTTCAAGGCCGTTGAGCAAGCGTAAGAATTGGGTTGTTGCAGAAATCCTAAAGAAAGCTCGGATCTTTTCTCCCGAGGCTGTTGCCGCGGCTCTGAATTCCTCAGCTTCTGCAGCTGATTCTGCTACACAGCCCCAGACTTCCCCATCTTCCTCTTCCTGAGGTAATGATTACTGATTAGTTTGTACATTAACTTTATCAAACTCTATTTTGAATTTAGTTCAATGGTTCGCTCGTGTTTTTTACTACCTTTTGTTTCTTTGAGTTTCCTGAAACTTGATGGAAGTTGACTTGAGTGCAAGTTTCTTTTGCAACTATTCTGTTTCCATAATAAATCGTAGAATTGGACAGCCGATTTGGGTTCAAGATTAACTGATCAAGATACCGGTTTCTATCAATAGTACTCCTCTAGATGTCGTGACTCATGATTCCCATTCAACATGTTTGATCTCCTCCATAACATAACAAGTTAACAACTTTATACGACTATAATACATTTATGGGCACATGTATCATTTGTGTTTTTTTGGGTGCCATCTTTTCGTTAACCTGATGATCTGTTATTAAGATTTGAAAGGTTACTTTAACTTGTTTGGAAACACTGGCCATCTGAAAAGGTTGATGGTTGATGAGATGCATGCATCATTGGATAAGCCTCTACATTCTTCTTACCATGAGAGAGATCCATGTGGTTCTCGGAAATAATATTTTTGTTTTCTTTTCTTGGAATAAGAAAATCACATATTTG
Organism: Tarenaya hassleriana; assembly: GCF_000463585.1. Taxonomy (NCBI): domain Eukaryota; kingdom Viridiplantae; phylum Streptophyta; class Magnoliopsida; order Brassicales; family Cleomaceae; genus Tarenaya; species Tarenaya hassleriana. The sequence goes on along the minus strand of NW_010969347.1, from coordinate 607,339 downwards.
AGTATGAACGATCAAGAACGGAACGAACTTGTACATGTTTATGCTTCGAAATGATAGCTGTGGCATGTGTTCTTTTACTCTCTTTTTTTCCTAAACTCCAATCCATATGCTTCACTTTCTGCAGTTGAGGAGCAACATGGTGCTTGGATCTGAATTGCATTGTCAAAAACTATAAAGAACAGAAAACTAAGGACATACAAAGGCGAATTCCATCAGCAGATTGGGCAAATGTCTGTCAGATACAGTTTAGCGAGTGTTGAGTTGTAGGATGGATGAATCCATTGTAACAGGTAGTTTCTTTCTTGAACTCTTGAGAAGAACTTGCTGGTCCTAAAGTCATTGGTCTGTTTGCATCTTGACAAGATGATCTTGTTACATGTTTTTGGTAACATGTCACCCTTTTTTTATTCTCTTTTATTTAAACAAAGTTATGAGGACTTTGATATATTATGAATCTCTGACTCTGAATTTGGATGCAGTTTTTAAAGATAATTTTAGCAATGCACTCAATTTGAAATCTAAACAACCATTCTTTGATCAATTGAAATCTAAATGATCATTTCCTCCATAAATTTCAGGGATGTGCCTCTCTGATTTCTTCTTCATATGCGTTTACTGTACACATTGAACTGAACTTGTGCAAAATTCAACAGTCTTGGTATATAAAAAAAACTGTGCAATATGGACCATACTTTTGCCAAAATGAAAGAAACCATGCTAATCCTGAGTTTTGGTTATTGTTAAAATTCATCAGATGTGTACACACACTTGCATTTTAGTTTGGTTGAGTTCAGGAGGATTTGGACCGAACATAAACTGTTGCTACTTCTGGTTATGCTTTGATTGGTCTATTAGATGTTTGGTGGGTCCCATCATATCAGGATGTAGTGGCAGAACTGCCGATTCCTGTATTCCCCAAGATAAAACTTATTTTTCTTTGACCAGGAAAAAAAGAAAAGAAAAAGAAACGATTTTCGAAGTCTCTTATCTAATCTCGGTGACAGAAAAAAAGGTTTTCCCGGTTCTGTCTTGGCGAAGGACACTTTGAAGTTTCTTAGACAATGGAAGGAATATGTTCTTTCGGAGGACAGATTCTTACAACAATACCCAGTTCCTCATCCTCTCTCCACAGAAAAGGGTTTCGTTTCCAAGGATTCAAGGACAATGCCAATAATCTTGTCAGATTCTCAAGCTTGAGGAATCACTCAGATTCTGGAAAGTTAGGGTTTCTCGATCTCAAGATCATAGCTTCAGGTAGCTTTCAACGGTTTATCCATGGCAAAATCTCGTCGCTGCTTGTGCATCATTTTCGATGAATACCTGTCTTAATTCTCGATTATAGCTACTTCTATAACATGGGCGCTTCCCAATTTTCAGTTTTTCACGTTTCTTGTGGAATGGGTCTCTCTCGGTTCTTGGTTTCGATGATTTATGAGTTCTATGCTGATGGTTTTGTTGTAATGTGGGTGTGTCCCCATCTTTAGTTCGATGTTTTCCCATGATGTTTTTTGTACTTTTATGCTTCAAAGTTTTTATCTTTCCTTGATCATTGATCAAATCATCAGAAATCTCATCAGAAATTCTCTGGAATCTTGGCATTCCTTGATCCATTACAGCTCAAATAGCATTTCCTGTTGCCTATTGGTGATTTCTCTTCTGTTTTGATCGAACTAAGGCCCAATGAAAGCAAGCTCTGTAGCAACTGAAGCAAACCCTAAGAGTTCAGATTCCAAAGACAGAGATGTCGTCTTCGTTGCCGGTGCTACTGGTAAAGTTGGTTCTAGAACTGTGAGGTTTGTTTCTTGCTTCTCAGGTTGGGTTTCAATCTCTCTGTGTTTTGAATAGAAAGCAGTATGTAAACATGCCTGTAATCTGATTCAGAGAGCTTCTGAAACTCGGTTTTCGGGTAAAAGCTGGAGTCCGAAGCACTCAGAAAGCACAAAGCCTCATGCAAGTACGAGTTTTAACCAACGGTGAAGGCGTTTCATTTCATATTCAGACTTCTCAAAAACATTTTTTGGGTTTTAATGTACAATCCATACTTTGCAGAGCGTCAAGGAGATGAATCTGCAGAACAAGAATGAAGCAACTCAATGTAAGAACAGTTACAATATCTGTTTTTGAACTGTTACAGTGTTTTGTCGTAGTGAAGTAACAGACACAGTGTCTGGCCTTTAGCCCAGCTGTAGAAAAGCTCGAAATTGTGGAATGTGATTTGGAGAAGAAGGATTCGATAGAACCCGCTCTCGGAAATGCATCCGTGGTTATATGCTGCATCGGGGCTAGTGAGAAGGAAATTTTCGATATCACGGGTCCTTACAGGATCGACTTCCAGGCTACCAAGAACCTTGTTGATGCAGGTAAAGAATACACTCGAAACTTGCTTCTTTTCTAGTTATGGGTTCCCGACCATTATCAAACTGTTGCCTTTTCTCTCCTTTACACTCGAAGCCCGTATTTTTAATGCTTTGCTTGGGCAATCTCCTTCATACCTCTCGTGATATATACAGCAAAAGCTGCAAAAGTTGACCACTTCCTTCTGGTAACATCCTTGGGAACAAATAAATTCGGGTTCCCAGCCGCAGTTCTCAAGTAAGTTTGTCAATATTGCCTTATTTCTTTTGTGTAAACCGGGTTTCCTTTCCGGTGCTTTTTACCATATGGTGAAGAAAAAATGCTCGGGTCTCTTCGATTGTGAAGCCTCTTCTGGGGTGTTCTTTGCTGGAAGAGGAGAGCAGAAGAAGCACTTATTGCTAGTGGTGTCCCTTACACTGTGAGTAATTTTAAGAAACATCAGAAGTTTCGGATTTACGGGCAGTTCGATGTCGAATGTACCCGAAAACGGATCATTAATTTGGGAAACGTTTCTTTCAGATAGTGAGACCTGGAGGAATGGAAAGACCAACTGATGCATACAAGGAAACTCATAATCTCACTCTTTCACTTGAAGATACTTTGTTTGGAGGTCAGGTCTCGAATCTCCAGGTATTTCTTCTCGTTTTCCCTGGAAAACGTGATCCGAACCCTTTTATCATGAAAGGAGATTCACGAGGAGCCCAAATCATTATGGTATTTGATCTCCAGGTTGCGGAATTGCTCGCCTTTATGGCGAAGAACCCTCAAATTTCTTACTGTAAGATTGTGGAAGCCATTGCTGAAACAACCTCGCCATTAACTCCCATGGAAGATCTTCTCAAGAGGGTTCCTTCGAAACGTCCTTATATTCCCCCACCAACGGTATTTCAATCTCCTCGTCTCCCTTCTCAGTTCTTGAATTCATCGAGGCGAATTTCTGATCTTTGTTTAGAAGAATTTCTGATTCAGTTCTCGGCTAGCAAAAGATTCAAATGCAGAAAAGTTAGTTGGATTGCTCTCTTTGTTGAATTTGAGAACAAAAAACGAACAGTGAGGACTCACCTTAACCCGAATACCCGAATTCTCACTGTATTGCTCGGTTTTGTTGGCGCTATCTTTGTTCATATGCATCGGCTATCTTTAGTTTTCTGCATTTTATCTGTACACAGGAACAGGCTGCAGCTAAATTGGCCGAGCCTGCGGCTTCCAAGACTGTAAATCAAGAACCCGAAGCTCCGGCCGAGGAAGAAGCACCTCCCATAGAAAAGCCTGTGGAAGCGAGGCCGCTTTCTCCTTACGCCACGTAAGAGAACTTGTTCTTGATCACTTGTCGGAAAGATCTTGCTTTTATCGATAAATCTCGTTCATTTAATTTTTTGCTTTTTTTTTTCGATAGCTACGAAGATCTTAAACCTCCAACGTCTCCCACTCCTTCATCAACAATCGAGTCACTTGGTCAAACATCGAAAACCTTAGCAGAAGAATCGGCGAAGCAAGTAGCCGAAACGAAAACTCGGCCTCTATCGCCTTATGCGTGGTAACTCGTATTTTCATCGCGGGTCTATACTCGAAAAATAAAAAAATCTCCATTCGAGCTATGAAATATTTCTATGGAAAATCTTAATGCTTCTTTTACTTGCCATCATTCTTGCAGTTATGATGATCTGAAGCCACCCACATCACCATCTCCTTCAGCTTCAACCAGAAAGCTCGATTCTTCGCCGGTTCCTAGCATTTCTGAACCCGAAAAAAGTTTGATTTCCGCACCGAGCCCGCAAAGAGCGAGGCCTCTCTCCCCTTATGCAGCGTAACGATATTTCCCCTTTCTTGTTTCCATCTCTATTCTCTACTGATAATCAGTTCTGCAGTTTTCTTACACTTTTGCAATTTTGTCACAGCTATGCGGATCTGAAACCGCCTACCTCTCCGATTCCTACACCGTCGGGGACTTCAAATTCCACACAAAACGCCTCAGAGTCCCTCGGAGGCAACGATGTGGCCAAAACAGCCATCACCATTAATGACACTGAACAGCTTTCTCAGAGTAACTCGCCTTTTGGAGCGTAAGTACCCGGAAAATCAATCAGATGGAATCGATCAAGGAAGAACAAAATAAGGTATTTAAAGAAGAGTTTTTTTTTTCGGATGTTGATCAGGTACGGGGATCTGAAACCACCGAGTTCTCCCTCACCGACCTCCACAACTCTGTCTACGCCGCCGGAACCACCTGTTAACACTGTGCCTGAGACCTCAAATCAAGAACAACCGGATCAAACCAGTCCAAAGCCACGGCCTTTGTCGCCTTACGCAATGTAAGATCTTCTAGGACCATTTCTTTCTCTCTTTCCTCGTTTGAGTTAAGATTAAGTTGAGGTTCAAGACACTATAAGTCATAAACCGTTAGCACCGTCGTGTTTTTTAAGGATGGGCACCTGACGGGTACTCGAGTTTTTGGTGTATCCGTCCTCGATCTTGCTCTTTGTATTTCTTGATCGGACTACCCGATATTGGCCTCCGACAGGCTGAGTTGGACTCTGATGAGGTGAGGAGAGAGGTGATTCATCTCGTCCGATGAGGCCACAAAGAAAGACGCGAAAGGGCGAGGAAAGATTATGAAGGTCCGAATCCGTGGCGAGGACAAGGTGAATGTCGAGGGGATGAGCGGCGAGTCACTCACCGTTCTCATCGGCCCCTTGCGACGCTGTCGATCCCTTGCGGCCTCACCTCCTCGCCTCCTCCTCCCCTCCAGTTCGGGTACCCACGGGTGATGAATAAATAATCTCTGGCCAAAAACCAGAATTCAAATTTTCCGAACCGTACTCGTCCAGCCGTTATTTCGGATATCTGAGTTGGGGATAGGCCGGATACTCTGAAATTTCGAATATCCAGGGGCTTATCCTCGCTCAAGAACAAGATTCCGGGCGATCCTTTTGCTTTGTCCTATGAGAATGCAAACACAACAAGAGAGAAAGTAATGTCTCGTTTGTATGTTTTCTATGGATGATGACAAAAACAGGTACGAGGATCTAAAGCCTCCAACGTCGCCGGTCCCATCTCAGGCGACGAACCATTAGGAACCGTACGGAATCCGAAAGCACTGTGACATGAAAAGTTTCTTCCCATCACCAAATGCAGAGAGTAAACTACGAGAGGGGCAGAGTCAGTTTTTGCTTGTACGAATAAGGCAATAATGTCTGCAGCACTTGCAGGCCTTTTGTGTTGTTTCTTCTACTCGAATGGCTCTTGTTATATATATATACCCGACAATTGTTTCACTTCCTCAAACCCTGGACCTCGTGTCTGCGTGTGTATACGTATTGTAGTCAAATCGTACATTATTTACAGTAAGTGTTGTTGTCTAATGTATAGATAAAAGGTTACATAATTATGTGTTCATAATGAATTAACTCTCTCTCGTATTTGGAAACGATCTGATCAACACTTCATAAGATTATTCCCATCTGAGTTTAAGGTGTAGTCCAACCAATTTTGTTTAATATTGTTAGCTTGTTAACAAAGTGTATATATATTTTTCATTTTTCTAAGAGATATAGTTGGGACGATGTTCGGTGAACGTCGCAACGAAAAAGGTAATGTGAAAAATTTTCAAGCAAATTATTTTGATATTTTTTCACATCTGAATTATATATATAGAAATATGAATTACGAAACAAGAATAAAATGTAAGCATGATCTTTCAGTCTTTTGTTACTTGATGCAGAAAGCTCACATTCACAGAACAAATCGGTCCACCATGTTTACAATAGTCACCATTTATTCATGGATTACTTCCAAGTCCCAACATATATAATCAAAGGCCAAAGGGGAAAATAAAATAAAAAGTATGCATTATTATTTCTTGCCATGCACTACCTTCATTTTTAAAGTTTGTGTGTATATATATGTGTGTGTGTATTTCTCCTACAAACCACAGATTTGGGCGCTTAAATTTTTATACTAAAAATAAAATTTCTTTGCTACTCCGAAAAAACAAACGACCTTAATGGCATTTCTACCTTCAATCATTGCCTTTGAATCTCTCTCTCTCTCTCTCTCTCTCTCTCAAATGGGAGTGCCATTCATTTGTGTCACAAAAGCTTTTCAATGTCTCTCTTCATCTTCCTCCTATGGTCGTGGAGCAGTTTTATTGCAACCCACGCTATTCCTTCGCCTCGAGGTATTGAACACAATTAATTTGATTTATAACTCTGATTACGAATCCATTATCATAAGATCTCACATCGATTTCTACATGATATCATGGATAATGAAAATTTAAGAAAGGATGCGAGAATCAAACCCTAACTTCGGATGCAAGTAACTCGATTGTTTAATAATGAAGGTTTCTTCCTGAACTGTGGATCGTCTTCCCCGGCAAAAGTCCACGACATAAATTACAATCCAGATGAAGGGTTCATTGCCGTGGGCAACACGACAACCTTAAACCAGCAAGACCTGCTCCCGATCCTCTCGACGCTACGTTACTTTCCGAACAAGTCATCGAGAAAATACTGCTACAGCTTCCCGGTCTCCACGAACTCCAAATACCTAATCCGCACAACTTACTACTACGGAAACTTCGACGGGAGAAACGAGCCACCGGTGTTCGATCAGATTGTCGGGGAAATAAAATGGAGTGTTGTGAACACGACAGAGGATTACGCCAATGGCTTAAGCTCTTACTACGAGATCATCGTTGCCTCGGTCGGGAAAACCCTTAGCGTTTGCCTCGCCAAGAACGCGAAAACAGTCTCTTCTCCTTTCATATCGGCTCTTGAGGTTCAATTGCTTGAGGATTCTATGTACAATTCCACGGATCTCGGGATTTACGCCCTCAATGTCATCACCAGAAGCAGTTTCGGAGGAAGCGAGGACGATATGATTAGGTATCGTCGCCGATGTCACATTTGTTTTCCAAATTCGTTTCTTGAATTTTCGTAATTTTATGTATGTTTTGTTTGAATATAGCTATCCGGATGATCAATTCAACCGTCTATGGCAACCATTTTCGGATCCGAGACATCCAACAGTGAAATCCCATGGACGCGTCGATCCTTCGGACTTCTGGAATGTTCCACCGGCAAAAGCCTTTGCATCGGGTGTCACAGCGAGTAAAGGGAAGATTCTAGAACTTTCGTGGCCGCCATTTAGTCTCCCAACCACAAAGTACTACGTAGCTCTGTATTTTCAAGATAACCGAAACCCTAGCCCCTTAAGCTGGAGAGTTTTCGATGTTTTCATCAATGGAGTTGCATTCTATAGCAAGCTCAACGTGAGTGCAAATGGAGCTATGGTTTACACCGGAGGATGGCCATTGTCGGGCCAGACTCGGATAACGATGGTTCCAATGAAGGATTCACCGGTGGGACCAGTAATCAATGCCGCCGAAGTGTTTCAAATCGTCCCTCTCGGTGGAAAGACTCACACAAGAGATGGTAATGTTTCTTTATATGCTTTGATTTCTTTGTGATTATGGTTATTAGCCGTTTAGATTTCGGCATCAACTCGATATTAAACTGTTTTCTACATATTTTTCGTTTAAATGAGCGATACGATCCGAAAATATAGCCCAATTTTCTTGTCAAGAACCGTTAATTGAGAAGAAACCCTAATTCTCTAAATGCTATTGCATAGTAGAACTAGGCATGGCTCGGGTACCCGTGATTTCGTTTTGGTATAATGGTCTCCGAAGCTCGGCGTAGTCTTTGTTTCGAGTTTGATACACAAATGGTGTAACGTTATTCTTTAATTTCTTCTCCATCATCATCATCATTACCCAATCGTCTAATCAATCTCATCAGTAATCTTTCTTTTGTTGATTTGTTCTGCAGCAACGGCAATGCACGATTTGTCGAGAAGTATCATGAACCTGCCCTCGGATTGGTCAGGCGACCCTTGTCTTCCTCATGAGAACTCGTGGACCGGAGTAACTTGCTCCAAAGGTCTAGTCTCTAGAGTTACTTCCCTGTAAGTTCGCTCAACGACTTCTCTCGCAAGAAACGTAAAAAACCATAGCTCCTTTTCAGCTTCTCGGGTTTTTACTCGCTTCACAATTTTCGTTAGGAACCTCACGAATCTCGGACTCGCTGGATCTCTACCGTCGAGTGTAAACAAGATGACTGCTCTTAAAGATTTGTGAGTTCACATGCTATAAGTATATGTGTACCTTTCAATGATGCATTAGTGATTCGTTTGATGAAGAATCGTCGTCTCTTTTGGGAAAAATTTCAGTTGGATTGGGAAGAACAAACTCACGGGCACGATCCCGGATTTGAGTTTGATGAAACGGCTTGAAACTCTGTACGTTTTCGTGAAACCGAATCTTGTAAGTGTTGAACAAAGGTTCAGATTCTTGGACTTGCTTTAATGGTTTGAAAAACACAGGCACTTGGAGGACAATCAGTTCAGTGGAACTATTCCTCAATCAGTTACACAGCTTCCAAACCTACGGGAACTGTAACACTCCTTGTCATTGTTTTTGCTTTGGTTTTCGATTTCACACCCAAAATCTTGAATCCGTAAACTCTAAACACTATAAAGCTCTTTCCCGATAACATATCTGTGTAGGATTAGGATCCGATCTATATTTTCTACTAGACGAACGAATCATGCACTGTAGCAATTAACCGTATCGTTAATCTACAGGCTCCTTGTGAACAACAAGCTTCAAGGAAGATTCACCAGAGGATTCCTGAAGAAAAGGGGGCTAAACATACAGTAGGAATATATGGCTCGAGTTCCTTATCCATAAATCTCGCCATTTTTTTTTTGTAGAGTTGACGTCCCAATGAGTACTTGTGCTTGTTGATATAGGGTCTCACGTGAAAACATGCCAAGGAAAAGAAAGGAACGAGAAAAGGACTGAGAAAGGGGCGTTTGCTAACCGTTAGATGTGCAAATTGGAGGGCCATTTTGTCGATTTTGAAACCGAAATACATGAGGGTTTCATTGGAGAATAGGATTCGAAATCTGTATTTATGAATATGATCTCTTTACCGATTTGTTGTTGAACCACGCCTGAACTTCAGATTCTCAAACATTTGTAATCCAAAATGATAACACTCGTGAAAAAAAAAGCAATCTAAAATGGACTGTGTTATTTTTTTTGGTAACCAGTATCTTGAACTAAAGTTTTACGAGAACGAGAACTAGCCATATCATTTGCATTATACGTTCGCTTCCTAAATTTGAGGTTCGAATTGGAGGCGGAACAAATGATTTGTGCTCCCGTTTGACCAGTTGAAACCGTGATGGAGTCTGAACAAATAAATCATGTAGTTTAAGGTTTGGCAACAGATAAGGATTTGCATTGGAATTCCAGAAAAAAATCTAATGGGTTCACGCACAATGTTCAGTTTAATATATTTTTTTCTTATTTATTGTGACTCGTAATTTACCCATCACCGTTTCCATGGTTCTTTTAATGTACAAAAAGTATTGTGACTCGTAATTTAATCCCCCCCTTTTCTTTTTAATCTAGTTTTGTACTTGTTATTTTTCATCATTTATGGTTTGGACCATCCAACTCAGTGAATTAGATATAAGAGTGGTTTTCCATCACAGCAAATGACTTGGCTCACAAGAAACCACCAAAAATAGCACCAAGTGAAAACACATTTCGTGGGCAAAACCTTTTTACATTTCCTCTTATTCAAAAAGAATAAAAGAGACAAACTGTACAATTCGCTCATTCTGCAAACGAGATGGATTAAATATACAATCGAGTCATAAAGATCAATATCATATCCACAGAACCACACTACTCTCTATGATCCGTATTTTTATATATGTGTATTGTTTTTTGGATTTTGTACAAAATTTACCCATCTCTGGCTTTTCTCAAGACGGGGAAAGAATGTAATCCAATCGCCCTATTCACCTATTCACCTGCAAGGAGAAGCAAACACATCAGAACTGACTGGCAACACAACGCACCTGATATGAATTCGGCTGGTTTCTACGCGACTTTATCTCCTTCGCTTGAACGCAACCAGTAAATGAGTAGACAACTGCACAAGCATGAGATTTTACCAACAAAGACGACGCACTATAGAACGAATTCCAATCAATATGCTAAGAAGAAGTAGAATATGCAGGAACTAACTAAGCTACTGATGAGATTACTAGTCTAACCAACATTGATAATCAAAAGACGAATTGGCTACTCGAAATGCAAGATGACTAGTTGACTGGATGGAAAACCCCATTTCGAAATACAGAAAGGCGAGAGTGTGATGAGATATTACCTAGCGTTGTCCGTGTTAGTCTTGATTCCTTCGCTTATCTGGGCCTAAATACTTTTCCATGGACTCCTTTTTATGTTCAGGATCAAGACTGCAGGCAAAGACATCCCCGGAATAAGATAGTAACGGACACTTTCGCTTTGCAGCGTCGGACTACAGTTGGGAATAGTATTCGACCTCTATTTTCTGATCAATTCTCTGATAATTTCATTAAACGGGAAAACTTCTCTTTTATTACCAGATACAATAAGTAGAGCTGAGGAAAATTGACAAATACCCAAAATTTCCCCATAATGTTATCAAATATCTAAAGTCCATAAAAGATAAAGCCAAATAAACTAAAAGCCTAGATTCAGGAGTGTATCACAGAGCTGTTTGGAAAAGTTTTAATTAGATTATAGGAACTGACCTATTTCTGACGCCAACAAGAGCACTATGGACAGCCCTTGCGCAAGCTGAAGCGGGAGCTAAAGCAGCTGTTGGAACTCCCTGAACAGCTGTTGCCAAAGCTGAAGCCGCACCATCTCCACGTTGATATTTCTTAAGAGGTCTACGGACCAAAGCAGAAGCAGATTTCCCCAGGCCATCACTTATACTCTCACAAGCCTATTAAATTTCAACCATGTAAGTACATTGATCCAAGAAGAGCAAGTAGAATTATATATTTTGGACAGAACCCAACCCAAAAAAAACTCAAGATGTTCATGAAATCTTTTTGCATGTGACCTAGACAGCATATCACTCAGCCAGAGAGGCAGGGCTCGTATATTCACCTGAAGCATGCCTTGCCGGGCATTTCTAGGCTGATTATGTCTGACATTTGCTTTTGTCTTGCCTTGTGTCTGTGGGGGTGATGGGGCACTAGCAAGGACGTACTCTGCTCTCAGCAAGATATCATGAGCCCCTGCTGCCAAGTGAACCCCAAGTCCAACAGCTTCAAGTGATATGCTTCTGAGGAATGCAATAGTACCTGAAAATAGCCAAATCATTATCAATCACGCTGCCTGGTAATGCCCACTGAAGTGAAGAATACAAAACCATTGGGAAATTTATGGTTGAAATTTAGATAGATCGGAAGCACATATCAGTTAACACATGTTTATCCCATGAACGTAAATTAGTAGGAACATAAACAAGACACTGAAGCAGATGATGCGGAAAGATGCAGCCATCATAGTGGACGTGATGCACCTTGTTAGTGAGAAATTTCGACATCCATTAGGCATATCAAATTCCAACATAAAGAGGTTCCATGGACATATCAATTTTCAATGGCATATTGCCATACTGAAAGCAACTTTTCCATTCCCAACAGGTAAATCATAAGACGTGATAATGCATGCCACAAATGATGTCCCATTCCCATTAGTTCATTATAAGTGAACAATTTCCTGATTAGCAGAAACCAAAAAAAGACAAAAGGAAGAGAAGAATGAATGCATTTCAGGATGAGACTTTACCTCTTTGCACTCCCTTTACAAGCCTCTGATCTTTTCTGTAACTTTCGACCGGTGAAGAGACTAGCTTGGCAACAGCAGCATATAGAGCAGAAAGTGATCTAACTGTTGGTATCCCCTTCAGTAATTTATGAACCTGAAAACGTAATAAAATAACATGGGAAATCTGATGTCTAAAACATTTTAAAGGATTAAAGATTATGGATATGCACAAGACAGGAAAATTTGAAAAAACGAACCTGATTTTGTGATATATCTTCTAACCATTCCCCAAGAATAGTCTCGCATACATTGCCCCAACCATAGATTCCAGCGGCATGTACATGTTTGAGCTTAAGTTCAATTCCCTGCACAGTTTTCTCTTCAAATGAGTACATGCTGTCCAAACCACGAAACCACGTGATACTAGAAATATAGTTTCTCACCTTCCAGGGAACAAGGTTTACAAGCTCTGCATATTTTCCTCCTGTCAATGCTGCTAAATCAACATGATGAGGACTGTAGTCAACCCGAACCGTAACTGGCCATACGTCAAATTTCTGAAAAAGGAACTTCATCTGTCAGAGATAACAATTTAAGAAGAGCAAACTCCAGAAAATGCAGTCCCAATTTCCAGAGTCCAGACATCAGTTAAAATCGTGGAAATGACAAGAATGCCTATGTTTATCCGGTCAGCTAAGCTAAGTATGTTTAGCAATCTCTTCTGGAAACATCAAACCGAACAGGATGGAAGGGTTAGATAATAAATCATCTGATGCAGCTTAGAAAAGAAAAATACAAGGGCGAGTACAGTACCACTACCACCGCCTTCAACCATTTTCCCTCTAACAGTCACTTCAGATAAAGGACCAACCCAACCCAGTTCGAATCCCCACATAGTGCGGGTGCTGGGGAAGGGAATATACTAGGCAGGCAGTCTTACCCTGCTTTTATGCAGAGAGGCTTATTCGAACCCGTGACCTCAAAACCCACAACAAGTGGGTTTACTGTTGAGCCAAGTCAGCTCAAATGACAATCGATATTATTAATCTCCGTTCATTTCAGTGTGATTTGATCTAACTCTAGGACATTAAAATGTGAAGGCATCTTCAATGTCACACTCTCTTACTAGGAAAAATGGCTTTGCTTACCTGGAAGTATGGAAGAAGAGCTTCTTCTATAATATTATGTCCTCTAATAGAATCACTTCTTACAACAGACGAAGTGAAAGCACCTGAATCATCAACAGAACCTACTGGCTTTTCTGTGCTGTTTGCACCGAAGAAGCTGATGAGGAAATCCACTTGACTTTGATGAAGATGCAACAGCAAAGGGAGGAAGGCAGCACGCAACCTGGGAGGCAAAAGATTTACAAGAAAAGAATAATAATAATAATGGCATCAACCATAATGTGGTAACTATTCTATGGATATCACAGAGTTTCATCGAAAAGACACAAAGAAGAACCAGACTTTAACAAAATAAAAAGAATATTATAACTAGCAAAGAGAACATCCTTCATGCCTATGAAGAGAGCATCAAAGCATTTGTTGCTGGAAGTCTACCTCAACATTTAGAATCATGTTTTTAGGATAATTTTGCTAAAACATTATATTCTTAGTATTTGAACTATGTGGGATCACCAAACCCAACAAAATAATTAGTAAAACTGAGTAACTTCAGCTTACCCTCCCATTAAGTCAAATGGGAGGATGTGGACAGAGCTTTTCTATATGAATATGTCTATTTTTCACGGAAAAATGGACCGTAACTATTTTTTGAAAATGTTTTCAATGAAACTGATTTTACTATTGAAGATAATAAAGACATGAATGTAATTTTAAAATGTTGGATACCGAAGCCGAGAATAAAATGATCGAAAATCCAATAACACATGCAACTTCACCAAATTTTAAAGGACATCAAATTCAAACTAATCTTTCAAAGATCTAAACGAAATAGTGAGTACAAGAAAATGAAAATAAAAAAATACTGCATACCTGTATTCCTCAAGGGGGGTTTGAGGGTCAGGTCTGACAGCTTTTAAGTCTAGCTTGAATACCTTTGAAGAGGTTTCTCTTGGGTGATCTTTTGAGTTGTAGTATCCAAAGACCTTTAAATTCAAGAGGAAACCACGTTAAAACATCTATTTTGGCATTTCTAATATCAATCATATTAAGATAGAGTGATTATCTCAAATTACCAATGCCCAAGGTGCAGCTTTGCTTCTATCATAAAGATAAAAATCTTGGAGAACGAGAGAGAGTTCAGATGTACATATTTTGCCAGCTGGAAAGATTTCATATAGGAATTGCATCCCAGATAATTCAAGCTCAAGACAAGCAGTTGTATCCCTGCCCTTCACATTTCTATACGTCTCACCTTTCTTCCTAGAATCATGCCAATCAATGCCAGAGTACATTCTCCATTTGAGGTTGATGTTTGTCAGAAGGACACGTCCAATGGCACTTCCCTCAGAACATGATGTTGACTCAAAAAGAGAAGAATTTCCATCCAGAATATGTTCCTCACAATCTTCTTCAGTTGCTTTGGAAACATGATCTTCCAAGATTCTTAAAGACGTGTCATCATACCACCCAGAGTTTCCTCTCTTGAAATCTGCCTCAAGAACCAATTGTACCCCCGATGAATCCCCTTCTTGAGGAAGCTCTGACAATGGATGGAACTCGGACAAACAGTAGTTCTCAATAAGTTCAGGCAAGCTATCTCTTTCAAGAAATTTTTGGTTGCTTTCTGGTTTTATTCCAGACGATGACCCACAAATAAATGGGTCAGAGAGTGTTTGAGAAGTTTCAAGTATTAATGCCTTCCCCTGACAGCTTTCATCAGACGACATGGAATTATTTTGATATCCCAAAGAGTCACACATACTGGTAGAATTTGCATCAAAGGCGAAAGCATCTTCATTGATTTCATCCATCAAACCTGTGACGCTAGATTCAGTCGCTACATGTAAACTTGAATTTTGAATTTCGGAACTTGACGCAAAGCTACAGATATGATCTCTAGAATCAAAACCACTCTTAGCATGTGCCTGCTGGATGTTGTCCCATCGAGTCTGCAAGTGTGCAGCTGATTCCTCCAAATCAGGAGCAAGTAACTGCTGGAGTTGAGTAGCCAACCGAATCAGACCAGATGTTGTGTCACTGCAGGTTTCGATCAACAAATGAGACTTGGAACATTCCAACTCCCAGAGGAGGTCATTTTCAGAGTTACTTCTCAGAATAGCTTCGATGAGAGCCTCCTGAGCAACTTTAACATAGCCAGTCTCATGAAGATACTGTGCACTGTAAATTCCAACAAGCCTGTCAGGGTCTGAAACCACAGACAGAAGAAGCCCAAGATCTTGAACCCTAATTCTATAATCATTTTTTTTGGAATTGACCAGGCTAGTATTTGAGAGGCTAAGAGAAGATGCAGCAAGCAGACACGCAATCCATGTGTCACTTGATTGATGTAAAGCATCCAGATCCTCAAAGTGGGGCTCATAGCTCAAACCAACATCGACCAGACTAAGCATAAACGAGGAGCTACTAGATGAACTAGAATTCATTCCTAGTGAATCCCTGTCAACAACTTGTTCTGTTTCTACAGAAGGCAAGATGAAAAAGGAAGAGGCCACTTCTATCCAATCCAGACGTCCACCTGCGGCTACAATTGTACTGCACCTCATAGATACAGACAAATAATCATGGCAGATTTTTGGGTCCCGCAAATGTACAATATCCAGGCCAGCCAACCTAGATGACAAGGCATTTGAACCTCCACCATTACCACGTTTGATTGCAGAGTTGCTACACGAAATCAGAAGAAGGTCTTGACAAGGCCGATCTGTGACAGAACCCCATAACTTGCCTTCCCCATGGGCTAACCAAAAGAAATCAGCACCACAAGTAGTGCTGAGATTTGAGACAGACATAAGATTAAACTTCTGGACCCTCAGTTTTAACTGAACCCATGACCCAGGAATCTCACTCTGAAGCTGTTTTTTTATGTCCTTCTTTGCTTCCGGCATGACCAAAATCTCAAGGGAATCACACTCCACAATAAGAGATGTTTGCGGCACAGCAGATTCCTCTGTCTTAGTAGTCGTGTTGCCTGCCATACTGGATTGACAAACCTTTATCTGGTCTAGGACACTACATAAGCTGCTGTATTGCAAACTGTCTAAATGGATAGTAAGAGGAAACAAATGAACGTAGAGACAGAATGAAGAAGCCAGAGCGATTTCTTTTCTGGTTTGAGAATAAATGTCTTCCTGATCTTTTGCAGAAGTAACAGCAGCAAACTCGAGGCCGTTTCCCCCAGATTTATTCGTTTGCATGGATTCCTCCTGAGTAGCCAAGATCTTAGCTCTCTTCACTAACCAAGGTCCAGCAACAGGACTATCTTGCCAATACATACTAATGGTAGAAAGTTGGTTACTAGTTCTATTGCAGGTATCCAGAATCCTATACGCTGAGAATGTTCTTGGCATGCTGCATGAATTGGTTTCAGCATCTTTAAGGTCCGAAGTGACCAAGTAAATGCTAGCATCACCAACACTAATGCATATGGAACGAGCAGCTGAGTTAAAATACATTCCTTCTGGACTTCCATCTTCAATTTTGTTTTTATGAGAAGCAAATGACGAAGATAAGTCGAGAACAACAAATTCTTCCCAGAAAGAGCTGCATACCTTTCCAGAATGGCTCTCGAAAGGGAAGCACAGCATCACTCGAACATTCACGATCGACACATTACCTCGTAACCTTTCAGATTTGGAAGAGGCTTTAATGCACGTAAAGGAAGATCCATCATTCCCATTGCATAACTGATTCCGTTTGTGACTAATTTCGGGACTAGATTCTGCCACATCATTCAAAAGATCTGCCAACATTTTTACTGAATGAAGGTTCAACCATAATGTTGTGGATGGTAAAGTCAAGGAAAATGATTTTGGTCCTCCCGAGGTTCCATCTGATGATTGAGAGTTGAAATTAAACCGAAGCCCATCACCCCCTGCAGCTTTAACCAATAGTGTCTTGACAGCAAAACCTTTGTTACGAGACAGGAACCCATCAGAAACTATCTCACTTAAATTATTTGAGGCAGCATTTCCATCAGATGAGGCAAATGAAGGAAGAGTACTCTGAACCTCAGCTTGTAAATTTTTTATCAAACTTGTTCTGTATTCAATATTAGCCGTATCACGGGTATTTCCTGCATGGCAATAGTCGGCGATCTCAATGCTGCTCACTCCTCCTTGTAACCTCATATCATGAGGACATACCTGTTTACCTTATCAAATATCGTAAGCCAAATCTTGACAATAAGAAGCAAGAGGAGGAAACACAATCCTGTCAAAGTAATTACCTGAACAGAGGCAGAAATATCCCTGCATTCTGCGCCCACGTAATGGACATCCGCGCAATCTTCCTTCCAGCTGTCTTCATCTTGGAAAAACAGCACCATGGAAATTCCAACAAAGGAGACTTTAAAGCTGGTTTCAACATGCTGCTGTTCTGTAAACATGAGAATAAAAGGGTTGCATTCACATGTAAATGAAATGGTCACAAAACACATGCAAAAAGAACAAAAAATTCAGTTCAAGTAAAGGGAGTAAGCAATATAGAGGATTTACAGCGAGGATTAATGCAAAGCCTCGTAAAATAATATATAAGTGTCAAACCAAGTATGAGCTAGAGAGTGTACAAGTAAACAAAACGTTCTTAGATAGCAAGATACAGAACTTATTTGTACATGCTTATGCCAGGGGAAAAAAAATTTGGTAAAACAAAAACATGAAGCAACAAAACAGCCCAGAATCACATGGAACTTAAATTATATAACTCGCTTCAGTCAAAGTGACTACTGGTGAAATTCATAAGGAAATCTGTACAACCCAATAAGTATAATACAAATATATGAAAGATAAACTAATACCAGAAGGAAGATAAAGAGACCCCGAAGCAAGGCTAGACGCAGCGCTGATTGCTGTGAAAACAGAAGATGTCCAATTCCACATTCCGTGGCTTCCAAAAGCTGAATGGTAACTCCTCATTACATCAAAACATTCAAAGAACTGGTCCACACTGAAGAACATAAAAAGAGATAAGTGATTTTTATAAGCACCAGGATGAATTTGGCCGACGAATCTAGAAGCGACAGTAAAACCTATCGGATTAACTTTGGCTAATAACAATCCTTGCAGAAAAAAACACTAGACAAACGCAGATTCCAACCAATGGTGACAAAGATAAGTTAAACAACTGGATGCACTATCTTTCAAACACTTCGTACAAAAAAATCTTGTTTGCTAGAGAAGCACTTCATACCTTGCTCCAAGATCTACTTCTCCATCGTCTTCTTTCTCACTAACAGTAGATAGAAACCAATCTGGTATGAACTGTAACCCTGACACTGTAGTTTTATCCCCAAAAGCTTGGCCACCTGATGAGGATACCGGTTTATTGGTTGGCATTGAAGGTGAATCTCCTGATGAATTAAATTGAGAAACTGAGAGACAACAGTCCAAGTCCAAACTCATGAAGCTTTCCCATGACCATAAGAACCATTTAATCGTGGCCGGCTGAAACCGTACTTCAACAGGATCAATACATAGATCAGCATCCACCTTACGAATATCCAAGGAACCATGTCTCCAAGGTATACTCAAATTCAAACACCCTGAAAAGCCACCTCCTTTGCCTGTCATGATCGAAGTCACAACATTTGATGTTTTCATGCCACAAGTTTTATCATCATTATCAACATCCATTTGTAGAAGTTCAAGAACAGCCCCTTGGAACTTGACACAGTTTGTAAGTCGACTTATATCAAGGAAATTATCACCACCAACTCCATTAGTAGAAACATGATCCTCCGAAGCACATATTCCACATTCTATCTCCGACATTCTAAACACCAACTCTGGGCGTGGACCTGCCTTGTTCTGTTCTTTGGGAAAACAAGGATCAAATGCAATTATCAGCTTTTTGATTCTTACATGAAAGCTCGTAAGAAACCATTTTACTATCTTTGCAATCATCTTAACGCCTTCGTGAACATCAATAGATGCAGATTTAACAGTATTCCCCGAAAATTCATTCTCGTGCTTTCTTAGCTCAAGGCGTATGCTATGTGAAGCTACTGTGGTAGAAGTGGAGGTGCTAGCTTCATTTACAGATGATGATGCATTACTCTCCAAACGGGGCGCCAGAACAAGCTCAAGTTCATCCACCTCAACTTGACAACCTTTACTCTTCCAAGGCATTTTAACTAGTAGAGACCCAATTGAACCTTCCTTTATGAGCAGTGGGGCATCGAACTGGGATCAAAAGAAGAATGAGAAGGAAGGGGAAGGTCAAGTCAAGATCAACTATTTTCCATTAATTATTAACAAATTAAAAGAGAAATTCTAAGCCTCGAATCTAAGATATCTATTATCTACAACATGGAAACCAAAAAACTTGTTTAGCAGACACTGATATGCAGCTGTTCATGCCACACGAGACCCAATACCCCGCGACTTAACTGAGAATTCCAGAAATATCTACCCACATTTCATACATGCATTTCCTCGGCTAGAAGAAAACAGCCTTTATCCCATTCACCGCTTCCACCTTGCTCGAAACCATACCTTTATGGAGAAATTAGTCATTGAACTCTCACCAAAAACAACTAAGAAAGCATTTCAGTTCATCAGGATTAGAATCGCGACCATTGAACTTCGATTTAAAACATTTATAGAACTCAGTTCTTCCACCTTCTCAACCACCGCACCAAACGCCAACATTCCAGATTTCTCAGTTACTAGTTCCAAACTGAACACTTAACACTTTCAGCCAAAATTCCAATTTGAAACATAAACCGAAAACAGACAAGACACAGGGGAAGAAGATAACCTTCTCATTCAGATAATCAACGTTGATAGCGAGATCGAAGAGCTGAATTGTTCCATCCCTGAGCTGAACATCGAGCTGGTCAAGGTCGATATCACCCAGTATAAACTTCCCCAATTTTTTCTTCAGCAAAAACTTGCAAACCCTTTTCACCGCCCATCTCGAGAACACTGCCTCCGCCGATTTAGCAATGTTCCACGGAAACACCATGATCACCGTCGGTTGAAACCCTCTCTGGCGAATTAGAAAAACCCAGTCCAGCTATGTGAATAGGGTTTCCCGGAGGATGAAATTAGGGTTAGTAGTTTGCCGGAATTGGGAATCCTGATAGAGAGATTTCACAAAAGAGATAGAATATGAAACTGAGTCGAAGACTTTCATCGATGATTTTCCCTTTCCGTGTCGGGAATGAATTTCTCTCCTACTCAATTTTGTTTTTTTATTTAATTTTCAAATTGAAACCACAATTTAAGCCGGTTTGGTACGGATGGATAATTAGGTTTTTGGTTCGGTTAAACTGGTTTTCCACATCGGTTTCTAAATTATTCGATTGGAGAAAATGTTGCTACGGTTATAAATAAAATATATATTTACCGTTACTGTTCACACTGTTCACACCGACTTATAGTTCATATATACGGTTACTGTTCACACCGACTGTATACATAAATAGTAACTTAGAAATTTCTATAAATAGACCGTTTGGATTACTCCATTTGTACACTTTCAAAAGAAAGAGTAATAAAAAATATATTCTTTTCTATTCTCCTAAAATACAGTTTTTGATTATAGTTAACGATCTAATATTCGGGTCATTAATATTTCTTCCGATTTCATAACACGTTATCAGCACGAGCGCTCTTCCACAATTAAAGGTAAGATAACTTATTTTTAATACTAATATTTTTGTTCTTATATATACATGTATTCAGATGTTTGAGTAGAATTAGCCCCAAGTTATATATGAATAACGATATTCTTTATAATTAATTTATGGACGGCTATGTCGCCTCGATTATTATTCATGGACGGCTATGCCGCCTTAATTATTAATCTAGACGGCTATGCCGCCTTAAATATTTATTCATTATTGGACGGATGTGCCACCTTAATTATTAATTTGAACGGCCATGCAGCCTTAATTATTTATTTGTTATTGGACGGCTATGCCGCCTGAATTATCATATATAATATAAATTTATTGATTGTTATTTATACGAATTTTTTTTAACTTAATCTAAAAATAAATAAATATATAGTCGGTCTGGCCTCTGCTCCACCGGGATTTTCTCGTCTCTTCTCGCGCATTCGTCCTTTCCTGTGTGTGTGATCCTGTAGGCTCATTCGATATATATATATATATTAGTAATAAAATTTACAAATAAAGATTTATAAATTTTTTCATATAAGGATAAATTGATTATAAATTATTTGATTTCTCAATAATTAATTAATACATAATATGATCAATTAATTTTATAAAATAATTTAACAATTCGTTTTGATAAATTATTTTTCTATGTATAGTTTTATAATATAAATTGATAAAATCATTTATATTTTTTTTAAATTTATTTTTTTCCAACGGTTATATCTAAAAAAATCAAATTTTGGCTCCTCCCCTACGGTTAAGAATAGTAAATTTTACCATATAAATACATTCATTCACTTAAACAACTCACACCAAATCATCTCATTCTCTTCTCTTCTCCCACGAAAAAAAAA
Organism: Tarenaya hassleriana; assembly: GCF_000463585.1. Classification (NCBI taxonomy): domain Eukaryota; kingdom Viridiplantae; phylum Streptophyta; class Magnoliopsida; order Brassicales; family Cleomaceae; genus Tarenaya; species Tarenaya hassleriana. The sequence continues at coordinate 585,676 of NW_010969347.1, read as the reverse complement.
TCTCTCAAGATGAATTTTATTAAAATTCTCTTTGTTCTAGCAGTTTTAGCAGCAACGTTGTATTTTTTTCGACAAAAATCCCGATCCATTTTTATTTTGGTCTTACCTCTCGTTTGCGTATTACTAATATCCATGATAATGAATAAAGCTAATATATGACTTATTGTATTATCCATGATAATGAATAAAGCTAATATATGACTTATTTTTTTGTTTAGTCATAATGGAAAGAATGACAAATATCGAGTTTGAGGTCCTCGACATATCAGAAAATAATTATTTATCATGACAGTTGGATACTGAGCTGCATCTCGAATCAAAAGGTCTTGGTACCACCATTAAAGAAAAAAGTGCATCAAACGAGAATAAAGCAAAGGCACTGATATTACTGCGACATCATCTTCATGATGATCTGAAAAAGGAATATTTGACAATAAAAAATCCTGCAGATATTTAATTAAAATTAAAATACCATTTTGATCATCAAAAAATGGTGATCCTCCCCAAGACAAAATATGAATGGATACACCTCCAATTTCAAGATTTCAAGAATGTCAGTGAATATAACTCGGCAATGTACCGAATCACTTCGATTCTAAAATTATGTGGAGAAACAGTCACTGAAAATGAGATGTTGGAGAAAACTTTCTCAACAATGCATGCATCGAATATTATACTCCAATAACAATATCGAGAAAAAGGGTATACAAAATATTCACAACTTTTATCATGTCTCTTATTGGCCGAACAAAATAATGAGCTGTTAATGAAAAACCACGCATCACGACCGTCTGGATCTGTACCATTCCCTGAAGCGAATGCTACAGAAAACAAACCATTCCAATGATACAGAAAAAACATCATTCCCTATAGTGAATGTTATGTCTTATAATGGTCGATAACGTGGTTATTTTCGAGGTAGAGGCTGAGGCCGAGGCCGAGGACGCGGTCGTGGTGCTAACCAAAGTTGGAACAGAGGAGGTGGTCAAGGAAACTCATCCCAAAATCATAATTTTAACAATAATAAAGAGGGAGCATATAGTCATCCAAACAAGAGGATGAAAGAAAGTACATGCCACCGGTGTGGAATGACGGGACATTGATCGCGTACTTGTCGCACCGCTAAACATCTGGTGGACCTTTACCAAAAGTCGATTAAAGAAACAAAAGGGAAAGACATCGAGACCAATCATGTCATGAGTGATTATGATGATGATGCTAGTGGTGCTAAGGACTTTGCACACATGGACCTCGCTGATATTTTTGTCCATCCTGAAGATGGAGCCGGTTATGAATAAAAACAATATAAATGATTACATACTTCATATAATCAATATTATCTACATATGTATTCTCATGGATAAATAATTTCATGATATGTTGTTGTACTTTATATCACTATTTTTGCTTCATAAGTTAGTAATGACATTATACATTATTAATATATCTATTTTTTTAATGTTTGTCATGTTGTTTTGTCCTTGAATAGAAAACGAATATGACCAAAACTGCGGACCGAGGAGGAGATATATGTTTGGCAGATAGTGCTACAACATATACAATACTGAAAGACAAAAAAATATTTCTCGAATCTGAGAATAAACAAAGGAAATGTTACTACTATATCTGGAAATAGAAAAATAATCGAAGGCTCCGGAAGAGTTGATTTCATTATGCCAGGAGGAACAAAATTTATAGTAAAATATGCATTATTTTCCTCCAAGTCCCAAAGAAATTTATTGAGTTTTAAAGATATCCGACAAAATGGATATCATATTGAAACCATGAATGAGGATGACACTGAGTATTTATATTTCACCTCAATCAATTCGGGACAAAAGTGTGTGTTAAAAAAATTACCCACTCTATCCTCGGGATTATATTATATTAATATCAATGTGATTGAATTACAGATCATAATAAATCAGAAGTTTACTGATACGTTCAAGTTTGGCATGATCGATTGGGTCACCCTGGTGCCATTATGATGAGAAAAATTATCGAAAACTCTTATGGCCACCCACTGAAAAACCAGAAGATTTTTCAATCGGATGAGCTTTCTTGTGATACATAATCTAAAAGAAAATTAATAATTAGACAATCACAAGTTAAAATCGGTATGAATCATTTTTAGAAAGAATTCATGGTGATATCTGTGGACCCGCTTCAAGTAGATGGTCGCATGTATGCCTTTTATCATCGCGTAATCTAGCATTTGCCCGATTCTTAGTCCAAATAATTAAACTAAGGGCACAGTTACCAGAGTACTCGATCAAGAAAGTGAGACTTGATAATACTGGAGAATTTACATCACAAGCTTTTGATGGTTACTGTGTAGCAATGGGTATTGATGTTGAACACTCAGTAGCACACGTTCATACACATAATGGGTTGCCAGAGTCATTAATCAAACGATTCTAGCTTATTGACAGACCATTGACAATGAAAACAAAATTACCCATTTCTATCTGGGGTCATGTTATTTTGCATGCTACATCACTTATTCGTATCAGCCCAAATGCATATCATAAGTATTCTCCATTACAATTAACATTTGGTCAAGAATCTTATATATCGCATCTCAAAATATTCAGATGCGCAGTATATGTCCCGATTGCTCCACCACAACGTACAAAAATGAGACCACAAAGGAGACTTGGAATATATGGGTACGATTCGCCATCCATTATATGATATTTTGAGCCACAAACTGGAGATGTTTTTACGGCTCATTTTACTGATTGTCATTTTAATGAAAATGAATTCCCACCATTAGGGGGAGAAAATCATAGAATGGTGAAAAATGGAAATGATCTTAATTGGTGTACACCATCATTATCCCACCTTTAATGAATATGAATTCCCACCATTAGGGGGAGAAAATCATAGAATGGTGGAAAATAGAAATGATCTTAATTGGTGTACACCATCATTATCCCATCTTGATCCTCCAGCAAAACAACGAGAACTAAAAGTTCAAAAGATTATACATTTGCAGAATGCTGCAAATCAGTTACCTGATGCATTTATAGATACAACTAGCGTAACAAGATCATATATAGATGCTGCAAATGTTCATGCTCAGATTGAAAGTCCAAAAGAACAAACGAAAGAAAATTCGAAAAACGATTCCAAAACACGCCTGAAGCGTGGACGACCTATTAGTTCTAAAGACCAAAACCTCCGAAAGAGCAAAGGGTCCAAGAAAAATGAAATGCTTGATTCAGAGGAACGCTGTGACACCCGAAACCCGTGTCCCGCGAAAATCACGAGTTGCACCACATGGACAACAATATAATAAATAAAATTATCGAAAATACACGGGATTTAAAAATTCTCAGTTTATATAAGTATGCAGTGGAGACAAATACAAATACGGTAGTGTAACTATCGTGAAATATAAAACTCGTAATCGATACTACCAATCTTTTTGAAACAGGAATCTGCGTAACTCTAACCTAAATCTTCTCGGTCTTCCTCTTCGCACTTTTGGCGCCGCTGTATCCATCCAACGCTTCTCTTTGCACTATCTCGAGCTGAAACGTTGCATAACAACGTCCCAAGTTATATGCTTAGTGAGTACTTCGGGTTAAACCCGAAGATCATACTCAAATTGCAAATGGCTAAGCACAAACAATATTATACACGCACTATATATATGTGTATAACATATATACACACCACATGTCATAAAACAAAGTCCACTCAACCAACAAGGAATCATATATCAACCACAAATAGTCCGGATGACAAGTCATCGGACATAACCGTCAAATCGTCTCTATGTGCATCACACATAAAGGATAACATACGGATCTGGTATTACCAGTCCAGGACATGTATACAAGTCATAGCTCGACCCGTCGGGTCTATCAGTAACAACGATACCGTCAAATCATCTCTACGGGTGCATCACACGCGTAGGTAAAACTCTCCATGTGCAATGCACAATCCCCCGCTCTCCTCGGCCGACGCCGGAATAGTAAAGATACGACAACCCAGTACCCAACACTCCATAAAAACGTATCACATCAACCATCACCTTTGATATCGATGTCACCTCTCGATACCAGAGCGCTAGGTGCCTCCTCCAGGCCACCACCGACTATATCGAGCGAAGTCAGTCAACACTGGCAACCTCTCATCGGCCATGCCACGGAAAAGCTCATCAGACCCGAGCTCAAGTCTTTCAGAGTATTTCCGCATAACCTCGTCGGGAGAATCGCTCAATCCCGAGTCACGGGTAAATGTATGCCAGTCTCTGCCGGGAGAATCACTCAATCCCGAACCCGCTCCATAGCTAGTGGAATGTTGGCACGGTCACAGAGTAACCGTAAGATTTCCTCAACACCGGGATAGCCGAATCGCTCAAGACTATCATGTGTATCATCGGCTCCAAGCTCTGCCCATAGGCGACCAATCACAATCATGTCTTCTCAATATGAAACTCGACCCGGATCGGGAATCATAAAGAGGAGATCTCAAACAACGCAATCATCGGGATATCACCTCAATCCACGCTACAAACACACGCTCGGCTTTACTCCGGCCCTCCGAGGTAAAGTCTCACTATTGGTTTAGTGCTCTATGATGAACTGTTGCATGAGCTTTTTTATAATACATTTGATTTATTGACACTTTCTATGGTTTTATGGATGAGTGTTTTATTCATTACATGTTGTGCATACTTAATATGTTATGAAATCCATGTATTATTATGAACAATACTAAACTCTCTAGTCATATGTCATTATGAGAATAATGATATACTAAGACTAGTATGATGTGTGATTGATGATCATATAGATGATGATAGGTATTGGATACGGTCACAATCATAGGTATTTGTTGGAGAACGGAATACTGGATTGACCCGCATGAGATTGTCACATGGACTAGCGTCATAACTTGAATCTCATATGACGGTTCCATGATTGGATCCTAAGACCTGAGATATCTACGGAATCCAACATGAGGAGTTGCATACTTTGAATACGTCAAATGTCCTGCGTAATAGGAGGACTATAAAGGCGTGTATCAGGTACGAAACGAATCATGTGCTGGATTGTAGATAGTCAAGACGGAATTTGCACCTCTCGTAAAAGAGAGAGATATCGCTGGGCCCCTCGTGTGAGCGAGACTGTAGAAATGTGTGGCCGCACTATAGACGAACATCATCTATTTCACACAGTCCCGACACCAACAATATTGTTTGAAGACAATGCTGTGTGCGTTGCACAGACTAAGGAAGGATTCATCAAAAGTGATAAAACAAAACATATTCCCCCGAAGTTCTTCGCATATACCTAGGAGCTTGAAAAGAATAAGGAGATTGAAGTCAGATATGTACGATCATGTGACAATGCAGCAGACATGTTCACCAAGGCTCTCCCGACGATGGTGTTCAAGAAGCATGTACATAATATTGGAATGCGTCATTTACGGGATCTTTGATCTCTTGTTCAGGGGGAGCGTGTAGCTGTACTCTTTTTCCCTTATCAGGTTTTATCCCATTGGGTTTTACTGATAAGGGTTTTAACTAGGCAATACCGAAACACGCAATTGTGTTTTTACTAATGGTGGCTCCAAGGGGGAGTGATATAAATAAAATATATTTATGGTGGAGTCTACCGTTACTGTTCACACCGACTTACTATTCATATATATGGTTACTGTTCACACCGGCCGTATACGTGAACAGAAACTTCAGAATTTCTATAAATAGGCCATTTGGATTCCTTTTGTACACTTTCAAGAGAAAGAGTAATAAGAAATATATTTTTCTCCATTCTCCTAAAATACAGTTTTCGGTTATAGTTAACGATCTAATATATGGGTCATTAATATTTCTTCTGATTTCATAACAGTTACAACGTATATCCGAAGCATATTCAGTCTCATATGTTCAATTCAATTTCTATTTTAATTTAAAATATTTCTATTTTCTAAATATTTTTAAAATTTTGGTTCGGCAGTAAGAGAATTCGATCTATACTTGATCTATGAGGATATACATATGTAGTATGCTTGATCTACGAGGACATATTGGTAGTTATATACATATGACATATACATATACACGCACATGATACATATGCACTAATACATATAAATCTGTATATATACATATATTTATGTTTTAAGTTAGTGACCAGAAAATCTAAAAAAAAAAATATTAACGTTATCAATTTTAATAAAAAAAATAGTGAATTCTTTTATTGATAATAAAATTACATTTTTTAAATGATTTAAAAAATATATCAACTCTTCGATATTATCAAATTAGACAAAACGAATTGATATAATATTCTTCTTTGTCATATCGCTATTAGCACTGTAATGATATTGATATATAGATAAAATATTGGTTAAATAATTTGGTTTGGTGTAAATCGGAATAACAAATGAGTTTAGTGGTTATAGGATTAACCAAAGGACGAAGACAAATAGTGTACCAAAGTTTATATAATTGTACCTTCAATCAAATGATAGTACCTTCAACTCAGATGTTGTGCACATATGGTGGTCCACTTGATCGGTTTGTTGTTCTACTAAATTAATTTACTATATGTTTTATATCAAACCAAATTATTGAACCAATATTTTGTCTACGTATCAATATCATTACGATATGTATATCGACGTAGCAAAACAGATTAAATTTTGGCACATGAAGTTTGTACTTCTAGTTGTCAAATCATCATATATAAAAGTACACTTCATCTCATACGGGTACGACACGTGTCCATTCTTTTATTTATATATACTTAATGCAAGAATTTAGTATTGGAAGTTAATATTGGAAAAACGTACATGATAATTCTAATATAACCATGAATGTAAAGAAAGTAGAAATAAATGTAAAAGAAAGATTGAGAGGTGTGGATATTTATTTTAATAGTTATTGAAATAATATGAAAGTAATATATGTGATACGAATACATTATAGGTTAACTGGAAAAAAATATTAGTTAAAAAACAAGAATTTTTTAAGATTTTTCAAATAAATATGAAACTTTTTATTTTTAACTAAATATACGAATTTTAAAAATATTGTCAAATCTTATCTTATTTTACCTTTTATATATCTATATATAAGTACAGACATTATCACTATTTTATTCACAATATTGATTATATTTAAAATGATTTATTTTATATTCAACATATCAAACTTTAATATTCTCTCTACATATAATCATCAATAATAAGACTCAAAAATCGACGAGTCTGTTTAAAATCTTTCTTCGTCATTTAATTTTTTTTAATGAAAAGATAATTTAGTCAAAGTGGATTTTAAGTTTATTGAACATTAATTATTTTAATTAAAAAAATCTAAACTATAAAATGGGCATTCTCGGTGTCCCATCAACAACATCATTATCGGAGGTAATTTGGTGCTTGAGGGTGTTTAAGATCAAATGCTAAATCTAATTGTTCCATATTTGTAATCTAATTTCATTGTGTTTTTTCCTTTTAATTTGATTTTATTATTTGATTTATACCAATCGTTTGTGTAATATATGTTCTTATATTCTTTTGAACAGGGAAAAAGCCAATTGATGACGATTATCATGACGAGAAAGATGCAAAAGACAGGTATGAAAAATCAAATGGGAGAAGTCCTCAAGATTAGATACTTATGTATGACTAATCTTCCTTTGAAGCACCCGAATACGCAGCAGATAGTTGGCCTCTTAATAAAGATATAACATCAAAACCTTATGGATGAAATTTCAGATTCTGATTTTCTGCAATTCTTTCTCTCCTTCAAGTTTTTCTTCCACTCTCTGTTTTTTCCCTTTGTTGCTCCAAGTTATTCCTATGTTATCTGTCTCAATCGATGTATTATAATATATGGTGATGAAGAAAATGACAACGTTCTTTCACTAACGAAAAAGTACAAACGATGAATATTTTACTATCCCAGGCCAAACCTTAATACAGTCGATCAACATCCATCCTGGAGGATTGGCACTATCTACAATCATGACCAAAGGAAGAAGCGAACTTGCTGAGGAGTTCCAATTAGGTGTAACCTTTTCATGTTTCTTTTTTGGAGTGTTCTTACCAAAATAAATGACTTTAAGTGTGACACCCGTATCATGTATCCCGTATACAGGATATGCCACATGGACTAAAACCAATAAAATATAATAATATCAAAAGCACGGGAATTTAAAAAATCGTTTTTCCATACAAATACGCAGCGGAATAAAAACATTACATATCTTTCAAAACAACACATGTCCAAAAATGTACTTAAACACAACCGTTTTCCACGTGGAACCTTGTTCCACAATCCAAAACATACAAGAAAAAGAAATATTTATTCGTACATAATGTTGCCTTCACAAAGTCTTCGCCATCCAAAGTGCGCTACTCGTGCTTCTCGGGATCTGAAAAATTCAACAACGGAGGCTAAGCATAATGCTTAGTGAGCGGTTCGGGTTGAGCTCGGAGAGCCCATTCTCATGAAGAATGGTGCCAACTAGTATTTCAACACAAGAATTCCCATATTTTCAATTATTTCTTTTTAATTTAATGCAATATTCCATTTCAATTTATTTATTCCCAATATTTATTCCATGCATCATTGATACATGATAGTACTAACTCAATTCGTCAACCGGTACTATCGTGCATCATTTCCGTTGGTATCATCCAGTACTGACTCCACGTCGTCTGCCAGTATTGGATTCAAACCTACTCCTCTGTAATAGTACTGACTCCACGTCGTCAACCGATACTATTACAGAGGCGATCACACAGATCCACCAGTACTGACTCCACGTCGTCAATCGGTACTGGCTTCACTACACTTTCCTATAACAGTACTGACTCCACGTCGTCAACCGGTACCGGTATAGGAGCGTCCATACAAAAACACTAGTACTGACTCCACGTCGTCGACTTGTACTAGTCTCACTATTGGTTTAGTTCTACGATGTAATGTTATATGAGCTTTATTATGATACATTCGATGTATTGACACTTACTATGGTTTTATGGATGAGTGTTTTGATTCGTTACATGTTTTGCATACTATAATATGTTATGAAATCCATGTATTGTTATGAACAATACTAAACTCCCTAGTCATATATCATTGTGGGAGTAATGATATACTAAGACTAGTATGATGTATGATAGATGATCATAGAGATGATCATAAGTATTGAATACGATCACAATCATAGGTATTTGTTGGAGAACTGAATACTGGATTGACCCGCATGAGATGTCACATGGGTCATGACTTGAATCTCATATGACGGTTCCATGATCGGATCCTTAGACCTGAGATGTCTACGGAATCCAACATGAGGAGTTGCGTACTTCGAATACGTCAAACGTCTTGTGTAACAGGAGGATCATAAAGGCGTGTATCATGTACGACACGAATCATGTGCTGGATTGTAGATAGTCAAGATGAGATTTGTACCTCTCGTAAAAGAGAGAGATATCGCTGGGCCCCTCGTGTGAGCGAGACTGTAGAAATGTGTGGCCGCACTATAGACGAACGTCGTCTATCTCGTACAGTCGAACTCAGTGAACGAGAAAGCAGTTGAATCAGATAAGGCGGCTCCTCCATGCCTTATGTTCGACTTATGATATCGTGATACAAAAGGATCATCAACCGAAATCATCACCGACGTTCATAAGTTCATGAACAAACTCTATTCGAGATAGGTAGTCATAGTGTCTTGGTAGAGACCGTCTATGACTTGTATAACTCAAATGGAGATTTCGGGTTATACTGCTATATCGAATGAGTCTACAGGGTCACACACACAGTGAAGGACAAATGCACGAGAAAACGACGAAAAACCGAGACGGAAGGGTCCAGACCCGACGGAAGGGTCCAGACCCGACGGACCAGAAGGATCAGACCCGACGGTCCAGATGCGTGGTCGTCGGTCCGTTCCGTAGTGTCTGGAACGGACGATTGATAACATGTATTTTAGTGATATTTTGGTATAGGATGTCTAGTGCATTTTACTCAGTTTTGCATATTTATAGGCATTCTAGAGCACATTTGGTCTCGATATTGCTTGGTTGCGTTCTTTGGTATCAAAACAGGTATTCATGCATAAAAGAGAGTAAAAAGGAGTGGAAAACATGGACTACGGAACATCACAGACGAAACGAGAACATTTGAAGTTGTTCCGGAGAAAAACATGAAGCCTAAAAAGTCAGATCTTGAAAAACCAATAACTTCCACTCTACAACTCCAAATCAGACGTTTTCTACATCATCGGAAGACACCAAGATCACGCAAATCCGACATTGGAGCAAAAAGTTATGAGCAAATCTGTCAAACATGTTTGAGTCGAAGAATCGACACAGACCGTGTTGTATTCGAACGACCATGTTGTGACAACCCATAGTACCGTAGGAGGGCGGGGAGTGATCGCCGGTGCAGAGGCACGGACAAGGGGCGGCTCCTGACGAGCTTCTGGGTAGGGGGTACAGGGATGAATCGAACACACCGGAATGAGAGAGATCCGATGGTTGTATAGGTATGGGACTATACGGTCTAAGATAACATAAAAGAATTAGTTGAGCTATTCATAGCAATAAGGTGCACCTACCTTTTTGGTTGACTATCCCGAGAGAACTCCAAAGTTACGCGTGCTGGCTCTGGAGCAATCTCAGGATGGGTGACCTACTGGGAAGTGTCTCGGTATGCGTGCGAGTGAGGACAAAACACGCTGAAAGGTCTCGGGTTGCTGTGTGAGGGCAGTTTCGACAATTCGTAGTGGCCTCGGGTCGTTACAGATGGTATCAGAGCCGGTACTCTCCCAGTACGGTGTGGTTCGAGGACGAACCAGGCGAAAGCTGGTGGGCCTGTGACAACCCAGAGTACCATAGGAGGGGGGGGAGGGATCGGTGGTGCAGAGGCACGGACAAGGGGCGGCTCCTGACGAGCTTCTGGGTAGGGGGTACAAGGATGAATCGAACACACCGGAATGAGAGAGATCCGAGGGCTGTATAGGTATGGGACTATACAGTCTAAAATAACATAAAAGAATTAGTTGAGCTACTCATAGCAATAAGGTACACCTACCTTTTTGGTTGACTATCCCAAGAGAACTCCAAAGTTAAGCGTGCTGGCTCTGGAGCAATCTCAGGATGGGTGACCTACTGGGAAGTGTCTCGGTATGCGTGCGAGTGAGGACAAAACACGCTGAAAGGTCTCGGGTTGCTGTGTGAGGGCAGTTTCGACAATTCGTAGCGACCTTGTTGTGTCCGTGCTGAAAAAAATGAAGTTTTGCTCAGAGAATTGGCTCGGACCGTGTCTTCATTCGACACGGTCGTGTAGATTCAAACTCGCTCGTGTCCAGCCCATGTCTAATGTGCAGAAGTTTTGATCAGACAATTGACATGGACCGTGTTGCATTCGACACGGCCGTGTTGTATTACGGGAAAACTTCCTATTTTGTATCCTTAACTTCCATTTTCAGCAAAGAAAGAAGCCTAGCTGACAAGTAAATAAATAGAAGAAGTCTTGGGCTTCAGAAATCATCGAGAGATCACAGGAGAAGCCAGAGAACTCGAGAGAGAATCAAGACGGAGTTTCCCGGGAGCAGAGATTGAAGAACCGTCGTCGAGAGATCGCTGCGAGTCTTCTTTATACGTTTCTATGTTTCTTCTTATTGATTTGAACTTGTTTGTTGTTATGGGTAGTGAGTAATCGTTTCACTGTAGCTAGGGATTTCACCTTGTAGGGATTTGTTTGGTTTTTATTTTCCGAGACTACGTTATCGATACTCGTCGGTTTGATTGAATTGAGTTTATTGCTTTTAATCTTCTTGGTTAGTTGATTGATTGATTTTAGATTCTGATTTGCAACAAAAGTTGAGATTAGATTCGGAAAGAATTCATTGAAAGAATTGGATTAAGACTATTGAAAGATAGGTTAATCGGTTTAGGAACCGTGATAGTGTTCGTTAATGCATTTGATATTTTAATCTATTAGGTTGAGAAATCGATAGATTAAATTATTGGATAGTGGATTTAGGACTTTGATAACTCCTAACTCTCTCTATATTCCCAGGACGTTTTTATAGGATTTAGACGAGGATCATATTCATTTGTAGGCATTATAGGCATGTTAGGCCACGAAACTCAGTTTGATTGTGTTTTTAATAGGATTATAGGTCTCGGACGCGATTTGGACCAAAACGGGAGCAATCTGGAGCTAAAGGGATGAAATACGTCAAGAACTTCCCGTCTTGATTCGGCCGGAGTCAACCATGGAAAATGGGTCGAGTCAACGTGCTAAAAATGATCCAATTCAAACCTGTTACGAAGAGACCGAGTCAGACACACCGAGTCAGAAGGCCTGAGTCAGACACACCGAGTCAGAAGGCCCGAGTCAGAAGAATGGGCCGGGCCGAATTCTTAAGACAGAGTACTGACTCGGTCCGAGTCAAAACCCAGAAAAAGCCCAGATTCAAATTTTCAGAGTGTGAACGGGAGTAGGACTTCGGGAGCGCCGTCTAGGGTTTATAAAAAGTGCTTACAGACGTCCTAGAGGGCAAACAGACTTTATACAGACTTTGGAGAGCTTTGGTGAGAGAAATAAGAGTTTACGGGATTTCGGGAAGAAGAAGGAGAGTTGGAACGTGAAAATCGCTTGCTGTCGACATGAGTCTTTCTTCTCCCTCTTTTGTTTCTGTTTCCGGTTTTATTCTGTGTTTTTCCATGAACCGTGAGTAGATCCACGGCTGTGGGTTAGGGATTTGTTTGTGTTTTGGGTATCTTTGAACCCTAACTTGGTTGTGATTTGGATTTATTTCGGTTTTATCGATTTGCGCTTTATTCAATTGGTGTTTGCTGACCCCTTGATCAATTATTTTAGATTCTGAACTACATAGGAATATGGGTTTAGTTTTGGATTGAAATCGATAGAATGAATCGTATTATTCACATAGGAATATGGTTTGATCGATCTAGGGTTGATGATAGCGTTCTTCATGCATCTAGTTTGATAAATCACATAGGGAAATGGATTTAGAAAACTTTAGATAGTGAGTTATATGTCGTGAGGTGATTTCTCTATCTTTGTTGCTTGACGATTCCCGGATACAAATTCAATATCGTGATTCTCGAATGCTTAGCATATACCCATACACGCGAATACGGTCCCGACACCCACGGTCATCTTAGATTGCTAGCTTACACGTTTTTATTGCTTTATTTCCTTATTTTCTATTCTTTCCATATACTTCCACCATCACTTCTACTTGCTTGCTTTGATTTAGTTTCAATTAGGGTCTAGATTTAGCTACTGGTCCTTGCATTCGACCCCGTGTTACGACGATCCGTATCCTTGCGGTGAGTTATGAATCGGGTTATAAATTCTAGACTCGGTACACACGTATCAAGTTTTTGGCGCCGTTGCCGGGGACTGGTTAGCCTATTTATAGGTCTTTATTGATTCTAGATCTTAGTTTGTTTCCTTTTTCTTTTTCTTTTTCTTTTTCTTTTTCTTTTTTTTTCTTTGGTTTTTGCGGCTTAACTTGGTTTCGAGTTCTTCTTTTTCTTTGCGATTTGGAGGATTCTAGTGCATGACAAGGAGCTCTACTCGGAGAGAAGACCTAATCTACGATCCGGAGATTGAGCGTACCTTGAGGGACATCCAAAATCAGCAGAGAAGAGAAGCTATGTCGAGGTCAAGCAGTTCTCACGACCATCAACAAGAGCGTGTGGTTCATGATGAGGAGCATCACGAGACTCAAGAGCAAATGAATCCACTCTACGATCAACAGACCGAGGGCGAAGCTACATACATCGCAAAGGAGACTTTGGTTTTTTACATTGCATCGAAGCACACCCAACTCCTATCATGCATCAACAGACCGCCCATAGACAATTTTGAGCTACCGCCACAGTGCATCACGATGTTCAGTCAGGCGAATTTCAGAGGACGATTTACAGAGGATCCCATTGCTCACTTGACTCAGTTCAAGATGTTGTGCAGATCAGTTAGGAAGGCACGAGGGATGACTATTAAAGATGTATACTTAGAGGCCTTTCCATTTTAACTGATGGACCGGGCAAGAGATTGGCTCTACACTCTTGAGCCAAACTCGATTACGACATGGGAGGAGCTAGAGGAGTAATTCATGGCGAAATACTACTACCTAGAGAAGACCCGAGCTGCACAGAGAGCCATACACAGTTTCACTTAGGAGAGTAACGAGAGTCTATACGATGCATGGGAGAGATTCAAAGGCTATCAACGCCTTTGTCCACACCACGACATGGATAAGCGACTGTTGCTTTCCACGTTTATCCACGGACTGAGAGACGATACTAGAGCATGGATGGACGCAGCTTGTGGAGGGAGTGTATATGACATTCCCTTTGACACCCTAGAGATGCAGATTGCGAAGATGACTAAAGTAAGAGGGATATCAGGAGATAGCATCAGACGCTCTACAGGACGGGTAGATTTGGGCGCTGCTTTGAAGGCAGCCATGTCTGATTTATCGGCGATCAAGCAACATATGGGACTTAAGAATACGTCTAACCCGCAGAAAGTCCAGCCTGGTATGTTTCTGGTTGATCAAGTCACATCAAAGGAAGAACCGGTTGAGGACGTCAACTACATTGGAAGGAATCAGTACCAGAATCCTTCTAATCTCTACAACCCGAATGCACCTAGGAATCATCCCGGTTTCTCCTACGGAAATCCGAGCGGAGCATTGAATGCGCAGCAGCAGGGCGTTTCCAGAATCCCTCAGAATCCTCCGGACTTCACTCAGTCACGATTTCAGGGGCAGAATCAGGGATATGCACAACAAAATCCAGGATACGGGCAGCAGAATCAGGGTTACCGAGCGCCTGAACTTGCAAAGAACGATGAAACAGACATCAAGACGATGCTTGCCCAACTAATGCTCGATTAGAAGACATCATTTACGGAGCTGAAAACCGAGGTACAGAGCATAAGGGCAAGTCAAGACACCTTTGAGAGGAGGCTTGACGGGATGGATGCACATATGAAGCTAGTGGATACACAGATCGCACAACTTGCATCACAACCCTCTAGGCAGCATGGCACATTTCCTGGGAAGCCCGAGCCAAATCCACGAGAGCATGTAAACGATGTTTAGCTGAGGAGTCGAAAGAATCCGCCAGAGACAGTCCCTACGGAAAAAGGGACGATGTCTAGATACACTGCTGAAGAGAAAGGAAAAGCCATAGCCGATGAGACACCACGG